>NC_140632.1:40602558-40982558 GCF_057382275.1 Copadichromis virginalis
ACGGAGATTTGCCGTGTTGTGGCGTTAAGGTCATTTCAACGAGATTAACCTGAAAGCACTAGTGGGAACACAACGAATATGACTGCACATTTACGCCGACATCATCCTAGTGCAAAGACAAGTGGAAGCAGACAAAAACAAGCAAGCATGCTACTAACTTTAGCCGAGTCATTTAGACAGCTGTTAGCACATGATTCTCCTTATGCTGCTGAGAATATAGCCCAGAAGAAGCGGATAGTATAGCTTTTATTTTGGAAAGAGACATTTCTCTGTAATAAACTCTCTTTTCCAAAGATGAGTGATTCCTCAATCAGATACAGGGCTCGCAATATCGCTAGCCCGACGTCCTGGAGCTAGCGATTTTTTCAGTCCGGCTACCAAAATCTATCTCTTCCCTGCCCGTCGGGCTATTGTAGGAAGGAAAAATATATGTCAATGCTTTTGCATTCTTTCAGAAATGTAGCTGGGTAATTATGTCATTGGCATCGGTGAGCCACTGTCAATATGTGACATATTGAAGTCGCGTTTGAATTTGCGCTTGTTTTTTTGCTTTCACTTTGCAATCGTGCGAACTGTGTATAGAGAGCGACAGCACTGATCTGTGAGTGATGATAATTTGTGCACCAATTCCTCTGACATCGTCTTATTAATCGTTAGCTTACTATGCAAACATGACAAGTGAAATCTCCCGCAGCTTACACATGTGAGAGGTTGATCGCGCAGAGAATCGCTGAGCTTATGTGAGTGAGCGTGTAAAAGCATTTCAGTTCTGCTGAGCCAAATAAGACAGGTCAGGGTGAAGAAGTGACAGCCAAAGAAAAGCTTACCACAAAACGGAAAAGTTATGACAAATCAGACTATAAGGCAAAAAGAAAGTGCAGCTTTATGGTTTCATGGACAAAATAATTTCTGTGGCTGCAATATGACGAGCTAAATAACCAGGGCTGCACATAAGTGGTCCGCAGGTGCGCATTCGCTGTCAAAATAAAAAACACGCACAAGGGTTAGGGTTAAATTTAAAAACTGTACTTTTGAGTTAAAATATATATTTATAATTTTAATAAATGACAAATTAAAAAGGCATGAACATTTTTTGTATCGAAAAAATATCGAACCGAACCGTGAATTTTGTGTATCGTTGCACCCCCTATATATATATATATATATATATATATATATATATATATATATATATATATATATATATATATATCTAGTGGGCTACTGGAACAAGAAGGCAAGGGACGAAAAAAGGAGGAGATAGAAGCCACTGACATAAAGACAAGAAAGCTCCTTACCATGCATGGAGGGTTTCACCCCAAGTCCAGCACCCTGAGGCTGTACGCTAAGCGGAAGGAAGGGGGCCGGGGACTGGTGAGTGTCAGCACCACAGTCCAGGATGAGACAAGGAACATCCAAGAATACATTGGGAAGATGGCCCCAACTGACCGAGTGCTCAGTGAATACCTCAGGCAGCAGAAACCCAAGAAAGAGGAGGGAAACGAGGAACCATCATGGAAGGACAGGCCCCTGCACGGTATGTACCACCGGCAGATAGAGGAGGTGGCTGATATCCAGAAATCCTACCAGTGGCTGGACAAAGCTGGACTGAAAGACAGCACAGAGGCACTAATCATGGCGGCACAAGAACAAGCTCTGAGTACAAGATCCATAGAGGCTGGGGTCTATCACACCAGGCAAGACCCCAGGTGCAGGCTGTGTAAAGATGCCCCAGAGACAATCCAGCACATAACAGCAGGGTGCAAGATGCTAGCAGGCAAGGCATACATGGAACGCCATAACCAAGTGGCCGGCATAGTGTACAGGAACATCTGTGCCGAGTATAACCTGGAAGTCCCGAGGTCAAAATGGGAGATGCCCCCAAGGGTGGTGGAGAATGACCGAGCTAAGATCCTGTGGGACTTCCAGATACAGACGGACAAAATGGTGGTGGCTAACCAACCGGACATAGTGGTGGTAGACAAACAGAAGAAGACGGCCGTAGTGATCGATGTAGCGGTTCCGAATGACAGCAATATCAGGAAGAAGGAACACGAGAAGCTGGAGAAATACCAAGGGCTCAGAGAAGAGCTCGAGAGGATGTGGAGGGTGAAGGTAACGGTGGTCCCCGTGGTAATCGGAGCACTAGGTGCGGTGACTCCCAAGCTAGGCGAGTGGCTCCAGCAGATCCCGGGAACAACATCGGAGATCTCTGTCCAGAAGAGCGCAGTCCTGGGAACAGCTAAGATACTGCGCAGGACCCTCAAGCTCCCAGGCCTCTGGTAGAGGACCCGAGCTTGAAGGATAAACCGCCCGTAGGGGCGTGCTGGGTGTTTAAAATTATCTCAACAGTATGTTTATACATCAACAGTATAAACACATCAACACCTGTGTTGGGTCCCCTGAGTTTGCCTTGACAGGCAGACACGCCTCTCAGCCTGAGTGTGTTTTGCATTATGCTTACAGAAAGAACCGCAGCTGCAACAAAAAGCTTCAGACGATCATCAAAAGATTGGGATGTCTCATGCTGGCGATAATGACATGTTATTATGATTCACTCGCTTCTTTAATCAGCTCATTCTGTGTGTCTGTGTTCAGTACAGTGTTGTATAAGCATGTCAGTGAATGCTTCTTGGTTTTGTATTAAGCATAGCACGCTGACCTTTAAATATGATTTCTTTGCCACTTCAACGTTTGATCAAATCTGTTGAGAAACAGGAAGATTGTGATTCATTAGTTGGAGGAGGGCTCACGCCTACACGAGGAAAAAAATCCTCTTCTGAATGGCAAGATAGCAGACTCCTGTTAGAGCCGTATAATGTTTCTGTGCTAATGAAATGTCACATCTAGTTCTTTCAGATAAATATCAGCTTAATACGTTTCTAGTCAGCCTGTGACCAAAAAAACGGTAAATTAGCTCCATCAGATGAGGATAAAAGCCCAACACCTTTGACAGTGTTGATTTAATTTTACATACATTGCCTCTACGGATTTGACGACCTGCTCTCCATGAAACCTTTCAGATCTATAAACAGACTGTTTAAAGCTGAGGTTTGGTGTGAGGCTGCACAGACTGAGCAGAGCTGGTGGGGGCGAGCAGTAATCTAATGAGCAGAGGGGTGGATGGAGGTAAATGATCCACAGACAGCAGAGACGCTGCAGCTGATTGATCAGAAGCAGAAAACCCAGACAGAGCTCAGGTTCCCAGACCTTCTTCCATTTTAAGCCTTAAAATAACAGCAATTACTGCATGTCAAAAGAAGCTAAACGTGGAAACTACTGCAACTGAATTAACGACTACATCAAAAGAAGCACCTGCAACCAAACATGGCAATTGATGCGACACTGTAACTAAACATAGCAACCACATCAAACAAACAAACTAGTGGAATGACAGAAGCTGGAAATAAATATGGCAACTACTGCAAAATAATGCAGCCAAACAACTACGCGTCAACGGAGGAAACTGCAACTAAACATAGCAACTGCTGCAACCACACCAAGCAGTTACGAAGTATAAAGTATAGCAACACCAGCCAAATAGATCAAATTGAGCCTCAATGCCAGCTGTCAGCAGCTACTCTAAATAAACCTGCGACTACTGAAAATGTGATTAAGCATCACTACTGTGCAACTAAACCAATTACTGTAGTATCAGCAGCACCTGCAGCACGGAAGCTACTGCAACCAAACAACAACCATGAAACCAGCTACTGCAGTGGCAGCAAGACCTACAGCTACACAAGGAATCCACTCCAACTAAGCCAACCAATTTAAGCAACACATGTAACCAAACACAGGTCAAAAAATAAGCCTCTCCTGCAAGTACATCAACTACTGTAACAAAGGCAGCACCAGGGATTAAACATGGGAAGTACAGCAACTAAACCAAACAGCAGCTAAAGCTTTGCTTTTAAATTAATAACAGCAGCATTTGGGCCTGTAAGGGTTATTTATAGGCAAAGAGTCTGTTTTTGTAATTCCTCTCAGGATTTCTGTAGTTCCTCTCATTGCTCGTAGCCTGTAGAGGCCTTTGTTTCCACAATAATTCAATTTTTTATTACAATTTAATAAAACGTTGTCAAAGTCAAACCAGACACTGAATACAGCATCTTACCGCCACAGCCTCCAGAATCTGCTTGATGACATGAGCAGCATCTCTCTCACTGTAGTAACCACGTTCCACAATCCTGGAAACAAAAATACAGTCAAAGATAAAATGACATGAAAATCAAGAGCAGCATCTCTTTATCTGTTCTCTGATTGGTTACACTTTACTAATGTACGTGTTTGTCTGGTTCGGTTTTCCAACAGAGATGTTGGAACAAGCTGTTAGTTCTTTCATTCTCTTTGACTTTTGCATCTCAGTTTGGAAGTCTCAGGACAAAATGAGCAAACCGCTGTAGCTGTAGCTGTTGTAGCCTGTAAAAATGGCAACTTATGCAGTCAAAACAACCACATCACATTACACCAACAACGCCACCGAAACACAGCAACACCTGCTTCAACTAAACATGTTAATTTATGTAAATGACCAATCGCTGACACGGAAACTTCAGTAACACCTCCAGTAAACATGACAAGTTCTTTAATAACAGCATGAGTAACTTAACACAGGGGCCTCTGTGCCCAAACATAGAACTTCAGTTACAGAAACGTCTGTAACCGGACACAGCAACTCCTAAAACCCCCAAAGTACAGCAACATCTAACCATGGCAACCACTGCAACTACAGGAAAACTGCCAAGTTAAGTGATTGGTTCATTAGCAGGAATTGTGCTCTTAACTATAGCAACCAAACATCACAACTTTTGCAGCAAAACCAGCCTCTGCCACTACAGCCACACTGCTAACCCTGAACAAAACCATATACCAAAAATAGACGATTGCAACTTTCGCTACTCCACCAATCACAACAGCTGCTGCAGCAAATCTAAACACACCAACTCAACATCTGTAACTAAACATAACAACAAAATGGATCGAGCCAAACTCCACTATTCACCATCTCGATCAACACCTGCAACTGACCAACCAACACAACTGATGCAGCATGTGCAACCACTGATGATACAGCAATGCATATACCTACACACACCACTGAAACTAATGTAACAAATGCAGCACAGCAACTACTGCCATTACAACTGCACAACAGCTACTGTAACTGAACTGCAGACTACAGCCCAACTTGTAATCAAAGATTTCTCAAACTAAGCCAACCAGTGATACTTTCAATTAAACACAAAAACTACAGCAATGTCAGTAGGACAGCTAAAGCAGCTAATGTGAGTGTGTACGTACCGGTCAAAGAGCTCTCCTCCAGTCACCAACTCCAGCACCAGAGCAATGTCTGTGTCTGTCTCAAAGATCTCCTTCAGCTGGATCTGAGCCACAGGAAAGCACAAGAAGCCAGAAATATATTAAAAATGCATGAGCGAGTACTGAGAGTCATATATGTAAATAACAATGTCCATATAAAAATAGAACTTCTGTGGGACTGTTGTTATTTGCTCAAATTACTGGTAATTGAATAATTCACTGTAAGAGTGCAAAAATGTCCAGTTTTGTCAAAGCCATTGGTGTTCCTCAGTGACACATGAAGATGTCGTATAGAATAGCATCCTGGGTTTGGTTGTGTCATTCCCAACTCTAATGTGAACGATATAAGCACAATCTTTTCCTAAACCCTTTCAGGATTTTAAGTGTCTGAACCTACTAATTATCTATCAGCGTAAAACCTAAACCTAACCTAACTAAGCACTTTATAGAACCTAATCTTAACCAAGTTGTTCCTATTCATCCATCCCTCCATCCAATAATTCATTTCAGGGTGGATTAGATGTTAATTAATACAACTTAATCCCAGCCTAGGCCTGTAAACCTTTTCAAGGATCCTTCAGAGCCTAAACCCAGCCTTTAAAGCCTAAGTAGCTTTTAGTGCCAAAGCCTAACCACCAGGTAAACAACAGGCACTAACTGAAACTGCACTAATAGTGAAGGCAAAACCAACTGATTCTGCCTCTGGTACATAAACACTCAATATCACTTAAAACATGCTTGAGAAGAGCAAACACTTTGAAGTATTTTTGAACTTTCCAAGCAGGAACATAGTAACGAGATTTTTTTCATGTTTTCAGTCATCATTGTCCCAGATTCAACAAATAAAGAAACAAACATGAAACAGACAATAGACAGTTCAATACTTAAAGTACAATAAAAAAAGCACACACATCACGTACTTTGATGTGGTGCAGTTTATCGACCTGCTTTTAAAACAGTACTAAGAAAAGAAAAACAGAACTGATGCGTCAGTCTTGTCTTAAATAAAATATTAGAATACATGCTATAGCTTGCATACTTGGTAGATGAACTCTGGGCCATGCTCAGACTGAAATAAAGTTGAATCTAAATTCTTACAAGCTCATAAACAAGTGTTTTAGCTCACATTAAAGGGTCGTGTTTAAAATCAGTGATACAAAGAAAAGAGAGATTTATGGGGAAAATTTTAGAGTCGACTGAAAATAAGAGAGATTATTCAGTCACACCAGACCAGGTGAACATGAACAATAAAAATGAACTGATTTATTCTGCATATTATAAATTAAGTCATTAATTCATGTCCTGGCAGAACCCGAAGTGTCTGTTTTGGTGTTTTCTTCCATATTTTCATATTTTGCACTTATTTCAACTATTTGTGACTCACATGAATGGACCAAGAATAATTCCTCAAAGTTGTCCGCTGGACATTCTGGACTTTGTTTACACTAATTCGATTAGATGTGTGGTCATCTAATCGAATCACTTCATCACTAAATCACTTTAAGCATATTTGCACTGCACAAGACACAAATGTGGACACTGGACATTTTATATATATATATATATATATATATATATATATATATATATATATATATATATATATATATATATATATATATATATATATATATAATTATTTTTTTTTCTTCATACATTCTTATATATTTCTATACTGTGTATTTGTGTATTGTGTATTTTGTTGTACAGTTATTTTATTTTCAACTTTAATTTTTATATTTTATCTTATTCCTTCCCAGTTAAATTTACCCTTTTTAATTTTCATATTTATTTCTTATTCATAGCCTTTTCTTTTTTTCTTTAGGTCACGAGCAGTTGTGTAAGCATTTCACTGCATATCGTACCGTGTATGACTGTATGTGACAAATAAAATTTGAATTTGAATTTGATTTGAAAGTTCACAACTCTACAACGCTTTTATCCAACGACATTAAAAGCTGGAGGAAAGTTTTGATTAAGTAATACATATAAATATTCTACGAGTGACCTGACTTGAACTAGACCGCTCACAGTCTGGGAGCTTATTGGCTGTCATCTGATAGATCATTTGGGGTCTAGTGGATCTCTGGGCTAAGACTTCCATTTCCACCCATCAAATAATTCTTTACAAATGCAGGTCCACGTTTAAGTTTCTGATGGTTTTGAAAATGCATTTCAGAAAAACGTTTACCTGTTTGCAGCCAAATGGAACCAAGGCTGGGTCCAAGAACAACCCAATTCCCACAGACTCCCTTAAACAAGCATCGTTACAGCTCGGCACAAAACCTAGTTTAGGCACTCAACCCTCTTTTCCATTCAGTTTAGTTTCATTTAGATAGTGCAAAACCACTCAAAGTGCTCTATAATGTAGGGTAAAGACCCTACAGTTATAGAGAGAAAACCCCAATAACATATATCGCATATACTTACAATGTTTGGGTGAGAAAGACGCAGCAGAACGCCGATTTCAGTGCGAACAATTTTCTTGTCAATCTGCAACAGAAGAAACATTATCAGAATGGACGGATTTACCCTTATAAGTCAAAATATAACAAATGTCTTCTGCTGAAACAGTGTTACCCTACAGATTTTTGAAGGTTTCCTGTATATCACAAAGATATTAGCAGCAGATCCGTCCGGGACGTTGGATTGGTAACCACCAAGAATCAGAAGAACCCCATCAAACACAGTTTGGCAAACCAACACTTTGGCTCCTAGACTTTGACTTGCACTGTTCTAACTGGACAGTCTACGTTATTTTCTTCATCATTTCTTGCTAATAATGTTTCGACTCATCTGTGCACATGTTATATATTGTTGGACTGCTAAAGTCTCCATCATGCTGGTTCACTGACCGTTTTCTTGAGGACTTTGACAGCGTAGGGCTTCTGGGTCTGTTTCTCCTCACAGCGATACACAATAGAAGTCGCTCCTCTGGAAGGAAACACAAAACAGTTAAACCTGAACACTGCAAAGACCTGTGTGTACAACATGGAAACCAGTCTGAGCTACTGAAAAGGAGGAACTGAGATTCTTTAATTGGAGCCAAACAGGCACTTGAACTAAGTACTAAAATTTAGTTTCATTTTCAGGAAACACTGATAATTATTCTACTGTATGAATGACACAACATTTAGACTTTTTACTGGTTCCTGCTGGTACTTAAATGTTGGTGCAGTGAAAAAAACCCAAGAAACTAGTGTTTGTTCCACTGAAGGGCATTCAGACATGTTCCACTAGACCGAGGTAGGCAACTCCAGGCCTCGAGGGCCGGTGTCCTGCAGGTTTTAGATCTCACCCTGGGTCAACACACCTGAATCACATGATGAGCTCATTAACAGGCCTCTGGAGAAGTTCAAGACATGCTGAGGAAGTAATTTAGCCATTTGAATCAGCTGTGTTGGATCAAGGACACATCTAAAACCTGCAGGACACCGGCCCTCGAGGCCTGGAGTTGGACACCCCTGCACTAGACTATACGACGGAGAATTAGGGCCACATTAAGAAAAAAAAAATGAATGTCCATTTTTATATTAAAGTCAAAATTTCAAGATTAATTTGAAATGCGGAGATTACAGTTGTCATGTAAAGCCAAACATCTGCCATGGCTCCTGTTCCCTCTACAAAATGCCTCGTGTGGATGAGTTAGTGCAACAAATTGATCGTTGTGTCTTGTTATACTGCATACATCCTCTTTATTGCACGAGGGTGTAACCATCAATATTCTCACAGCTGTCCACTGCCAGCCATTTCAACTCTTCCAGGTTTGTGTGGGGTTTTCTTTCTTTACAACCCCCACCACACTGTTCTTGTGCTAAAAGAGAAATAATTTCTCTTTTCAAAATAATTTCCTTAATTTTGAAGTACAATTTCACGACCTCATCTACACGAGGCTTTTTATAGAACTACAGCAGCTGTGGCAGCTCCACATTTTACACATCTCACACATTTCTCTCAAAATAGTATTTTTAAACCAATTAACATAGAGGCCTCGAATCTGTAGGTACTTTTGGTCCTACAAGAGGAAGTCCTTGTGTTTGAAACATGCACAACGGGTTCATCCATCCAATAATGCCCCAGCAGATTCTGCAATAGAATCTGGCAGTATGAAACTCAACTTATCTGTTACTCAAATTAAAAAGGTTTAGATAAGGTTTAACAGCTGGTGGACGTATACAAAAAAAATCAAGTTGAGTTTTTATTTGAGATGTTTTATTCCCATCTTTTCTGTTATGAGTGTGCTTTTTTCTTTTCACACCTGCCTGTTAAAGTTAGATTTAGTTAGATTATAGCTGGAACAGAGTTGGGTTTCAGTTAGGATTAGAGTAAGATTACTTAAGGGTAAGTCCAATTAAGACATGGGATCACAACCACAACTCTGTGTGTATGTGTGTGTGTGGTTAGGGATCTGGTATTCTGCCGGGACAGATGGAGGAAACAGATCCATCTGAGAAGCAACCACAGACTCTCTCTCTCTCTCTCTCTCTCTCTCTCTCTCTTTCTCTCTCTCTCTCTCTCTCTCTCACACAGTCCTGGCTGGTTTCCATGGCAACAGGACACCTGGTAATAGAACTGGTGGCGGCATGCTCACACGTTTGATTTCACTGCTGACATCATTTTCATCATTTTCTGCAGATCTGCTGTCAGTGTTGTGGGTGTTGGTGTTTGCTGAGATAACAACAAACACAGTGTGTAAATACACACAGTCCACCGCACGCTGTAAACATTCAAACAACGAACAAACTGCCCGAGCTCCAAACAGTCTGCAGGTCTCTTTCACGACTCATCTTTGTTGTCTTTTAGCTCAAATTCCATGTTTGCTCTGACTTTTTATGGTTTTTAAACATGAGCCACCCAGACTGGCAGACACTGAAGCGTCAGAGCATCTGGAGCAAAAGCACAGCAGTATAAATGTACAGGATTAAAACTGCTGCAGTCAAAGTAGAGACGTGTAAGCTAAATGTACTTTAAGCAACCGAAGTACTTATTGATCAATGCAAGACATTTGAATGTATTTATTTCTATGTTGTCATTTTTTATGTTTCAAAATATCCACATCAATACTGACTTGAAAACCTGGAAGATATTAATATGATTTATTAATAAAAATCTGTAAAGTGTTCAAATATATTAATAAAATGTTTGACAAACTGTATTGTAAATTGTTCAAAAAAACTTGTATCGGCAAATGGAAATAATTCCCCTATCATCAAAAAGTAAGTATGAAATTGGATAGATGCCAGTACAATATTCCAATTTACCACCTAGATAGAGCTAAAAGCTAAATAACCAAATCAAATACTAGTCTTAAAAATGCAAAACCTCTTTGATAAAAAATATACCTCATTTTGAAAATCATTACAAATATGTATAGATACATACACCAGATAGATAGATTATACGCGTGCACCAAGCACGTGATGCAGCTGTGTTTTACTGTTATCAATATTTTTAACAACCTTCACTTAAATCTGCTTAAAGTGGCGCAGTCTGAAATCTTATATTGGTTACACAACGTGAATGTGCAGACAGCAAGATGCTGCGCATAAAACACATTTTCACTCTGTGATTACACAAGAAGACAAAGATTGCTGACAACATTTTGACACCAAAGCTCAAGCTTCGTTTTCTTGCTTCGGTGTTTCCCGTTAAATTCCAACAGGAACCAGTATTTAACCGGTACCTCATTCAAATGAGTAACTCTGTAATCCACGGGATGGATTATAAAGTGTGGCCAAAGTTAATCCTGAAGGATCACATGGACCCCTCATGCAGGCAACTTTGGCCCAATGAAGTGTCCATATGAACTCATCGGTTTTCCCCTGCCCCCCCATAATGTGGTCCAGACCTGCCCAGCTCCGAGCTCAGGGTGTAGAATTCCTCCACAGTCCCGTCCCGCCTTGATCCGTCCACCCAGAACTCCACCGGCTCCGAACCAGGCCGGGACGTCGGCATGATGATAGCAGACCTCCCCCAAACCAGCACCAAGAAGACCGGGACCGAGTCAAAGATCACACCAGTTCCGGGACCGGTTCAGACCGGGCCAGATGTGACCCGATCAGAACCAGGAACAGAGTAATCCCGATCAGATCTCAGATTTAAATCCAGCTCGGTAAAACCCAGATTAGAGTCACGGAGGGGGGATGATTCATGATCCTGATGGGCTTTAATCCAGACCAGCAGGGGGAGGAGGAGGAGGGGGATCCGCCTGCTCCTTCAAACTCTCAATCAGGACCGTTTATCTGTGAGGAAAGGGCAAAAACTAAAAGAAGAAAACAAATACACCGAACCCCCGGTGATGAGCACGGCTCTTTAATCCAGACTGAAGCTGGAGCCGGGATCCAGACGCTCCAGGTCCAGATGTGTCGCAGCTTCCATCGGGCCCTAAAAACCTCTCAGACGTCGGATCAGCTCAGTCCATCACCATCCTCCCGGGTTTAGGCTTAGTACCTCCGTGTTTTCACTGGCAGAAACGGACCGTCCGTCTCTCCGGAGCGCAGCAGCCTCCCTCCGGAGATGCAGCCCACAGAGCCACCACAGCAACACCGAAGAGCGGGTACGTGTCGGGAAACAGACTGCGAACACCGGGGTGAGTAGGTGGAGGGTGTCAGCGTTCGATGCTCAGGGGTCTGATTCCCGGGTAGGGCTGCTCCAGATGTCTGATGGATCTGCGGAGGGAGAGAGATGCTGCTGTAATCTCACAGCCCCGCCCCACCGCCACCCCGCAGACCAATCACAGCCCCGCGGGGGAGCCGAGTCGCACTCCTATTGGACCACCATCCTCTCAGTCACCGAAGTTCTGTCAGCAGCCTAAATACAGAAATAACCTAAATACATAAATGTACATTAGCGTGACATGTGGAGACTTTGATTCTGCGCGAATCAAACCACTCTTTCACACGTGCCCAGCGCCGCAGAAGCACAGCGCTGACACACTGAGGTGCTTCCTTCTTTGCATCTCATCAGTTTCTGGTCAGGTTTTAACGAACAAACAGGAGACGCACTCCACAGCTTTATTTGCAGTTTGATATAGTGTTGTGCTAAGGATTATTATTGTTTCTAAGATAACCTCTATATTTCAAAGACATCATACTGTGGTAACCTTGCGGCAACAGCTTCCTAACTTAAACAAGCTGCAGGACTTTTATTTGAGCACTCCAGAGGGTGCAAAAATTAAAGAGACATTAAAAATATTATCAAACTGAATTCCGGGACTCCATAAAGATATTTGTGAACATGAAAGGATGAGTGCACAACACTAAATACATCATTATCTGAAAAGAGAAGCCAGTGAGAAATGCTTTAAACCTGCAGTCCGTCTAATATCCACCAGATGGCGCCTCTCCTGATTGTACAGAAGTCCACAGTAAACTAAAAAAATTGTTAAACTTTTGGACTGATGAAAGATAAGCATAATTCCCTAACATTTGTTATGTGGAGTTAGTGATTTACTTTTTGCTCTAGCCCACTCTGCTCTGATCTGCTGGTTGTTGTATTTTAGTTGCCATCAGCAAAGTTGCAGAGTGCCCTCCAGTGGAAAGAAGTGTGCATTGTCAACATCCATAAAACGATTGTCTCTTCTTTACTTTTAAATTTTTTCTATGTGTCCTTATTACGTTGATACCTATACGTCATCAATTACATGAAAATATCGTCTTACCAATATTCCAGTAAAGTAAATAGAATATACAAAAGAAATACCAAACTATTTAAAATACATCAGGTGGTCTTAATTATTTTCAGCCTCGGTCGTTGTGTCCTTGGGCAAGAAGCTTCACCCGTTGACTGTTGGTGGTCAGAGGGCCCGGTGTCGCCAGTGTCCGGCAGCCAGGGCAGCTGTGGCTACAATGTAGCTGCCATCAGCAGTGTGTGAATGGCTGAATCTACACTTTGGGGTCCATAGGGACAAGCGCTATACAAATACAGACCGTTTACCCTCTGTGCGTGTGTGCGTGTGTGTGTTTCTATCATTGTCACATTTGATTAAACAAATAAAAACTACACTGTAAACAGTATAAAAGTTCGCATGAACCAGCAAGTTTTTAATACAAATCTCTGAATTACATTCAGTGACTCAGACAACAGTGTGAGAACAGTGACAACAGCTGGTTTTGTATCCTTGTTGTGTGTCTGCGTGTCTTTATACTCATCAGTGATCAATTTGTGTTATACTGGTTCTTTTTGAGTCCCTTTGTAGGTTTGTGAGCTAGGGTAAGATATAGGTTACATTATTTATCCTAGAACTTGTTACAGCAGCCTATTAAACATAACGTATAACAAATAAGCTTAGATGAAGTATAAATGCTTAAAAATAAAATAAATTACAATCTAAAACACAAAAAAACTTTAGCGTCCATTTTTATATTTGTATAATTTTTAAAGTGTTGGGTTCATGGTGTATTTTGTGGTACAGTGCTGCGTAAACCCCGCGCCTCCTTCTGCGGATTGGTTTGCAATGATTGGTCGGTGAGCGGTAACGTGCGGCCCTACGACTGCGACTCCATCTTTGTTGTGACGTCGACCCTTGCTGGACGTAAACTTCCTTGTTGGGATTGTCAACAGTGTGGCGGTAGAGTTTAGCTAACGCTACGTGTATCTCTGCTTCCGAACCGCTTCGAAAGTCGTTAAGCTTCCTTTCTTTTTTTTTGTTTTGAGAGTTTTCAAATATAAAATGACTTTTTATCGAAGTCTCTCAGCGGTTCTTGTATCGGTATGCTGGGTTCTCTTGTCCGTGGCGGAGGAGGTGAAGAACAGCACCGAAACTCGTAGAACCGCCGCGACGAACTCCAGCAGGGTTAACGCCATAAACGGCACCAGCAAGGGTCCGCTTAATACCTTCAACGTGGACAGCTCGATGATCCAGAGGGCCCTCTACGTCCTCGTTGGCATCACTATAATCGGCGTCCTCTACTTCCTCATCCGAGCCGTGCGGTGAGAACTACAATTTAATTCAGGATCAAAAATCATTGCTTCTTACAGTCGCTACGCAGTCACAATTTCGGCCTAAAATGTCCAAAATAATTAGAAATATTTACGGATCAGGTGAAAGCCGAATTGAAGAGCACATTTTCCAGCTTCAAAAAATCACTTTACAGTACTTCAGTAACTTTTGAGAAGCGAAGAAAGTTTAAAAAACTGGATTTATGAATGGAGTCTGCTGATTATAAGGTGCTGCACGTTTATTGTTAGCTTTTTGACATAGATTGCATTCTCGGGGTACACGGTTGTGTATATTACTGTATCTGACAAGTTATTAGAGAAATCCAAAAGTAAGAATAGAGTAACATACATAAAGCCGAATTCCCTCCATAAATCTAACAACTTAAAACTTTGTATAAGCTGTTTTTATGTGTTGTAAATGACTATATATAAGTCCTGCATTATGTTTTAGTAACCATTTTTAGTTCGGCATACACTCCAAACTCCTATCACTTCTCTCAGTGTAACCGTTTCTGATAACAGGAGGTGGAACTTGGCCTCTCGTTTCATCCGACGTAGTCTTTGGTGAGAAGTACGTTTTTAATTTGAAGTCAGCAAACCTGCTCCTTACAGACGGAGACTATGCAGTCAGAATCGAGGGCCAACTGTCACAATAATTACAAATATTTACAGAAGCCAAACGGAGGCTCCTGCAGTTTTAGGAAGTCACGTGAGACACATTTACAACGTGTCCTCAACTTGAGAAGCGGAGAAACTTTAAAACTGTGAATAGTGGGGCTTAATGTTTGTCCACATATGAGGATTGGCAATTTCTAAACTTACACTAGAGCAATCCTTTTAGTGGCCACTCTTCAGTCCCGCCATTAGTTTGTCAGTGAGTCAGAGCCAGTTGGACACATTGTGTAACCTCAGTCTGAACTTCATCAACCTGAAGGTTTAGTGACAGGCTGCTGGCCTTTGGTCTCTCCCATCATTTAAAGCTGTGGTGTTCATATGAAATCACAGGTTTGGTTCCCACCTGAGTGATGTCACACCAAACGTCATTGTAAATTCAGTCGTTTTAAGCTCTGTCTCATATTAGCGATGTGACACACCTGTGCAGAGTGTCAGTCATGCGTTTGTGTGAAGTTGCTGGACTCACTGTGTGGTTCAGGAGGTAACACTTAACACTAATCCTGGTCTACCAGTGTCTCAATTTGTTTTGGCCATCACTTGGCCTTGTTCTGAGTTTAAGTGCCTTTACATTAAGAATGTCATTCTCCTAACATTTCACATTCAGTTCATAAATATCATAATTCACCCGTGTTTTTTTTTAAGTGCTGTACATTACAACTACCTGTTTGGAGCACAGTGGCGTCGAGTTAATAGTAAATGTCTGTTTTGTGATGATGTCGTCAGGCTGAAGAAGCCCACCCACAGAAAGAAGTATGGTCTACTGTCCAATGAGGACGATGCTGTGGAGATGGATGCGGTGGACAGCGACGAGGACGACACGCTGTACGAATCTCGCAGCCTCCGCAGGTCAGAGGTTAACAGGCAACAGCAGTAACGCTGAAATAGAACCAGAACCTGATTTTAAGGCTAATACCAGTAAAAGTTTATTTTTATTTTTTATCTGATGTTCATCAGGAAAAGTAAAAAACATAGAATCATGAAAACACAAAGTTGTCAAAACAATAAATAAATACATTTGATTATTTTGAATAGTTTGATTATTTAAATAATCCAGAGACGCTGACTGGAATTGTTCCAAAGTCTGAACTTTGCTGACTTTGATTTACAGTCAGTCTGATTGGTGTTATCTTTGTCTCTGTTCAGATGAGTCCTGGTCTTTGTCCTCTGACGGATCAGCCCGTATTGATTACAGATTGAGAGAGGGTGGGAGAAGTGACCAACGACTTGCTGAGACAAGTGGAAATAACAAACAAACTGACCAAATAGTCACTGAAGAAAAATGCCAAATCTCAGCTGCTCAAGGAAGATGAGCAGAATAATCAAATTTTTGTTCTTTTAAATGTGGTGTCGGATGAAATGCAGACATGACGGATCAGTGGATCCTCATGAGGCCAAATGTTCCTTTTCTGTTCGTTACTCCTCTTTAATATTATTTCAGAGTGTTTTTCTAAGAGTTTATTTGGTGTGTTTTTCCACTCTGAGCTTTTCTGCTCTGACTACATGCTTTATACTACTGCAGACTGATGGCAGGCAGCAGCTATGGTGGTGTGAAATGCTGCAATTGATCAGGATTTGTTGTCCTGACAGACGGTCAGCCTGCCCTGAAACAGTGTTTCACATCGGCTGTGTTGAGACTAAAAGGGTGAATGTAAAGCTTTTGTATAACTCTGATTCCTGATGACATTTTTTTTCTGTGGACAAGATTCACACTTCTTAACAAAACATTAAAATCTGATTTTTGAATATAAAAAAGTCTTATCATCTGTTTTTGTTTTTGAACATGAGTCTTTATTGGCTACTTTATTTTTTATCATGTCGTGTCAGGTGACATGATATGATATAAAATTAAAATATCTGTAGTTAAAAAAAATGTGCTTACAGTATTGGAAAAAATAATTTTGTAAAAGCGCTGCAGAAGTGAAAATACATGAAGTAAAGAGTACATGAAGTTTTAGTAAAATATGTAAAAATGTCGTAACCATAAATATAAAATATTGGAAAATACTTTTGCCAAGCAAAATACTTCTGGAATATGTAAAAAATAAATAAGTTATTATTTTTACCAAGTAGCTCTTAGGTCCTAAATTAGAAACAGGGATGGATGAGGATCTCAAAGCAGCGGCTGAGTCTGTGTAACTGCTTGTTTGTTTTTTTAAATAATTTAATCATTACTTAGAGGGCTTGAGCTTCAAAATGAAGCTGTAGTAGCAGGCGTTCACCACAAGATGTCGCCAGTGTTACTGTTTCAAACATTAAGCTAAAGGCAACGTTAATAGCAAAGCACCTGTCGTATAGGGATCATATTAGCACAGCCTGAAACAGAAAACTGAACATCAGAAAAAGATCAGATTTGAATGATAACGCGGGACAAATATTATGAATGAACATCCAAAACAATCCTTGCAAAAGGTATTCAAATAAGGAAACAATCGAAACAACGTTAAGCAAAGTGTGAGAAATACTTCATTTTATGTATGTGTACACACACACACACACACACACACACACACACACACACACAGGGTCACCTGTCATAAAATTAGAAAACACAAACAATTCAATTTTATTTATATAGCGCCAAATCACAACAAAAGTTGCCTCAAGGCGCTTCATAGATACAGAGAAAAACCCAACAATCATATGACCCCCTATGAACAGCACTTTGGTGACAGCGGGAAGGAAAAACATCCTTTTAACAGGAAGAAACCTCCAGCAGAACCAGGCTCAGGGAGGGGCGGGGCCATCTGCTGTGATTGGTTGGGGTGAGAGAAGGAAGACAGGATAAAGACATGCTGTGGAAGAGAGACAGAGATTAATAACAGATATGATTCAATGCAGAGAGGTCTGTTAACACATAGTGAGTGAGAAAGGTGACTGGAAAGGAAAAACTCAATGCATCATGGGAATCCCCCGGCAGCCTACGTCTATTGCAGCATAACTAAGGGAGGATTCAGGGTCACCTGGTCCAGCCCTAACTATATGCTTTAGCAAAAAGGAAAGTTTGAAGCCTAATCTTGAAAGTAGAGATAGTGTCTGTCTCCTGAATCCAAACTGGAAGCTGGTTCCACAGAAGAGGGGCCTGAAAACTGAAGGCTCTGCCTCCCATTCTACTTTTAAATACTCTAGGAACAACAAGTAGGCCTGCAGAGCGAGAGCGAAGTGCTCTAATAGGGTGATATGGTACTACAAGGTCATTAAGATAAGATGGGGCCTGATTATTTAAGACCTTGTATGTGAGGAGCAGGATTTTGAATTCTGGATTTAACAGGAAGCCAAAACAGGAGAAATATGCTCTCTCTTTCTAGTCCCTGTCAGGACTCTTGCTGCAGCATTTTGGATCAGCTGAAGGCTTTTCAGGGAGTTTTAGGACTTCCTGATAATAATGAATTACAGTCGTCCAGCCTGGAAGTAATAAATGCATGAACTAGTTTTTCAGCGTCACTCTGAGACAGGATATTTCTAACTTTAGAGATGTTGCACAAATGGAAGTAAATAAATTGTTGTAAATAAATAACTTTATTTTGGTATCTTAATAAAAACTAATTTGCTTTTCTGTTATATTCAATCAATAAACAAATTGAAAAGAAATCACCCACAAATCCTCATGTGGAAATAATTTTTTTGTCACCATAACTGAAAGAATTTTCTCTCCCTGTTCTTCCACCTGTTGCTGCTTTGTTACTAAACTCACTGAAAACAGGCTAATTCTGAGGTAATAAAACAGGAAGTGGCGATTTTTCCCACCTCACGGTCTGTCGGGGTCACTGATAGCAGGGTGACTGCTGAACTGCCACTGTAACAAGCTAATGATGAGTGGGCGTGGTGCTGAAGACTGATAAACGTCTCAGCCTATCAGACGGTCCCCAGAGAGACCACAATAACAACAGTACAACTCAACAGGTCCCAGAGGAGCAGAGGGGCGTGTTTCAATTAGAGAAAGCTGAGTATATGTGTGTGTGTTTGTGAGATGCTGGCTTATCCTCGGTTCCCACCTTAGTCTCTCTGTTTTCACACAGTTTATCTGATCAGGTGTCAATAAATCTGCTGAAGACCGTCACTAATTTTAGCTAAATCAACCTGCAGTTATTGTTCACCTGTTAGAAATATGGCTGCACCTCCAGTTTCCAGCAGACACTGTGATAGTGGGAAACATGACATCAGAACAGCCAACTAAATAGACAGATGTAAGATTATTGTTCTGAGCATCAAAGGGCAGTTTCAGAGCCAGATCGAGCTGGATCAAAGGTTTCTAAGAGGGCGGAGCATGGAGCCCAAAAACACTTCATGGATCCAAAGCAGGATCCGGAGGATAAAGGTGACATCATCAGAAGTCCAATACATCAAGTTGTGTTAGCTGAGAGATTAAAAAACCAAGACCCAACTGGCTGACACGCAGTGCTCACTAACTGCTTACTCAAATGTACTCGATTGAAGGATCATCAGCAAGTGTGAACACATGTATAAAACCAGATGTTGACACTTTGCTGGCCTGCAATGCTCAGAGAAACTGCAGAAAACGGATGCATCTCAGACTCAAAACTGTGTCTGAACAAACCACAAGACTTCTGGAATAATGTCCTTTGCAAAGATGAGGCCAAAGTGCAGAGGACCAAGTTTGGTGAAAAGCAAACACAGCAAACCAGCACAAACACCTCAATCCACCTGCCAAGTGGGGTGATGGACAGGTCATGATTTGGCTCTTCTTTTGGAGCCACAGTAAGGTTGTCACATTGGCCCAAACTAATGCACCAAGAGTGAAATGAAGCTGAGGCAAACTGAAGTGGACAGAGTGCAGATGATGCAAGAGAATTTTTAATTTTTAATCATTCTCTGCTGGAGAATGATTCATCCTGAAGCAGATTAATGAGCCTCAAACCCACCTCGGAGCTTTGAAAGGGGGAGCTGGTTTTCAGTGGACTTTCCTCCACAGCCACCTGACCTTAACCCCACTGGATATTCAGGAGGAAGCCAAACAGAGAAACAGTGGTGGGAACTGAGGATGAGCCGATATCTCTCTGTCACAGACAGACACACACACACACACACACACACACACACACACACACACAGAGCTCTCTAATTGAAACACGCCCCTCTGCTCCTCTGAGTTGTCCTGTTGTTATTGCCATCTCCCTCAGGGCCGTCCGATTGGGTGAGATGTTTATCAGTCATCTCCTCAACTCATCATGGCCTTGTTACAGTGGCACAGTGACAGTCTACTCCGCCCCATCACCCCAACCCCCCTGCTCCCCAACACACACACACACACACACACACACACACACACACACACACACAGACGCACACACACACCTCCACAGTGAGTTCAGGTGCTTTGCTGTGTTAGAGCACTAATAATGCTGCAACAAAATTTGACATTGAACTTAATTTAAATAATTTTTTTAAAAGAAAAAAACATCACATGTTACAATATAACAACAAGAATGTTTACTTATGCACTGTTACTTTCAAAACATATTTATTTTCCTTAGAAAGAATGAATCATTTATATTTACACACAATAACAGAATTATGTCAGAACAAAATGACCATGTTAGATATTACGATCCCCTAAAACCTGTTTATCGAGCTATATCCAGAGCACAAACCTCTGCTGTGCAATGATGTGCAAACTTTATAAAGATCAAAGGTTGTAAAATCATGTGAAAACCGAGAGTTAACTTCCAGTTTATGCACAATAGGAAAACCCAAGCTTCATCAGAAAACCCGTCCATCCATTCTCGTCTCCGTTTCGGGGTCGTGGGGGTCTGGAGCCTATCCCAGCTGTCTTAGCCAGTCTGTTGCAGAGCTAACACACACAGACAGACAACCATTCACATTCCACCTACTGGCAATTTAGAATTACCAGTTAGCCTAACCCCACTCACTGCATGTCTTTGGACTGTGGGGAAGCCAGAGTGCCCAGTAGTGATGGGATTTCCAGCTCTTTTTAGAGAACTGGCTCTTTTGGCTCCGAACCGGCTCTTCAGGTTGTTTTGTTGCTTTAATTAATTTATTATTAACAATAATATAAAATTATGCACAAAAGGAATTACTTACGTAAAAACAAGTGGTTTTATTTATATATGTTTATACATAAATATATGCGGTGGCCCCTAGAGACAAAACACGTACAAACTCCAAAACACATTTCTAGCATGAACTGAACTTCCAAAACAGGATCACCTAAATTACACAATTGAAATCATGAAAGCATGTGTGTATTGTTTGTGTATTTATACACAAGCATTCATATATAGTCAAATAATTAAAAAAAAAAAAAAGTTCATTTACCTGTTACTACCACACACCAAATCTGGTCGTTGGTACTTGCTGGCTTGTGTAGCCACAAGATAACAAAAGCTCAACACTGCGCCCAGCATCCTGGAGCACTTCTTTTGTCTTTTGTACTTGTTTTGAGTTTGTATGTGCTTTGTCTCTAGGGGCCACCGTAAATATACTTTTATTTATTCACTCCACATAAAATGTAATAAATAAATCATATAATACAAAAATCAACTATTCACATTTCAAGTTTTAACTATTTAAATTTTCAGCTTTTTCCTTTCACAAATTTAAAGTGAAACAACACAAAACACTGCAAACCACAACACAATTAAATATAAATTATAATATGAAAACAAAAAGAAGATGCACATTCTCTGTCATATGGACCTGCATGAATAAACTTTCTGAATCCTTTATCATCTGCAACTGAATATAGTTGTGGATGATTACTATACCTTTCTAATGTGACGTTGTTGTCCCTGGCTCTCTTTCTCTCTCTCTCTCTCTGTTCCTGTGCTACTGAGTGTAACTACCGCCCCTCCCCCCTCTGCCCAGCGTAAAGCACAAGGCTCGCGTGCAGAGTGAAGCGGAAAAAAGTGCGAGAGAGAGAGAGAGAGAAAAAACCCCACGGCTCGCGATAAGGAGCCGGCTCGCGTCGTTCAAGTCAAAGACCCGGCTCTAAGAGCCATTTCGTTCACGACCGACCCATCACTAGTACCCAGAGAGAAGATGCAAACTCCACAGAGAAAGGCCCCGGCCATACAGTGGAATTGAACTTACCACCTTCTTGCTGTGAAGCAACAATGCTAACCACTGCTGCCTCTTGAGAAAACATCATGCAGAAAAAACCCAACAGTAATCAGTTTAGATTTGAAAAACAGAATTGTTGATGGTCACAAAGCAGCAGATGGATATACCAAGTTATCACAGCATTTCTGTTAGAGGCATCGTCAAGGAGCTCACATCGGCCCTCACATCGGCCCTCACAGTGCAGAGCAAGTGTGGCAGAAGCAGGAAGAGAAAATTTCAAAGACTCTGGAAAGAAAACTAGTGAGCAATGTGTCTAAAGACCCCAGACCTCCACTTCTGCAAAAGAGACACCCTTAAGTCAGACTGAAGTATGCCGAGGACTTCTTGGACAAAGACTATATGAGTATGTGATGATATCAGTTTATTGCAGCTCTTCACTCAATCATCAGGTGCAAATTTAGAAAAAAATAAATGAAGAATTTATGATAGTCTTGCACGAGTGAATCAGCAGGTTGTCATTAATGAAGAGGAAAAGCATCAGTTTCTCTGTATTTTTATTTCTCTGTATTCAGATATGAGCATCACACCTGCGCATCATCACAGATTTCATCAGTAGACAAAAAGACATTTTTATTAACATTAAAATCACCAAAGGTTCCTCATGAAAGAACCTGAATCTGGTTACTGGTTCTTCTGCTTCATGGCAGAACATCACCCTGAATATCAAACATAAAACACACAAACAACATGGAAAGCACACGTCTAATAACACTGATACATGTGAATATCACATGAACTTTTTTCATTAGTGAATTACTAAATGCAGAATAATTCATATTTATGGATAATTCCATGTGTGCTTTTAAAGCTACCAGCCATCACTCTGTGCTTTTATTTAGCTACACTAACATCTCAATCATGTATTAAATGGCCTTTAAAATCCACATTTCCCTTTCACTCTGTTCACCTCACTGAGGAAGAATATCATCAGTTTAACCCAAAACATTTACAATATGAACAGATGTTCCCAATGCCAGTACGTCTGACCTGTAATCATTTATTCATGAAGATCAATAATTCATCTGTCTGCTGCATGAAGTGTCGTGTATCATTTTTGTGATTTTCTAAAACCAGTCAGAAATAATGCAGAGGCATTGTCTGACAAAAAGCTTGTAAACGACGAAGGTTTCTGTCTTGTTAGTGTTCCCTGTTTACATCTTTGTGTTTGAGCCTGAATCAGCTGACTGACGACAAACAGCAGAACTGGAGCACAGGAGCATCAGTCTGACCCCAGACTGCAGGGGCCTTCACATCTGGAGTGATGAAACAGTCTCAGCTGATCTCTGCTCGACCTGCTCAGCTGTACCTGCTGGTACTGGAGCTGCCTCTGCTCCCCCATCAGCCCATCAGAGTCTCCCTCTGATGAACTCTCGCAGGTGGAGTTAGGTGATGGTGTCCCCTGCAGTCTGTCCTCCTCCAGCCTCACAGCCTGGCTCTGTGGGGCCCCGCTGAGGTCTTGCTCAGTCAGTAGATGGTCCAGAAAGCTGATGTACCTGAGGGCGAGGCGTAGGATCTCGTTCTTGCTGAGCTTCCTGTCTGGGGGGTGGGTGGGTATGAGACGTCGCAGCTCTGCGAATGCACCATTCACGTTCTGCTGGCGCCATCGTTCTCGACTGTTGGTGAAAATCCGACGTACCACTCTGGGACGGGTACCTGAGGGGAGAGCAAAGAAGGATCAGCTGGAGAACCACATCTAAGGATGTAAGGTTGGGTACAAAGTAGCTGAGTGACCCTCAACTGGTGACAGCACAAGCATGTGCAGTGACAAAAAAACAACTGTTTTGTTCTAGTAGGAAAAATCTAATAAAAGAACCAAATAAATAAAAGAGACAGAAGTGAAGGAAACAGAGACGAACACCTGACAAAGACTGACTCACACTAAACACACAACATGAAGACAAGGATTACAAAATACAGGTGAAGTCAGAAAAGAACGAAGAAGGGAAGTGGAAAAAAACTGAAAGCTGCATGAATTGGAGAGGGAGAAACAGTGAGACAAACAGAGGAAAGACGGGAAGCAAAGAAGAGAGAATCTTCAAAAACACAAGGACAAGGATTCACAACTGAAACCACTGAACAGTGGAGAGAACACGACACCTTAAACAGAACCACGTGAAGAAGAAACACAATCTCACTCTGTCTGTAAAACATCTTTTTATGCAGCATCATCATCAAGGTTTTATCTTTAATAGAAAGGAAAACTGCGAAGCTTTTTACAAATTAAAACAGCCCTCTTTCATCTTATAGGATACTTGTCTGATTTATTTATAATTTACGGTTGAAAACAGCTGCTAGTATTGATAACCACTTATAACTGATAAGTGGACCTTTTGAATGTGATATTATTTTTCTTAAATGCTGAATTAAGTAAAGCTTAATGCTGCTAAGATGTCTTTTGGCAGCTCTATAGAAGAGCACACTAACATGCGTGTCTCCATATCTGGTGATGCAGTGAACTCACCCTCAGTGAGGTTCCTCTCACACGGAGCCGCTCTCAGCTTCAGGGCGATGCGTGGATCTGGATCACTGCACACAGACACACAGACACGTTGGTGAGGAGCAGAAAAATCCTCCTTGGTGATGAATTATGGAAACTCATATTTTATTTTAAAAATGGTTTCAATAGAATGCAGATGCCAGCAACATGCTGAAACAAATGCACCATAATCGTTATAATGGCGTTCTCCCTGTCTTGTAAAACTGTGTAAATACCGCAGATCAAAAAGCCAATAACAGGTAATAACTGCGGCTTATGTAAAACAAGCAGCTTTTTAGTGCAAACACATTGACTGTTGTAAACTCCAACATCTATTAATCTTTACAGTAACAAAAATGGTTGTTTTAAGCCGTTTACAGTTCATTAATAAACGCCGGTCTCACCTGCGGAAGGTGTGGAGGTCCTGGACATCTTCGTGCAGCATGTCTCTTGCGAACAGAAGCAGCAGAAGTGAAGGAGACTGGTGGCTAATCGGGGTTCAGTTGGCAGTTCGAGCTCCGTTGACCTTCCCTCGGCTCTGTGGAGAGTCAGTGTCGGTCGCCTCTTTTTATATCCACGGACCCTCCCACCCCCACCTCCCCGTGTCCCGGCGCGTCGTTTCCTCGGAGCCCCCTTTGATAAAGACAGTCCCATTAAAGTCATTAAACCCAGGGTCCCAGGAAGCAGCTCTCCAGGGACCTGCAGGGTCCTTGGTCCGCCTCCCCCCTCCCCCCCTCTGTAGGAGTCGTGTTTTCCTCCGTCACGACTCCACAGCCTTCGGCGCCACCGCTGCCAGCCGGACCCAGTACGCACAGACCATCAAGGCTGGTCCTGTGCTAAAACTTCTCAGTGACTGAAACACTAACTGAAGTAGCCTACGTATTGAAGTAAAACCAAACATGCCACATATGATTCATCGCCATATGACTGTTTCTGTTTAAACTGTCTTTTCTTGGCAGCTCTGGGGGTTTCTCGCTTTTGTTTGCGGGGTTAAAAAAAACTGAAAGTCTCAGACTTATTGTTGAGTAGCTTTGATGCGCCTCTCAGGTGAGCCGAAATTTTAAGGGGAATTTTTATTTTATTTATACACTCCTCGGAAGTTCTATCTGTTCACATTTCTGCACCAAAATACGTTTACAGCTATTATAGGACACGTCAGTAAGAGGGAAACGGCACGATTTAATAATATTAAGAAGACTTAATGAAATGCTGGTAAACTGGGATTTTGTTTTAATCTTTGCCAAGCAGGACAACTTAAAAATCAGAGACAAAGGAGGAAAACATGCTAAATGCTCACACTGAGCCATGTTGTCCAAGGTCAGTTACAAACAGGAATATAACGTCTTCAATAGCATCAGCCTATAAAAGTAAAAATGTAACTGTTTTCATTATTGATTTATTGATCGATCAGTTTCTGTACGTGGCTAGACTGCGCAATGGGAATTAAATTCAAATTCAAATTTTATTTGTCACGTACACAGTCATACACAGTACGATATGTAGTGAAATGCTTGGACAACTGCTCGTGACCTAAAGAAAACAAAAAAGGAAAGGCTATGAATAAGATAGGAAATAAATATGAAAAATTAAAAAGGGTAAATTTAACTAGGAAGGAATAAAATATAAATTAAGGTTAAAAATGAAATAACTGTACAACACAAATTAGAATGAAGGGTAAATTTAACTGGGAAGAATAAGATAAAATATATAAATTAAAGTTGAAAATAAAATAACTGTACAACAAAATACACAATATAGAACTATATAAGAATGTATGAAGAAATCTAAATATAAATAAATATATACACAATAACAGCAGCTGTACAAGTATTAACCGGAAATGAAGAATATAGTGACCAGTGTTGTGCAAAACCAAAGTCCAGAAAGTCCAGTGTGTGTGTAAGAACCATATGTGTGGGTCAGTACTGTGTGGTGGTGTGATTGAGAGACCGTATCGCCTGCGGGAAGAAGCTCCTCCTCAGTCTCTCTGTGTTGGTCTTCAGGGAGCAGAATCGCTTTCCTGACCTCAGCAGAGAGAACAGTCTGTTGTTGGGATGGCTGAGGTCCTTCTGGTTGTTAAACTTCTATCAATCGCCTTTTACTTAATTATCTTATAATTTGTATTTATGACTCGTGTGCAGCCGGAAGCGTTGCAGGTGTCGTGTGGTTCCAGCTGAGCAGTTCACTCACGAGCTGTTAGACTCGTCTATCTGATGTTTGACGCCATCAAACGGCCGCTTCGCTTTCCGTTAAACGTCTCTACCTGCGCCCAGGGGTGCCCAACTCCAGGCCTCGAGTTCCGGTGTCCTGCAGGCTTCAGATGTGTCCTTGATCCACTACAGCTGATATAAATTACCAAATGACCTTCTCAACAGGTCTTGAATTTCTTCAGAGGCCTGGTAATGAACTAATCGTTTGATTCAGGTGTGTTGACCCAGAGTGAGATCTAAAACCTGCAGGACACCGGCACTCGAGGCCTGGAGTTGGACACCCCTGCCTGCGCCGGAGGCTGCGAGGTGTTCAGACAGACAGGTGAGGAGATGTCTGCAGTCAGGGAGGTGACAAAGTTAGGCTGAGCCACAGACACACGGCAGTGAGACTCGTGATTAAAAACCTGCACGAGTTACATCCTTAACTATCCACAAACATTAGTGATTAATGACCATCGTAGATTAAAACGCTTAATGAGGACTATTGCAAACAATGTGCTTTTATTTTTTATGGTGTTTATTTTCATTAAAGTTTGTAGAGTTGATGTGGAGGTTAAATAAAATCAGCTGTTTGAATCTCTCTAATTGTCTGTGATGATGTGGTTTTTGTTTTGTCCTTTATTACTTCCATTATAAATCTCAACTTCTTCCTTTATGGAAGAAAGTTTATTTTTATGATGCTTTTTCTGGTTTCAGTTCACATAAATTAATCTGTGTTACTTCTGGTCTGTGATATTTAATTGAGTGAAATAAAACGTATCAAATGCAACTGTGTGAAATAAACAGGAATCCCGTTCATCACAATGATGACATCTACTGTTTGCTGATAACTCGTATAAATGAAGTCATCTCGTTTCAGAGGCGGAAATTGACTGAGCCACAGGAACAGCTTCAGAAACTGATTCAGGACTTTGAGCATATCGTTTCTTTATCTGGCTTCTCTTAGTCTAATATTACCAATCACATGAAACTGGTTATGAAATTGATTAGTCGTAAGTAACCCACAGCGCCTACACACTGTCACATGACCCACATCAGCTGGCGCGAGGTCCCTCTCCTGATTCTCTGCGTCCCCGCCGCGGCAAAGATGCCTTGAGTTCGGCTGCGCTGTCTGTTATTTAACTGCCTTCCGTCGTGCAGTTTCCGTATTTGTTTGAAGTGTACAGATGAAGCTATGGATGAAATATTGTACTGTTATGAAATGTGACAATGCAATGATCAGATTCACGCTATAGAAGTGTGGAATCATTGTATATTAAACTGAATTCAAATCGAAATGGACATTTTCTGTCCCTGCAGGTCAGATGTGTTTGTTGTTGTGCTTCTTCATGTTCACCCCCCCCCCCCCCCCCCCCCCTTCATCCTGTCTTTGGATTACGGACGTATTTTTTTCCCGTCGTGAAACTGAGCCCTAAAGAGGAACTCCTGAAAACTGACCTTCAAAAGGAAATGAACAGGCATTTAAAAGTCTTTTGCACAGCGATTGCAAGCAGTGAAATTAATTGTGGTACATGTATTTATCCATGTTGTGTTTTGTATTTGTTTTGTTCCACTTCCGCTTTTTCCCAATTTGTTCAATATATTTTTGGTTTTCTTTGACAGATTTTCTGTGTCTGGTCTCATCATTCACACCACCTGGGCTCCATTCTGTGCATCAGTCAGTTACATCCACCCGCTGCATATATAGCTGGACTGGTGCTTTTTCGTTTTTATGGGCCGATGTTTTGTTGTTTGTTTGTTTTGGGGTCTTTTTTGTAACGGCATAAACAATGAAAGGTGGTGGATTGGCTAATTGGTCATGATCGACTCTGGGCTGGATAGATTACAGCCGATGAGGTCGAACTTTGAAGTTTCGCATTGAGCTCAAAAGGAGCAGTTTGTCCCGGACTTCAGCTGGAATAGAAAAAGACACAAAGCTGCAGTTATTCTGTCTTTGCTGCACAGCTGCCTCTTCTTTCATTCTCCCCCCTCCCTCTCCTGTTTCTACTTCAATCATGAAACTGATCAATGATCAGCTGATCGCTTTTCTCTTGTTTGTTTATCGTCCACTTTGCGCCAGAAAGAGGAAACCAGCGGATGTCGCGCTAAACAACAGCAGCACCTTTAAGCTTGATCAGCTGTTGTTAGAATTGATTTAATATTAATTTCTAGTATCAGCTGATGTTTGCTGGAGCCACAGCTGTAAAGCTGCTGGTCATGATGTCATGCTCAAAAATGTTTTGTCTCACTCTCATTTCTTCTTGTTGCGTGTTTAAGCTCTACTTGGAACCTTGTTAAGATCCAACCATGCAAAATCTGATCTATTTATTAATGTTTTTGTTGCCATTTTTCAAGTGGTCTTTAATGTTTGATCAGGACTGAATCAAATTTGATGTGTAACAGCGCCATGTTGTGGCCAAAGAGAGTAGAAAAGAACTACCATTGATGATCAGGTGAAACAGAAGTTAAAGACAGTAGTTATGGACACTAAAAATGAATTAAGCATTTGTTTTATTACCACGATGGTCAAAGGGGAAGAAGAGTGAGCTATCAGCTGGGCAGTGGTGGATAAAATTTGGCCAGTTTTAACCCAAAGCCCACAACACAAACGCACATACCTGTAAGAATGACACAAACAAACCTAAACAACTGTGCAAAACGGCACCAATAAAAAGGTCAAAAAAATAAATTTGACACAAACCTGTAAATAAATAAAATCTGTAAAATATATACATCTTTTAGGCTTTTCCAGAAAGTTAAAAAATAAAAGAAGCGTTGGCTTAAAATAGGCTGGTTGCCAATAAGTGTTATGAAACTGAGTTCAGATTCACTCTGCAGAGGCGACAGATGTGTCACAGTCCAAACACACCACAGTGTGAGTCCGAAGAAGCTTTTCTCTGAGTGAACGCAGTGCGCGTCTGAGGTTGTAAGTGAGTAATTATATATCAGAAATAATAATATATTTAAAAACAGCAACAACAACAAAACCCACTAGTATGTATTGTAAGTGTCACCTGGCAGTTCGCTGGTGATTGGCAGAGTGGGTGCGTGGGGTGGGTGAGGTCGGCGCTCTTCTGTGGAAAAATCCAGAGGCGATTAACGCTCTCTGGTGTATTGTTCGGTAAGAGACTTTTGCCATTTCGTTTGGATCACTTATTGTTGTAGGTGCCGATTTTTAATGCGTGTTGTTGGACTTTTTTAGTGTGACCACGAGTTTTAATGGAGGAATTGATCGACTGCGCGCAGGGAAACCGATCGTTGGTATATTTGTTTGTTTTAGTTCTGTGATTTTTGAATGGTTTAATAAAACGGATATTTTATTTGGTAACATTTTAAAACATAATGTTGTTTTTCAGCTGTTGTTGTGCTGCCTCATCTGTCCTTTTGTCGTTCTTTTCATTGATTTGTAATTTTGTTTTGGTCCGTGCAGCCTTAAAGGCGGTTAATGCTTGAGAGTGAGCCGTGTGAGGACTAACCTCTCTTTTTGTTTGTGCCACTTCCTTTAACATCAACACATAGCGCTGATTCCCAGCTGTGCTGAGACCTGGATTGTTTGCCGTCTCATGTGCAGCGGGGATATCAGCAGGATGTGTTGTAAGTGCCGTCTGGAAATAACTGGGAAAACTATGTTTAATTAATGTAACAAATTATCAGTTTATTTCTTTGCCCCTTTTATTCGGTACCTTTGTCCTCGGTTACAGTATTTTTCCCTCATGCGCGGTATTTGCACAGAGGTGGAGCCGCGCATGGACTCAGACTGACTGGACGCAACATTGAGCAGTTGCACCCTCTTGTGGCTGAAGTTGGTATTACATGAAAGTGCCCTTCTAACGCAATGAATTCGCTTCAAATCTCAAAAAGCCAAATCTGATGAGCTGCAATCTCACTCACACTGAGCACCTTTAAACATATGTTGGTAGAATATGACATGCCAGCATGTTTTTGCACTCTTACACCTCTGAGTTAAATTTATTTTCTAATTAGTAATTTTATTTGACTTTTTTTTAGTTTCAGTTAATTTCTAGAGTGGATTTTATTTGAAACTGTTTAGTTTTACTTCAGTTTTTATTAGTTTCAGTCTCTGTGATGATTACTGTAAGGAGGGCATATATCAGAGGCAAAATAAGGAAAACCAGTGCAGGTATTATACTATGCTACAATATTCAAAATACTTTATTTTAGTTACTTTTAGTAGTAATAGTAGTTTTTATTTAACTATAATAACCAGGCTCTGATATTAACATAAACGTCCTTACATCACAGGACAGGAACCTGCCCGAGGACCTTCAGGCTTTAAAATTTGAGTCTGAACTTAAGTGAAAGTTGTTGGGTCATTGGACGTTCAGCACAAAGACAGTTACATCTGCAAACTCAGAGACGAGTATTGGAAGCGATTTGTGACAGAAGGACAGCAGCAAGAGTGAAGGGGAAGTCATTTAGTAATGAAACAGGAAACGGCTTACCTCAATTATATGGATAAGATCAAGACAGACAACTGGTGCTTAAGCAGATTTCTTTACTGAAACGAACACATGACTTTTTACAAAATGTTTCGATGATAATCTGGAAGTATTTTCATATTTTCCTTCAAGAGGAGACGACGAGAGTGGACCGGTCTCTCCTGTGTCGACAGGTAACATCTTAAAATGACATTTACACAGAACAGCTTTTACAAAACAACAACAAAATAGAATTGAAAGAAAATCCCGTCCCCACTCGCTCTCGTAAAACTCTTTTGATAGTTTCTGAATAAAACAAATTCATTCTGCACCGGCCTGATGGAGACGAACTCTGTGACGCCCGAGGCTCGGCCGGGAGGAGGAGGGGAGCACACAATCCATAAGACATCTTATAAATGTACAATTAACATTCTTAAACATTAACAAATTTAGCACACAGCTGTTCAAATGTCCTCGCAAATTTAAATAAAAGTGCAAAGCACAGTTTTCAGTAGGAGAGAGAGGAAACAAAGCGCATTAAAAATCCAAATGGACTCCTTAAAATTCATCTCTATAGTGTAGAAAAAATAGAACATACATCGGCAACCTCGACGGCTGCAGGGTCACTGCAGACTCTTATTAACGCAGAGGCTGCTTTCTCAAAGCACCTTTAATAAATAGGCAGGTAAAAACATGAAAAAGCGAATTTCAGTTCTGCTAAATGTGAAGGAATGCAGTTAATGACAAGGAGGCAATTTCAGTGAGTTAGATGGCACCGCTCCCAAAGAGAAATAGGTCATCAGTTTCTGTATCCTGCAGCCGGGAATGCTGGGAAAAGTTACAGGGAGATTCTTTCAAACAGCATCAAAGTAAAATCCTCTGAAATATTACACTTATTAGTCTTTTCCACATACAAACTTTACGTGGTCGTGTTGCTCAAGTATATTTATTGACAAATTTAAGCATTGAATTTATTTTCTTGCCACCTGTACTGGGACAGTCCTCTCGCCCTTATAAGAAGTTCAGCTGCTACGGTTCATCTTGTTTTCCCTTCCTGACGCCTTCACAGGGTCCTTGTTGTACTAAATATCAGTGCGCTGCTCCTCCACAGAGGATGTCACCCTGCTGACAGACTCCAGCTTTGCTGTTGGACTGCAGCTGCTGACGACCTACTGCAAGCTGAAGGGACACCAGAACCAGTAGAAGGTGTACTGGTTCATGTGCCACTACATCAAGCTCACTGAGGATGTTAGAGCTGAACGAGGACTACCAGCTGCAGTCCAATGAAACCAAAGTCCACCCACAGGAAGAGGCTCTTTGGAGAATCAACAGACTTCACTGATATGTTGTTTATTTGTCCCCAAGTACTTGTAGTGGAAAACATTTAGTTTACTGCTGTTACTGAACTCGAAACGCCATAAAAATGCTCACTATGTGTCTAAAACCCGTCAGATTAGGAGTCGTCTGATCAGAGTAGAAATACAGGTTATTGACAGATTTAAGGCAAAGTTTTTGTTGGTACTGATTAAGTCTCGGTACAGAAACTCGGGCGTTCCAGCTGCACTACAGATAAACACTGAGGTTGCAGTTTAAAATAATCTCCTTGTAACAAGATCGCCTGACAAAGAGGTGATCAGAGTGTCGTTGGACTGAACACCAGTCCAGATGTGCTGGAAGGTTTGCCAGTGAGAGTAACTGTGTAACCTGCACTGTGGCTTAATAGACTCCTGTTTCTATTGGGTTAAAGGGGGGTGGGGGGGGGGGGGGGGGGGGGGGGGTTGGGGATTTTTCCAAATGTCGTCATTGGGACATTTAATTCTCCAACTCTGCAAATCATTTACATCTGTGGATGCCAAATGGAAGAAGATCAACCGATTGGCTAGTTTAGCTTGTTAACGAGTGATGAATTACATTATGCAACAATGTAGCCCCGAGTAAGAAATCTGGCGGTCAGCGAGGTCTGATCACCTGCCTCGGTTCAGGCTTCTGTCACAGACGTCACAGATCAACAGTTTCTCTAAACCTTTAAAAATACCAAAAGGACAGCTTGAAGAACCTTCTAAGGTTGGGAACGGTCCCGACTCTTCAACGTCACTCCTGCATCTTTGAAACGCTATTTAAGGAAACAAATGGTTTCCTCTGACCACAATCTGTGGTAGTACATGAGCCTCACAAGCTGGAAGTCTGATGGTTTGTGGCAAATTTGCACATTCTTATGAAGTTGATCCACTTTTAGTGAAGTAGGGGGTGCCGTTCATTCTGTAACACTGTGGCGCTGCTGCGTGCAAGCAAGTTGTGTTCAATTAGATTAGCATGGCAGTATTTCAGTCTAACCTCCTCAAAGTTTGAAACCCGGCAAGTTTCAGGGGTAACGTTTTTAAAAGCTCAATCAGTTAACCAACTGATCTTTTGAGTAACTGGTAGAAGAAGAATAAAGTTAATTCAGCTCTTCGATCAGACTCCTTAAATAATTAACTGTAAACGTTAAGATGTTTGATGTCTCTGCGTTTCCACTGCTGCAGCTAACAGCAGGTGTGAGCCGTCAGCTGATTCTGAAAATACAATCGTTTTGCAATAGTTTCAACTCTAAACACAAAAACCCTCAAAGAAGCTGCTGCTGTCAGCAAAAATGGAAGATTTCTGCACTTAATGTTAAACATCTCCATAAATGACCTTTAAGACGAGAAGTATGTCTGTGATGCTCGTTCTCAGCCTCCCCCCTCAGAAGCTGCCTGCCTTACTGCTGTGGCCCTGGCTTCAGTGACGCTACCACATATTTAAGAACCAGTAACTGGGGAAATATTTCTGTGAAGGAAATCTTGGCGTGCACATATAGCACCAGCCCCTTCCACACGCCTTCCTTCAGTAAGTCCAACTGTTGGAACAGTTGAGTGTTTTGGTTTTTCTCTACTGTAGAGAAGAGAACTGGACCAGTGGCAAACACAGGATGTGCAGTCAGGCGTGTTTGTTCCTGTGCTACAACAGTCGAGTGTAGGGTAATAAATCATCAAGTGAAATTTAAGAGTGAACATTTTGGACGATGCTGGTCGTTCTAACGAACTCAGACAGTCAGAAACTGTAAATCCGAGCGTATAAAAAGTTGCTGACCTGTTACTTGCCGGGCTCAGTGTATCACAGGCACTAATGGTAAAGGACAAAATGAAATAAAGCCGAGTTTGCTTTAAGCTTAGATCAACACTAAGGAGACTGAAATGTTTAGAGCAGATTCAAAACCTCATTTTTTTAAATTGACATCTTTGTGTCAAAATGCTACTTGACTGATGTAATGCTTTTTGTTGTATTGCTTCCTTCTGATGCGTGCTGCCGGGCGTGGATTCAGCCCGTCTGTGGACTTGTGTGGAAAAAACTGAATGAAACAATACTGCAGTTTCCTCGACTTACAGACAGGAGAGGAAAAAAGAGAACAGTCCAAAGCGGGTCCTGAAGGAAGTCATCTGGAGCTACACTCTCTCTGCGGCTAGCTGCTAAGTTAAGGTACAGTGAGCACAGTTCAGTCTGTCAGTGCTGCTGGTGAGTGGGTGGGCAGACAGGAAGTGGCCGTTACTCCATGATGGCTCTGTAGATCACAGGCTCGATGTAGTCCCCCCTGTAACGGGAGTTGATTACTCTCTGTCTCTTTGACTCCTGAATGATTTCCTTCTCCTCGAAGATCCCGTCGAACCTCATGTCCGATGCTTTCGACTGTAAAGAGATGGTACCGTCACTGAAAGTGCTTCTTCATTTTGATGAACTTCCAAGTAAACTGAAAGGAACACTGAATGGGACAGACGGGAGAACGTACCAGTCTGGTTTTAACTCTCTTGGGGAGTTCTTCATCCAGACTGTAGACATCATCTCTCTTGGCTGTTAGTTGTGATCCGTCCTCAAATTCCACCTGCAGTCCAGAAACATTGAGTCAGGACACAAACAGATAACAACATTCAGCTTGTTGAACAACGTCTTTGCAATCTGCTGCTGATTTACTAGAAGTTTCCAGGAACAGCCAGAAGACGACTGCCTTTAAAGCCGAGCAGGTGACTCGTTTTATGTGAAGCTGTAAAGCATTTTGATTTCTTACTACGCGTCCAACCTACTCTGAAAATATTCCCCAATCAGAAATACGAGGCATGAAGGAGATGTGCTCGCCAGCGAACGCATCCTTCCTTACTGGAAGTCAGAAATGGTTCCCGCCTGCGTTCCCGTCTCTGCTGTTACACACTGAAGAGTTTTTTCTTTACATGATTAAAAACTGGAGAAAGAAGACAAAAAAAATCTTACCAGGTACATTTGAATGACGTGAGCTGCCACAAACTTGGCCCCGTACACCAGGCCGTCCGTCCATCTCACCTGAACCACCTCACCCTGCGGCGGTGGTCCAAGCTGAGCGCAGTCTCGGTTCTAACAGGCAAAAAACAAACCAAGTTCAAAGAAACGTGAAAGGAGGATAAATATCTGATGCAACCTGACATGAAATATGGCAGTGTCAGCTGTTCTGATGCTCGGGTCAAGTGTGAAGCACTAGATGATGTTTGGATTACTCCAGAGGCTTATAATCAGGAACTGCTGTGTAACATGACTGTCAAAGGTGTGTGGTGGCTTTAAGGCGAGCACAGGTGGATGAACTGTCTGCCTGCAGGGACAAGCTGTGAAAATATCCCAAATATAGTGCAGGGTTAAACCGCTGCCGTCTACTGCAGTGACACACACGCTGTGGATAACTCAGGGTGTCGACGTGCATTTACACGTCTGAACAAATGTCTGCTAAAAGAAAGCAAACACACGAGCATCGCCTTTGACATCCAGCACAGTTTGCTTCATATTCATGGCTCATACCAGCTTCACAGTCTCACAACGAGTGGTTGTTGTTTCACAGGCTAACCAGGAGGCTGCCCAGCGTCTTCATCATCTTCATCATGACCACACCACTGTATTACACTGGCAACATTTCTGAATTTAAGGTTTTTTTACGTTAACTTCCTTTAAACAGTTTCAGCTTTGCCGGTTTTAAGCTAAAACTGTTAGCTAATCTCTGCGACTCACTGTTTTGACGCTGGGATGTTACTGCCAACTAACTGCTGTACAAAGTCGACATCTAGGCTTGTTTACAAGGATACACAATATATGGACACTGGGTCCCTTTGCCACATGAAACCAGCCTTTACAAACACCTGTGAACGAGCTAACGGCTCACTGGCTCTGAGCGCGGTACAGTAATGGGACGCCATCGCTGCAGCGAGTCAGGTTGTGAAGAGGGCGGTTCAGCCTCTCCACACCAGCAGGCAGCTTATTGGAGACAGCTGATCGACATTTCCTCACATTAAGTTTATTTAAATTCTGTGTGGTCTCCTTTATTAAAGAGACCACTCCCTGAGAGTATGTTTAACCACTTTGTGTTCTTTACAAAATGAAAAGACGTAGAAGGTAGTGGAACGTACCACGATGTCCTCGGGGAAAAGGTTATCGCTAAAAGAACCATCGTCAAAGTTGACCTCGTAGAACGTCTCTTTGGACAGCTGCACCACGTCACACTGGTAGTAGCGCCCATTCTTGTGCTTGCATATGACCTTCTGTCCCACGGTCAGCTCGTGCATGGCTGCCTTATTGCGCTGTCAAAGGGAAAAAAGTATTTTTATGCGTGCGACTGCAAACGGCTTCATAAATCTGATATTTGGGGAAGTTTGGGGTATAAAATAACGTTTGTTTGTTTTTTACCTCAATCTGAGCGGGACCTTTGTGTCGACAGCAGGTAACGTGTACCACAAACGGCCATTCATCTGGCTGCATCAGCACCCCGGCGGCCTGCGCACAGGTGGGGTGATAGGCGGTGGGGCAGCGCCCGTGAGAGCACTGCACGCAACAGCCGGACGCCTTCTTCATCCGCTTCTTACAGTAGTAACATTTCTGTTTGAAGTGAAAGAAAATTCGTTTTAGTCTATGAAATTATTTTTTATTAACAAAACTTCAAGGAACAAACTGCCCTCATACCAAGTATTAAATGTACCTGGTAACTCATCTCCAACATCTTCCCTCTTCTTTCACACATTTCCATTTCAAACATATGAACAGTTACGGCCACATCAGGGACACTGTCGTGTCACTAGAAGCTCCCTTGTACTTGGTATTTAACAGCAGGAACTGTCTGCAAGTACGCCATAAAATTAGTCCCCCCTAGTATCTTGGTTCACATAATATCCTAAAATCAGTAAATTGGTTGATAACAAAGTGACGCTGAGCAGGTGACATGAAAGCACTACTACCAACATACAGAATTCATCTTATGTGCCATCATGTTAGGAGCTACACTGTCAGGAAATCTAAGATATTTTAACCTCTTTAGAGTTTAACCGTAACACAGCTGTTTTTCTGCTATCTCGAACAACTGTACTGTATCTAGCTGCATCATGACTGTGGAGGGGCGTGGTCTGCAGTGCTGCTGCAGGGGAGGCGGACGCACCTGAGCGGCATCTGCAATCACACCTGCTTAAAGTCTGTACTGGGTCCTGTCTGTTGTCAATGTTGTTGGTGTGTGTGGCTGCAAAGCTGCAGCCATCTGTGTGTCACAGCAACCGTGCAAATAAAAGTAAATGCTGAAAAGCATGAATGTGTGGGCAGGTCTGCTGTGGGTCGTTTCCAGGGGTGCCAAAACCCAGGATGGGGGCACGCCCGACCCAGTACTGGGCCAGCCAGGAGAGGAGCTGGCCCAAATGGGGACCACGTGGAGGGAGCAGGTGGCAACAATGGGAAGAACTGCAGCTTAGACTGGGTCCTGGCCGACGCCACCCACACCCGCGACCCTCGACTGTGTGGGAGTGCACCCGCGCCGGCCCCTAGAGTGAGACCAGCCAACCTGTCTTTGCACCTGTACCCACTCCTCGGGTAGGAGCGGCTGGTGCCCGGCAGTGGCCCGACCCGGTTTCTTCTCCCCGAAGGAGGGTAGCCGAGCAACCTCCACCCCCACCACCTACCCAGCTGGGGCCAGAGGACGAGGCGCACGAGGGACCTCACCCGCCGGAGATGGAGGTCGGGGCGTGCGAGGGTCCTGCTAAGCCTGAAGTCGGCATGCTGGCCAGACCGGCCTCACCTCCACCAGAGGCCTGCCCACCGGCCGCCCGCCAACCCGTCTGGGAGCCTCGGCTCACGGCCACACCTGCCGCACCGCCACCTCCGGACCCACCTCGTCACCAGCGCCGATGGATACGCGGGCGACCACCTGAACTGACACCTCCCTGTCGCTGGGCCAGAGTCCAGACGCACCTGAGCGTCATCCGCAATCACACCTCGCCAGCTTAAAGTCTGTACTGGGTCCTGAAATGCTTCTAATCACAATCTGTAGCAGACGACTACATAAAGAAACCCGTGTCACACTTTTTAGTGTCATCTCTTCAGAACAACAGTGTTTCTTCTAAAGAGATATAACTAATGATAAACTGCTGTCATCTGTGTAGAGGAAGTGTTAAACGTCCTAAGATTTCAGCTTCTCTCTCTGTTCGTGACATTATTTGTACTTGCTGGTATCTTTGTTTTGTTCACGTTGTTTGTTTGGAGGCCGCACTTTCACTCTAATTAGCAGCTTTCAGACTCGAATTTCCTTCTTCATAAAAATGTGAACTTACCAGTTTGAATCTCTGCAGTGGGATCCCACTCAAGTCCACAGGACTTCTTTCTGTGATGTTGACAAAGCGTGCCTCCAGCACAGCAACCGCACACAGCACGTGTACCCACCTGCAACACACAAACACACCCCCACAAAGAGGTCACACCCGACCACAGGCAGCATCAGTTTGATGTTGTTTGTTTTCTTCATCTGTTTTTATGGTTCTAATTATCCAAGCAAAGATACAGCAAAATGAATCAGATGGCAGGGGAGTCAATTTTGTGCGCATCATCACACAAAACAATGAAGTCAAGTCCATTACTGAATCACACCCACGTTTCCCCACTTACACTTTACTTGCAGGCCGTCTAGATGTAATAAGGGCCTCCAGGCACCAAGATAGCAACTCATTTTAACATTTTAATGTTTTCTTTTTTAAAATAACCGTCTCACAGACTGACAAAATCCCCACCTGATTTACTCAAGAATAATCCCCTTGAATTTATCTTTCAGTTCCTGCTAACATGCACGCTCTTATCCTTCCAATTTCATGATTTCCTACCACCTGGCTTCTTGGCCAGGCCCTGAATTATATTCAACTTCTTGCAGAGACAGAGATCTCATGTGGCTGGTAAAAGCTACCTGCTGCATTTTCTCTGACAGAAAGAGAGGAAAATAAAACAAGAGGATTTCTGTTTCTAAGAACAGAATTTAATCTCGAGATGCACCACATGATCAGATGTGCTCACTCACTAATGTATCTTAAATGACTTACTTGTTATTGTTGGCTTTCTGCAAAGCTCCGCCCCTCAATGAACACAGGCAGCAATTCTACAAAAAAGAGCGAGATGATGAAAATACAGAACATCTGGTAGCTAACATCTAAATATGGATTTAATAAATCAATGTCTATGATGTGGTTGGAGATATCAAACACAATGTGTCTGATCTAAAAGTTTATTCAAACACGTGGGAGGTAAAATTAGGGACCCAATGGATCTGTTCAAGTTCCTCACTGTCACATTACAGCTTAAGTATTCGTCTTTTACATATTAATGAACATCTGTTACAGTCAAGTCACATTAAGTTCACACAGTTGTGATGAAGTCAGCCTGCAGCAGTTTCAGGTTCTGTCACAGCAGAGCTCAAGAAAAGGTGCAAACCTGAAAACGACTGCACACACACTTCTTCCTCTCCGTGATGAATTTTTGAAACACTGAATTTATTTTCTAAACTGTGATGAACGAGGCAGTTAATTCAGTGTTTAATCACATGATCAAACATGACAACCACACATGTAGGCAGAAATATTTCAATCCTGATGAATAAATAACAAATACTCCATCTCCCTCTGTCTATATATCGTCCCTGCCTGGGGACGGGACGGCAACGGGGAGCCAGGATGACGGGTCAGGGGGGAGATAACTGCTTTATTTGTGTGTGTGTGTGTGTGTGTTGTATTCATAAATAGTAATTAGTAGCCTAATCCTTTCTTCATTCAGCAACCCTGCACTACCAAAGTGTTAGAGTATAAATCTAATGGACTCAAAGCAGTCTCTCCTTCGAGTCTCTATTTATAATAATGTGTTTCATGCAGTGGTGCATATCAGTACATTATCAAGATGCAAGCTAATTATAAACTGATGTAGCATTTAATGTATCTGATTGTTTTAGGCAAGTAATCTTTTGCTTGTAACTCCAACGGTATCAAATGATCTGCCTACAAGTTGTAAAAAGTGACGTTTTTCTTCTCTCTGGTGTAGAAAACAGGTAACTGTAAAACCATCACATCTACTAAATTAATATAATTCAACACCCTTAAAAAAAACACTACACGTTAATTAATGTAATTCATGTTACACGTTAATGGTGCAAATAGTGATTGTGTAAAATATCTTTTCAAGATTTGGAATGTGGGACTTGTGAAGAAGCAGGATGGACAGTTCCACTTTTAGAAGCCGTTAGGAAACAAATCCCTTGACTACCAACTGGATTCATGCTAACTTGCACGGCTCGATAAAGAGTAAAAACAGCCACAATTATTGGCTGACCTCAGTCATGGCGTTGGCCTTGCAGCGTGCACACTTCCACTCCTTGTTCACACTGGCTGGATCGACACCGTAACAGGCTGGAAGATAGAAATGCAAACTTTGAGACGTCAGTGAAACACTGAAGAACTATGAAAAGCTTTAATGATTCCATTTTTATAACATGATTAATAACTGATGATATGACAAATGCTGTGTATGAAATGTCCTCTGTTTTGTTTGGCCTTTGCATCGGTTCAAACTCGTAATGAAATGATTACTCAGGAGCGTAAAAGACTTCATATTCTATTTTGTTCTTTGAATTTAATTCCTCGTTGTTCTCTGGTCATTTCGATAAACTATTTTGAAACAAAAATTCTTCTTCTCGCTGAAACATCATTTGTGCGTATAGTGGTCACACTTAAAGACTCGTTTTAAAGCAGGAAAAGCCTCTGATGAAAACACTCATATGTCAAACAAGGCTAGGTTAGATATAAACTAACACTCCTACTTGAAGAGTGCGTGTGTGTGCAGGCGCACATGCGTGTACTGACATGCATGAACTCTCACGCTGCACTGTGAGCAACTGATGAGGAGACTGGTTCCATCTTCTTCCAGACGAGGAGTGACCGGTTGCTCTTCACACTCAGCGTCGTCCTCTGTGGTGGTGGTGAAACACATCTCAGGAATCAGAGGTTTGGTTCGCATCCGCTCCCCGGCCACCACCACGTGCGTGTCGATGCTGTTCGCACACTCAGTCTGACAGCAGTCACAACAAACACATGTGGACTCTGTTAAGAGTTGCTGTTTGTCTCTCGAAACACACAATTTACTGCTTTCATCTTCAGCCGCAGAGGTTTAAATGCTCCGTAATCTTACGCGCCCTGATTAGCTGTCAAAAATACTATTTTTGGAGTCGCTCCATATTCAAACCTGATTATGATCAATCAAACATCTAAGAAGCAAAACAGTCACACATTAAGGTACAGCGCTAATATTAGCAGACTGGAAACCAGTACTGAAGATGAGATGTTTGTAGGATGAAAGAAGGGAAAATAGTTGAGGAAAAAGGTAAATATAGATGATATGACACGACATTCAGTCTATGAATGGAACGTTTGAAGATTTCACAGATGACGGACTTTTGTTTAAAATGGAAAATCTGGAGTCTGTTCAAGTTTGCACGAACAGCCATAAAGAGGATCAATGCCAAGTACGAGAGTTGGACTGGACGAACATATCAACGACAGCCCTAATTTTGGGGGGGAAATTAGTTCGTCCATGTTTGAACTTCTGTGTTGTAAACGGGCAAATCAGTCCGTGCATGATTACATTGCCCATCAAAAAGTCTGCGCGTGCGCGAATGTATCGCCCATCGTCGATTATTGGACTGACAGGTGTCGGTGGGAAATCTTTACATATGGCCCGACACTACCAAGTACATTCATTGAATTCATGTAGATGCAGTTTGGTAAATGAAGTTGCCGTGAGGCTGGATTTACTCTGTACTGTGATGTATCAGAAGATACAGTCTGGACCAATTAAAACAGTGTAAACTTCCCATGATGCAACTGTTCTGATAAAAATCCCTTTTAGCAAACCTCACCTGGCTTGGCTCATCTCACCAAAGAACACTATATTACTTGCATGTTCAGATGCTGCGGGGGCCTGTACCATATCTGGTTTTGTCTCGGTGGACTGGTGAGGAGCAGGTCTGCTCTGCTGCGAATTACCTGGTGGTATGTGTGGAAGAGCAAACAGATGGAGCAGTATGGAGGCTTGGAGCCTATTCGCTGGTTGTACTCCCTCTCTTTCTTCAGGTTGGGTGGCCTGCTTTGCCACAGGTGAGCCAGAGGCTTGGCCCAGCCCTCACCCTCCACACCCCCTGCCTCCACTGGGGGCGGCTCTTCTGGAGTCTCTGAGGCACAAAAAGCAAAGACAACACATTTAGCTAAAACAGCATTAGGAATGACAGAGGCCTGGTTTGTTTAGTTTCACTAATCTAATTCTGTTATTGGCTTTGAAGTCAAAGGTGGCTTAATTACCTCTCAAATATAAACTACATGCAGATAATGGGACCTTAAAGTGTTCAGACACACCTTCATCACTCATGCCGTCTTTTATGAGTGGATGGTGTCCTGGAAGCTGCCCAAGGTCAGTCTCAAAGTCTCGAAGTCCTGCCATCGCTTTTGCCACCTGCTGGAGAGAAACAGCATTTTCAAAAGGCCACACAGCTAGTTTGCAGTTGATCATGTTTGCACCATATATGCATCATTCTCCAGAGGCCTGCGCCTTCATCATTTTAGGGTGTTTTTATATTGATAATATCTGAGCATGAAAGTAAAAAAGGCTTACACACCACTAGATGACGAGACTGGGCTGCACCAGAATTCTTAGTTAGCGATGGTATAGTTAAAGTAATGCAGTCGTGGAAAGTAGCAAAGAGTGTTGATGGCTGCATGTATGCATTTGGACAAACACACGAACCAAAGACTGGAGAAAATGTTTAGAACAGTACAAAGATCACACATCTTGGAATGACAAGGCCAGAAAAGTGCAAAAACTACAGCAGTGGGTAACTTACAATGTTAAATACATGTCCACTCACTGCTTTGCCAACATGACAGTTGTCCTCCTCGGTTTCATGGTCGCTATCCTCACTCGTCTTCTCCTCTCTGTACAGCACTTCTCCGTCGCCGTAGTCTCCTTTGGCATAGCTGTGGACGTGCAGGACGTCTGCGGGACTCAGCGTCCTCTGAAACACTTTGCTGCAGCTGTTGTCCAGTGGAGGCTCCTCGCTTCCAGCGGTCTCCTCAGCGCCCAGAGAAACCACCTGGTTCTCAGTGGACTCGGGAGGAAAGACCTCCATAGCCACCACGCAGTTCTTCTCTTTTTTCAGCGGACTTCGTCTGTTTGAAGTTTTCTTGGCATTGGCTTTGGACTGAGCTTTAGGCTGGGGTTTGGTCCCTTTCTCCTTCTTCACCTCCTTGACTTTCACTGTGTCTGAAAGAGATTCATTGAGATACACAGACTAGCACTTTGCCCCCAAACTTTTACAGGACATGGGTTCAGTGTGCCACAGAGTCTTTTTATAATCTTCACTTTATTTCACATATTCAAGTTATTTTTACTTCCAATAGTGTTAACATGCTGCACAGGTCATAAACAAGAGGTCTTTAAAATTTTAATTGTAAGTGGGCTGAAGCAGTTAAAAGTAGTCTAACATAAACGCTGTAATTTGATTATTTTAATAAACATGTAACTTGGATGCTGGCGTGACCACAGTGCACACGTCTGCTGTTGCTCACAGTGGTCCAAGTGTCGGCTCAGGGAGTTTGTGTGAGGGAACATTGGTGTGAAGTCTGAGGTACCTTTTTCTGCCTTGCTGGTCACTTTAGTTGGAGACTCCTTACGTGACAGCTTGGCCTTCTTTGGCTCCACCTCCACCTCCTTTGGCTCCACCCCCACCTCCTTTGGCTCCACCCCCACCTCCTTTGGCTCCACCTCCGCCTCCTTTGGCTCCACCTCCGCCACTGGCAGCTCAGGTTTGACATCTTCAGAGGCTTTGACAGCTTCAAGCTGACGTTTAGTCCCAGTGTGAGGCTCTGGACTGATACTTGGGAGAGCAAATCGAAGACATGTTGGACAGGACTCAAAACTAAACCGTGTTTCTCAAAGACTGCCGCGAACAAACTAACAACTCCGAGTGAGGCTGACATTAGAGGTGGGAATCACCATACAACTCGCGAAACGATATTATCACAATACTTAACGCACGATACGATATTATTGCGATTTTTAAAAAATATTTTGCGATATTTAAATTCTGCACATAAAGGTAAACTTTATCAATATTCATTTTATCTAATATCAAAGTCTCGCACTCAGTCTTTCTCTCATTTCAGTTTTATTGTTGACAAACTGAACGGTTTGTATTACAGTCTAGTCCAACTTAACTGAATGCAACCATCTGGTACAATTACAGCTATTCTGAACTATGCAATTTATGAAAACTATGCAGCCCCTTCAGCAACTGAAGAATTTGAAAGTAAATTTAAAAAAATATAACTTTACATTAAATAAAAAAGTTTTAAACTTAATTAAAATAAAACATGTCTTAAATTAAAATAAGTAAACTGTCATGTTTATTGCTGCCAAAAAAAAAGTTAAACACATTTGGACAGTGAAGGAATGTCAGGATTCTTGCTCAGAAAAAGGATCAACGTGCTCTGAAGTCAACATGCTCTGACTGCAGAGCATGTTGACTTCAGAGAAAAAGTTGTTTGTAACAAAATATCGATTTCTGCTGTCCCTGTATCGATACATTATTAGCAAACAAAATATCACGATACTACACAGTATCGATTTTTTCCCCCACCCCTAGCTGACTCCGAGTGAGGCTGACATGTGAGAGCAAATCACATAATCTGTCACAGCCTATGCTCAATCACTTCTGGCAGAGCCTAAAGAGATTTGTGTCAGTGCTGCTCCTCTGAGTGGAGACAGAACCACCTCTGTACTGGAAACAGTCTGAATCACTGCAATCTTTAAGCTGAGAACATCTGCAAATCTGCAGTGACTCAAATTTTCATCTTTATGGTGGATGCATGTTTTAATTCAACTAATTAGCTTTAGCTGATTATTGTTATTGTACTTAAAATTGGTTTATATGCCATATAAATAGTTTGGGTAAAGATTTTGAGCATTTAACAATGATTTATTACGACCGGTTCACATCCGTATCAGAAAACTCCGTGAATATAGGAGCAGTGGGTTAGTAGTGACTATAAATCAGACCTTTTGTCCTCCTGGACAGCAGTGTTGGGCTCCTCGGATGGCACCTCAGCAGGACTCTCCTTTGAAGGTCCGATCTTTTTGTCTTCTTTCAGAAACTCGGCGGCCTCCGGCGTGGGCTTGGAGTGGTCGATGGGAGCGTTGTCTTTCCCTGCCTTCCACAGCTTGTAACGTTCAGGTTGAAACTTGCGTACAAATACGTCCATGGAGATCTTCACCATGTCCTGCCGGCATGAACACTGAGAGGAAAACACTCTTAACACACTACGAAGTTGATAAGAATTCACTTCACTATAAATAAACCAGCTGTGGAGTTATACTCAGTGCCGTTCAAACGTCGTTATGTACCAGCGTTGCTTGTTTGCCGTAATCGATCCATCGTTGAGTGGCAAAATTAGTTGACTCGGCGCAGTTGAAGCCGTGGTTGAAACCAGCGTGATAACCAAACGGGAACGTCACGATGAACTGCCCGGCCTCCTGAGTGACCTGAGTCGAGAACAACACAGATCAGTATAAGATGAATGTTTTATTTTATTTTTTCTGCTTATCTGTTCATCACCATTTAGTGTTGCATGTAAGACAACGCAAATTAAATAAAAGATTACCTTTTCAAATGGTATGCCATATTTTTTCAGGATGAATGGTGAAATTAAAGTCATCTTGTGGCGCAGGAAGGCTTCACAGCCCTGGACGTTACCTGGAAAGAAACCTGGAAACAGGATCTCATCAGCAGCAGTGCAGTTGGGCCTCGTTGGCTCTTTTTATTTAAATGGTTTAGTGTAAAACAGTTATGTGGGATATGTAAACATCACTGCCGTTACAGTCTCTGGGGTGCTTTCTGAGTGTACACTGGACTTCCCCTTTCATACGGCAGTGGTAAAATCGAGCTTCTTTCAGCTCAGGCAGCTGCAAAAATAAAGCCAATTCTTTCGCGGCAGCACTTTGAGACAGCGATCCACGCCTTTGTTAGCACTCGGCTGCATTACTGTAATGCACTTCATGTTGGGGTCAGCGCATCATATATTACTCAAAATGCCGCAGCTCGTCTTTTAACTGGCACTTGAAAGTTTGAGCACATTTCCCCTGGTTTAGCTTCACTTCACTGGCTGCCATTTCTTTTAGGATTCATTTTAAAATTCTTTTATTTACTTTTAAAAGCTCTCCATGGCCTAGCTCCATCTTATCTCTCTGAGCTGCTACAGCCTTATACACCCACCCGCTCTCTCAGGTCAGCTGATCAGCTGCTCCTGCATGTACCCAGGACTGGGCGTAAACTTAGAGGAGATCCTGCTTTTGCTGTAGCAGCTCCAAACTGTGGAACGAGCTTCCTTTAGAGCTCAGACAGGCCACTTCTTTACCTGTTTTTAAGTCACTCTTGAAAACCCGCCTCTTTACCCTGACCTTTGACACCACGTGAGATGTTGGTTTTTATTTTTATTTCAGTTGTTTTTAGGTGATTCGATGCCGTTTTATCTTGTTTTTGTTTTAATTTTATGTTTTATGTGTTTTATTTATTTATTTTGCTGTTTTCTGTTATTCTATTGTTTTAACTTATTTTCTGTACAGCGCTTTGTTCCTGTGCTGGGTATTTTAAAGTGCTTTATAAATAAAATTGGATTGGATTCATACATCTACACATAATAAGCTGAAGTCACTTCAGGCATCGACTCTGTGATCAAGCAGCTTAAAGACAACAATAAGGGTTCTGTCACCTACCCTTGGCGAGCCTTTCCAGACGTTTCCCTTGCTCTGGTGGGACGACGTACCTAAGAAGTAACAAACGTACAGAAATACTGAAAAAGGTGATTGTGACGTTTACACCAGAGTCAAAAATGCTCCAATCGGTGGATGAGATCCCTGCTTCACTTTAAGTAATAACTACATGAACAGAAACAATAACTGAATGTTTTCAACAGTAAATAAACAAACAAAGACATTTTTAAAGGATTTTTCTAAACTGTTTTGTAAACTGGCTGCTTTGGCAAACAGACTTCTGCTAAATACAAAAACTAGATATGTGTTAATATTCACTCGTTCAAACAAAGGTGAGGTTTGTCAGTGACCCTACCAGGACTTTGGCTCTCCAAAGTGCAGGTAGTTGATGCTATATAGATCCATGTCTTCTGTGTGCCACGCAAAGGCGCTCTTCCACATCCCAAAGTACAGGTAGGGCGTGTTGACACCCTTGATCTTGATGCCACTCTCATTCTCCACAATGTCCAGGATAGTGTTGAGACGACCAATGTTCCATTCAGTCACATCCTGCAGAGGAAGGATTCACACAGGCTGCAAGTCAGGACGACTAACCGTATGTGTGAAACTGATTTACCTTTAACTGATCAGGAAAACTAAGGAATGAAGAAAGATGTGAGTTTGTGAACATAAAAGTCTCTTTTTTTAATCTATGAGAACAACCGCATCCCAGTTTATCAATTTAGTAGTGCAGCTAGTAACAAGCTAGCTCCAGTGTATAATATGTGGTTGTATTTTCCCATCAGTTTGCCTCAATTCTATCCACACGTTCCTCCACAGATTCTCTCTTTCCATGAGAGATTACAATTCGTTGGACCCCAGCTGGGAACGGTAATCTTTCTGATCTTGGAGTGCCAGACTAGTCCGAATCTGCAACAGGTAGAGCTGCTTCATTTGCTCTGAGCTCACCGAGGCTGCAGAACAGAGACGGCAGTCAAGACACTGAACTTGAAGATAGGCGCCGGAAGAGAGGTTCTCTGAGAGCCAGCTGATTCTATCGCTCAACGATTTATCACAAATACTCAGGTAATAACACTGGCACAGGAGGAATGTGTAAACTACATTTTTTAACAACCCCACCTGTCTACCACAAACAGAATTTAATATATTTAAGTTCCATGTATGCAGCCTATCACCACTCACTGGATCGTATAGCGTTCCACTGACATCAGCACCGTAAAGTGGAGGGTTAAAGGTCAGGTTCTTCCAAAACTTCCTCTCCAGCTCGTCAAAATCCACGTATCGTGGGCTGCAGAATCTACAGAGAGAGATATTCAAAGAAGACTGAGCAGAGGTCACAGTCGCTGAAACCCATTCATGCAAACTTTCATTGAGTAAACTGACTTGTCCATGTTGGAGGTCTTGCGGAAATCATGGACAGTCATGGGCTTCTTTTGGATGTTGTACTGTGTGAATAGTCCTGACTGGCCGGTAACCACCTGCTGGATGGGAGCGGGAATCACCAGGTCATCGATATCATCATAAGTCTTTCTGGGTTTCCAGCCTTTAGGAGGAATAACCTGCAAGGAGCACAGATGAGAGAAACTCAGGGCAACAGCAGAAGGAAAATAGTGAATTTCTGGAATTAGTATCACACTGAATTTCTCACCCCTTTTACATATTATCATTGATATTATTATTATTTAAAATACATTTATCTTCCTGTCTTAAGTCTTTTTTTCTTTTTTTTTACATATTTTAACAATTGATGGAAATTGTGTAGACAGATACCATTGTGTGTATGTAAAGATGACACAGGAAGTACGGCTATGAATCAGTGCACAAGTTATGTTATTTTAATGAGTGACTTTACAGGCACATTAGCTTTAAACAATAGCACAGGAGTCTCAGACTCCTCTTACATCTGCCTCTTCAGAACATTTATATGGCAACACAAATGTTATAAGCGACTATTTAAAGTAACTAAAAGGATGATAAAACTCTGAATATGTCAACATTGAACACGACCAGTTAACCTAACTTCCTGTTAGGTTCATGTTTTCACACTAAGAGCAAACTTTCAGATGTGATCCTCTAAACACTAATGAACAGGAAACGACTGGCTTCTGACTTTGTGCTTTGGTTCAAAAGTCTTTAACAGCTGTTGTACAAAGACATTCGCAGCGTTTCTCTGCTCTGCTAAACAAAAAGTGACAAAAAGACAGAAGCAACTTACTTTTGCCATCCCAGCTCTGTGCGCTCCTTGTGACTCCATAAAGGCAATGTAACGTCCAAAGTCCTTGAACTCCTCTTTGGAGGGGGTGAATGTCATCACCCTGCAGCCCACACTTTGGGCTGGCGTGTCTGTGGTCATCTTGGGAGTGTTATTGTGACCTCAACTCTGGAAAACATAAACACGATTATGTCTGTTTGCCTGACAGTTAAGCATACATTCAGACAATGCAGCACGCTTAGCATCAATGGAGCATCTGTGGGAGCATCCTGGGAGTAACTCAGTTTCTTTGTTGTGACTTTGCCTTTAGCTGATGTTGCTCTTTATTAACGTTAGTTGCTATGCATTTTTTTTAATCATGTGCTCTACATTCATATACACACAAAGTGAAAATCTGCACAGCCTGTCAGTTAAGTACAGGAAACCATTCAAGCATCTTCTCTCATATATTCTAACTGATCTGCCGCAGTGATCACAAACACCACAATCAGTGACATTCACCAGATATCCACCATCCCCACAGGTTCACAGTTCCTCTTTTAAGTCTGTGACCACGTCTGAACCCCTCTGTGCCATTTAACAGACTTAACTGATCATCTCAAACACACTGCCAGGTGATAAAACCAGAACATCAATTTTTTAATACAAACTTGAAAAACAAACAAAAAAAAAATACTCTGTGTAACTTTGGAGCCAGTTTCACTTTTACATTACAAAGACTAATGTTATCTATGATAAAACCTAAAACCTTCTGAAATCAGCACACAGGAACAAGGCTGCTCAATTACAGCAAAAACAATGATTTTGGTCAATTATTTACTGTGATAAGTCATTAATTTGTCAAATATCCAGTTTTTATGGCCTTTAAAATTTTTTCTTTGTTTATAGATGATACCCTTTAACTTTAAAGAAAAGTCAATAAAAAAACTACATAAATACATAAAAAAGTCAAGCTCACAGGGACTGATTGTTGCCCGACTAGTGGGTGTTTTGACCACAAAGGCCGTTTCGCAAGAGCAACTGTCAATACCTGCTGGCCCACAGCTTCCACAGTGGGATCTCTCTGGGTGCAGACGAGGCCTAAAAAAGGCCCAGACAGCAGCAGACTCACACACCTCAGGAGAGATGCTTGGTCTCCACACACAGAACTAAGTAGAGCTGAAGCTAACAACCAACCAAAATGCTTTATATAAACACACACAAACATTAATGATGCTACAGATCCTTTCTGCAACTTTTACTTCTGAAAATATTGCGTTGACCTGAGGCTGTATCTGGTCTCATTTTACTACAAAGACAAAACAAAATCTTCAAATGAATATGAAAAAAAAAAAAGTAATCTTATCCTGATTAGCTTGTTTTCATAACTGTTAAAAGCCATAATCATAATTCAAATTAAAATCTCTACACAGGATGTAATAAACCACAACCTCATAGCAGTGCTGGGCACTACAGTTTCAACAAAGGCACCACAACCACACCCAGTAACAATTCGCACTTTGAAGCATTTAAACTAGAAATAAATGCTTATTTGAGACTTCTCGTGATAATTAATTATATCAACAAACACAGTTTCGGACATATCACCAAGTTGAACTATACCAAGCATCGCAGCAATAACTTCTGTGATTTTACATTATTGTCTGCTTGTGAACATTTTCCTAACTTCATGAAAACTGAAAACCTCTCCTCAGTCAAAAGCACTCCCAGCAAAACATCCACCCAGACTGGGACCAGAACATAAACACACGGATCCCAAACACCATCTACAGCCTCGTTTCAGGTTTGTGAATTCAAAAAAAACTTTAACCAAGCCTCCACCTTTAGTAATAACACACAATAAACTATATTTGATTAGTTTATTCTTTAACAGAATAATAACGTAAACTCCCGAAGTAATTAGTTTAACTAAACATTGTGTATCACAAAAATCGATTTCCGATTACACACATACTCAACTTTTAGCTAAAGGCAACGCTGCACTCTGTCTTAACGGACTTTACTGGAAGACTCGGAGATCCTCTGTGATTGGACACAGTCCCGACTCAGTCTTATCTTCGGCATGTGATTGGCTCAGCAGAACGTCACTCACACGTGGTAGCCCACTTACAGCGCATCTCCTCGGAAAAATATTTAGCTAGTCCGCTAGCTAAAATGCTATCTGCAACATAGCTTGTTCTGCGACCCGAGAATTAAAAGTTAAGTCAACAAAAATCAAAAACACCCTAATGTTCAAAAGTAACCACTAAGTAGCCAACATTTACGGACAGCGCAGATCCTACCGTCAAAACTGGTAGAAGTTAATAGCAGAAGTGCTGCGGACTCGGAGATCTGACAGCTGCTAACCAACTAGCAAACATGGCTTGTTGCTCACCGTTAGTTTCTCATGCGCAAACTTAACAGTTATTTCTGCTCCCCTCAAAGTGAGCCGCTTCACAAGTGACAAACTTTAACTTACACACGCTGAAATGAAGGGGAGTTGTTTGCTCTCCGATCACAGGTAACAGAGTTGCAATACGGACAACATCAGTCCGGCTAGAAAAGACAGTCCTCCATTATTACAGTGACGCATGCCCAGTGTGTGTTTGTTTACACAGCGCATATGAAGGCGGGGCTACCATAGTCTCCCAGCTAATCACAACGCCCTGTGTTTCCAGACCACGCCTCCTGCTGTTCTGATTACGGACAGCTCAGCTGATGAAACACCTGTTTCCCATTCTGAGACATTAAAAGTAAGTTGAAGAGATTCTGATGTTTTATTTTAATGTCACGGTTGTGAGAGGCCAGCAGCTTTTTTTATGTTCATTTTTTCACATTTTTATTGTGGATAAACCTTTGGCCTTTGATGGTAAACTGATGAGAACCAGATTGTGAGGCAAGAAGCCACTGGGTAGGCTTCCACTGCTCTGAGGTCAGTTACAATCTGTGTTTTGTGTGGAAATACAACTAGCATTAGTAAGTAAATGAGCTTTGAGCTTTTACATCGTCCTGATCAAGGTGCCTTGTGCCAACAGTTATAGACGACAGGTGGTTCCACCGACAAAAAGTACTTGCTGCTGGAGTAATCAAGGAGTTGCACAGTCTATATGCATCCCCAATTGCTGTAGCAAGGGGGAAAAATTGCATAATCAGGATGTATATTGATTACAGACCATTCTAAATAAGTACAAGAACCCATGATGCCTTAGACTCAGTGGTTGGATGCATCAGTGAGCTTGATGAGACAGTGTACCAGGCTGTGGTTGACTCCTTTGGCACGCGGTGTGAGGAGAATCACTTACAGCTCAATGTGATAAAGATCAAAGAATTGACTGTAGACTTCAGGACCAGGAAACCTGTGACCTCTGTTTCAATCCAGGGGGTCGATGTGGACATCGTCGAGGACTATAAATACCTCGGAGTACACACGTTTAGTGAGAGACTGAGATTACACAAATGCACCACTGAACGACATAGGAAATCATTCCTGCCTGTGGCCATATCCATCTCCAACTCCTCTATCTAATGCACAGTACACAGTGTAATAGCTGCACCCTTTTGCACATCCTCCACAGTAAAATAACAAATAGCAAAGCTTTACAGGTTAATGTAAAATATCAATCGTAAATATTTCACTTCTGTGATATTCTGTATATTTATAATTGAGTTATTTGTATATATTAGAGCTATTTCTTATATTTTGTTAACTTTGAAATTTGTTCAGTCTCTTACTGTTATTGCCTTGAAGCAACTGTAACCACATAATTTCCATAGGTATTAATAAAGTTGGCAGCACGGTGGCATGGTGGTTAGCACTGTTGCCGCACAGCAAGAAGGTCCTGAGTTCAATTCCACCATCAGGCCGGGGTCTTTCTGTGTGGAGTTTGCATGTTCTCCCCGTGTTTGCGTGGGTTCCCTCCGGGTACTCCGGCTTCCTCCCACCGTCCAAAGACATGCAGCTTGTGGGGATAGGTTAATTGGATAATCCAAATTGCCACTAGGTGTGAATGTGAGTGCGAATGGTTGTTTGTCCCTGTGTGTTGGCCCTGCGACAGACTGGCGACCTGTCCAGGGTGTACCCCGCCTCTCGCCCTATGACAGCTGGGATAGGCTCCAGAACCCCCCGTGACCCTGAAAAGGATAAGCGGAAGCAAATGGATGGATGGATTAATAAAGTTTTCTGATTCAGATTTTCAGGAATATGATTTGAAGGTGTCCACTGACAAGTTCCAAGTTTGTAAAACTGTATCCAAGCACATTTGCTACATTGTGTCTGCCACCAGCCAAGAAAAATAGAAGCAATAACTTAGTGGCTCCAGCCTACTGATCTTAAGACCCTATAATCCTTCTTGGGTTTCTGTATATGGCTGTTCCTTCTGAATTATCAGTGCTTTATTATCAGTTACTCAGTTTTTGTGCGAGTCTTGACAGTTCTGACAAAATGCTGTCTTCCAGCACACCGAGGAAAGCAAACTCCAGCACATAGGACCATCTATTTTAAGAAATCAGAGCCTTTTGGACATCACACGTGGCCTACGTCCTGGCCTTTGCTGACCTGAAGTCCTATATACTGCATGTAAACTGTATCTTGATGCATGCTCAATCATCCAGCTAAGTAAATCCCCAAAGTTTGATTCTGTTCATTTGGATGTAGCGTTTTCAGTGGGAGAAAAGTTTCGTCACCCATCCAACTCTATCAAGAATACCCAGAGAGGTTCGGGAACTCTGAAAGAAATGATCATCTTGAGTAAAATGGGCTGTGGTTGATAAATTCCATGTGGTGCTAAATTCACCACCTCATCAGGAGGTCCTGATGAGGTCCTGATCAACTTGGTGCATCACTCTCTGCTATTCCAGACTCCCATTGGGTGATACTCTAATGGCCCTGCTAAGTAAGCTGGATCTACAAAGGGACCAGGATGGATGACGCTATTGGAAGGGTGAAATCGGAAGTAACAGCCATTGCAGCCATCCAGTGTTATTCAGAGCAGTCATCCAGAGATTGCTTTTCTTCAGCATGAAGGAGGAAGTCTGCAGCTGTGGAATGGGCTACTGTGTAGGAAGACTGCCAAACCAAACAGCCTTGTTAAAAGAAGGAAGTCAGGGTGCGATATCTCAGTACACGGGTGCCCAGAAAGCACTGCATTTATGATAAATTTGTACTGTTTTGCTGTCTTTTTACTCCAGACATTCTAATGTAACAATGCAGAGAAGATAAAAAGTTCCACTGGAGAAACGCTTCTTTTCAGTCATTATTACTAAGTGACTGTAGGATTTCCTTTTATACACCTCCAGTACTTTTACTTTTGATGCTTTTGATGCTGTGCAAAATAAAGTTCTTATTGGGTAAAATTTAGACTACAGGAAATTTGCAGAAATGTCATTTTCATAAAGAAAATCCCCTAAATTTACTTTAATGAAGGTTTACTTCTATATTTTTTAAAATAAACAACACCAAACAGTCACACGAGGACAGCAAAGCACAGCATATTTGTTTCCCCTTGGTCCACCGGGTGTCACCTCACGTCACATTTTTATAAAAATTGAAAGAAGTCACTGCTTTTATATGAAAAACCCAACATTTCAACTTTATTAACATCAAGATTTTGAAGACATTTTTTCTCTGCTTTTAATAGAAAACAGATCGTTTATACAACAGTTAGGACCCCTACAGCACAACTATGAGAAATGAATCCTTTAAGTGGGCTGCATCATTCAAAAGCCACCTCACTGTATCTTTCAATGAAAAACGCAGAGATGCATCAATGAACAATGATGTTGTTGTCTGAGCCTGCTACACAGTGATAAAAGAGGTGAGTTATCTGTGGTGGCGATCCCGTTTAAATGCATCCTGTCAATGTAAAATCATGTATGCAGATGCAAAGATGAGTGAATATGTGAGATATGACTGTCTTGTACTGTAGGATGTTGAGTCCATATTCAGTGTGCTTTACAACAACTGGGCTGTTTTTGTACAAACACAATGTGGAGAATCTTTGTGAAATGAGTATGAGCGTCAGAAACCAGGCTGCATGTCACAGCAGAGCTTTTTCACATTAGTAACCCCTAATGTTAACGGAGGGCCTATTTAGCTTATTTCTAGAAGCATTTCCCTGTTGTTGTTGTTGCAGTTTTTTAAAAGTTTGTAGTCCACTACAGGAGCATTAAATGATTTACAATAAAAAAAATCCTTATTTATCTCATAATAAATGTTTGGCCCACAGGAAATTTTCTATGAGCTGCATTTAGGCTTGGGTGATGTACCCGACTCAGGCTGAGTCTGCCTCCCTAAATTCAGCCACAGGTCCACCTTATTTGGACAAGATGCCAGCTGTTGTTGGACATTTGGGTCATATCTGGCCCACACAACACTCGTTTTAATGTTAAGCCCATCTCATGACTTTTATCCATGTCTGGTCCACACAGGATCTGCCAGTCATAAAACATGTGGCACATTTGTAGCCCCAGACGTATCACGCTGCTTGCCCCTCAGTTGAGCCTCTGTAAGGCTCTTGGCATTTTAAGTTTGCCTCTTCAACAATCCCACAGAGCCACATCAGGCCAGAGAGTGTGTTCTAGTTTCTTGTGGTCATGTGAAAAAGTAGCAGGCTAGAAAGCTGAACTTGGTAACGTGTACTGATTATTATAAAAGTCTATTTTAGCCTAAACTTCAACTTAAATGTCAAAACAAACTCCAATAAGTCTCAAACACAAGTCTCTTGTTAATAGTAATTTTTAACTATGCTGATTTCTGTTGCTGTGCAGAAACACTCTTCCTGTTGTCTTTTGAGCAACATGGCGCCATCACCACTGCTTACATGTCATTTTTTAAGCCATTTTAAAATTTCCAGATATCAGATCAATGCTTATGTGACATTTTTTCTCCCTAAATTTAAAACATCCTTTAAAGCAAATTGAAGTCTACTAACTTTGTGTTATTTGAACATTGCATAAAAATACCAGGCAGTTTAGTGCAAGGTGAAACAGGTTAGTTTGCAGCATTGTGGTGATGTTCACAGTAATGCATGATGTTGACTGTGCAGAGAAGCTGCAGTGGCCACAGTCTGTGCTGGTTTATATCAGAGATAGCAGAAATCAAATGAAATTTAAGGTGATTCACTCACTGAATTTCACCTTTATGCCAGCTTTGTAGTATCTGGGTTTTGAATTCAGTTGTGTAAATCCACAAAGAGCAGCGAGTACTGGCGTCGCAGCAGCAGCACATTTGAGCTGATCACAGCTAAGCAAAGAAAGTCTACCAGAGGTCCTGACTGTGTTTCCCTACACTGCAGTGTGTAACTTGTGCTGTTGGGTTTTTATGGCATTTGCTGACAATAACAGAAATAAAGAGTGAAGTTAATCCTTCAAGGAGAAGCAACAAAACCAATCTGAATAAAATTCATCCCAGAATATTGTCTGTTGTTCATTTTCACGATCCCTTTTTTCGCTTCTATTTCCCCTCATTCCTCCAATGGACAGTTGTGTATGGCTGCTCCTTTCTGAGCCTGGCTCTGTGAGAGGTCTCTTCCTGTTAAAAGGTAGTTTTTTGTCCTCACTGTTACTAATGTTGCTCACAGAGGATCTTCTGATGTTGGGGTTTTATTCTTTTTTTCTCTCCAGGTGTCAGAATTTCATTTTTTACGTGTGGAGCACGAGCTCTGCATTTGACGTCACACTTATTTCACAAAAACACTCATGAACAGGCCATCTGTGTTAGTCTACCTGAGTCCACAACTTTTCCAACTGCTTCATTATTCTTTTGCTGAAAGCCTCCAGATCTCTGAAGACTCTGAGAACATTATTTAATGACAAAAAACTCTGTACATGCTTGCAGTTCTTCAGATGTGATGAGTCTTTGCACATTTATAGCTGTGATGTATTTCATACTGCAGGTCACAAACCTTATTTGCTCAGTTGATCTGTCTAGTAGAGATCATCATTCTCCAAGTTTCCCTCTAAATAAGACCAACCGAATAACGATAAACATTAGAATATCATATCTGTGGTATAAAATAAAAAAATCATTAGCAGCTGTGAATATACGGCGTCCAGTATTAATGACTTGGATCATGTTGAAAATACATGTCCTCTATTAAAAATTAAGAAAAATAAGAGAAGCAAATTAAGAAAAGACCCATTAAGACATATAGTAACCAATGTAAGTGATCACAAAATAAACTCTAATAATGGCTAACAACATAGTCATGATGGATATAAATGAAAGTAGCAGAAAAATAGTTTTTGCTATTTTGAGGAGGCAGAAATTGGGGAGTCGCAGGGATCAGAATGAGGCATGAGTACAGTACGAGTCTTTCAGGGTTGTTTTTTGGGAGGTTTTTGTGTGGGGTCTGTGGCAGAATCATGGCACCAGTCCAGGAGGGGGAGGTCATCACATCGCCTCTCCTCTTTCCATTAATCTCTCCTGATTCCTGCTGTGGTCATCTCCTCATCAGTCCTCTTCAGAGCCTCCTCATCAGCCTGCAGGGGCCAATGGAGCAGAGTGGATGTGGCTCAGAAGAGACACAGATCTCCTCTGAGGGCTTCTTTCTGGGCAGGGTTATGTTGCATAGTGATCAAAGCTTCCCAGGTACTCCAGAGCAGCCCGGTAGCACAGCTGGTACTGATCCTAGAGACACAGAATAAGTTTTGATCAGCACGTAAGGAGGATTATAGCAGAGACAAAGTTGTACAGTAAAGTGGATTTATTTTCATTAGGAACTTCAGGTTTGCCGCTGCAGTGCAGCAGCAGTTTATAATGTAAATATGTCACAAACATAAATCCTGTTCTGAAGCTTCCGGCTGACCTTCTGTTGTTTTAAAAAATTGCCCCAAATACCCTGTTAATTATCCCGCTACACAACACTTATATGAACCAAGCCAACCAGCGGTGAGGTGAATCGTGATCATAAAAAGATCTGATTTGGATCAAACCAATTCATTGATAGATAGATTGTACAATCGATAATCTTGTTTTCAACATGGTACAGTCGTGGTGACTTAAGTTTCATACTCACTAAGCGATGTGACGTTTGTGGTTTTAAACAGTTCCACAGTAACTGTGACCTCCACAAATCAGAGATCACAGACCTTTTACAGGAGCACCTGCCATTGTTTCACAATCCAAGTTTACTTTGGATGGATGCAAAGTAAACTTTATTTAACCTTTATTTAACCAGGAATGTCCCGTTGAGATCAAAGACCTCTTTTTCAAGGGAGTCCAATATTATGGCTCCTAATCAGAATGTGGATGGGATTCTTACTGTTGAGCTCTGTTTCACTCTAAATGGAGCAATTTAAACATCATAATGTATTCACAAACTGAAACCTTAAACTCATTGACAAAGTTTTACTGGGTTGCTTTTGCGTTCAGTGGACTGCCCCCTGCTGGTCATGAGATATAATGCAGGTTTAAGGCAAAGTCACTTTTCATATTTGAAGGCTACATCAGAGACATTATAAGGTGGAGGTGTGGAACTAAAGCGGAACAGAAATCTATGGGAGAACTCTGTAAACTCGGCGGTTGTCCCGCCCTTCCCTAACAGACCCATTCAACAGATAAACCAGTAAACATCTGCGCTGTGCATTGTCAGCTGTGCATTGTGGCACAGCTGACAGTTCTGTGTAGTTCTGTGCACTTCGTGATGTCGATCAACATGTTTGTTTATTGCTCTGGCAGGAGGAGCCATAGAGACGTGGATTGTGTCTGCACAGATACTAATGAAGCCACAATGTTGTGTTGCTTTTTGAATTTGTAGCTAGAGATACAGCCAAGATATGTTATTGTTTGGGGAGAATCAAAAAGATGTGTTATATTCTTTTATGTGCTGTTTATGACTGTGCCCTTGTGATGAACGCCCCTGCATCACACTGATACCTCTGTCTGCACCATAGCCGGTCTCTGAGTTCGGAGAGTCTTGACGGTCTGGAAGAGGTCGACCACTCCTTCATACCTCATCCTTTCCAGAACGATGCTCAGAGTAATAAACACACCAGTCCTCCCAACACCAGCACTGGTAAACATACATTAACATTATTATACTGAAATGTATCACTTAAAGCTTCTCGTGTCAGATTTTGACAACCAAACCGATTATACACGGTCAAACATACACACGCTCTTAGTTACCTGCAGTGAACAGTGATGGGTCCATCTTGTCCGAATTGCTCTTTAGTTTTATGCACTTGGCCAATGAAGTCAATGAATCCCTCCCCGGTTTTTGGCACTCCTTGCTCTGGCCAATCCGTGAACTGAAACTGCCTGATGGTCCTCGATTGACCATCCTGGTTAATATGCAGGAAAATGGAAAGAAAAAAGGATAAATGGCTCACACAGAACGATCCCTGCCTCCCCCACCAGCTGGAAAGAGTGTACGAGTGATCTGCAGTCACATTCCTGCTGCTGCTAAAAGAGAACCTACCCGGGCATCAGTGACTTTGAACTCTCGGAGGATGTACTGAGGCATGTTGTACTCGGCCATCGGGTCCACAACAAAGTACTGGTAACGTGCAGAGCGCTCAGCAGGCCAGTACTGATGGCACTTTTCCTGAAAGATGGAGAGAAGATGATCGCGAAATGCATAACTGACTTGGAGTTTTAACACTGAGACCAAAATGCAACGATTAGGCCTCAGATTAGTGTGAAATGGGCAGTGGTTTCTGTTGCTGTCAGGCTGCTTTTGACCACCATGCTTTTTACTCACAGCACAGCAAACAACTCCAGTGTCTGCTGATAAAGGAAATAAAAGCAGTGTGACACTTCAGCACCAGCTTCTTCGAGGACTTTGATAACACAGAGACTGGACAAAGGCTGACGTGGTGGAACAGGAGCATTCAGTTGAAAGCAGGTCATTGCTGAATTATAGCAAAATGTGAGTATCTGCATGTCCTTATGAATCATCAACACGGCTGTTTCTTGTAACATTTAAAAGTATATGACAATGAACTCTATGCATCGATGTTGTAACATACACAGAGCTGGAGAAATCCTGCATGACATGAGGCAGGCTGTAACGTCGAGCTCAGCTACATGCCCGTCAGCTCAGCTGATCTCACAGCTCGTCCATATCAGCTCAGCCCAGAACTATTTAAGCTGCCAGCCGCTTTGCAACCCACCTCCATGGGCAGCCAGAGCAAATCCATGTTGACATATAAAATCACTGCACATAACAGCCTTTTGTTTTACTGTTTATTATAAGACTGCATATTTAATGGACCTGAGAGGTGTGATGATCAAATAATAGATTCATACCTAACTAAAAAGCAAAAACAGACAAAACAAGAAGTTACAATGACAAAAATAAAAAAATTAAATTAACTTAAATTTTACTGAATAAAAACACGTCTTTCTTCATTTAAGTAAAGCACTATATTTTCTGCATATTCAAATTGTATATTCCACTTTTATACGCACTGATCCAACCATCTTTAGAAACCCATTACTGGATGGTATTTAGGAGTATATTGAACTTTTTGTCAAAGACTTTAAATCCTTGACAAACTTTGTCTTTACCAGTAGTTGAAAAATATTTATCGTACAAAATCCCACAGCCAGATGTTTCAAGCAGAGCCTTATGTGTTGCGTACAGATCATTATACTCTTTGAAGTGTCATTCTACTTTGTATTAACAGTAAATTCAGTGTATACGAGTTTTATTAAAACCAGATTTGGCAAAATGTAGAAACATTTCATGCTCCTTAAAAAAAAAGAAAGCATTTTTACTCATGTTAAAAATATACATGTGTGTATGCTCTGCCCTCCTTTTCCCTGTGGAGCCTTTATCATCACTTTCATTCCAGATTTCTGCTTGATGTATAGAAACGATTCAGATCTTGCATTGTTTTCAGTGCAACGTGACATAAAAGAAGGTGAAGCTGTTTTGTATTACCCGTCCCATCTCTCGGAGTTTAGTGAGCATCACTACGATGGTGGAGTTGTGCTCCCACAGCATTCTCCAGAAGTCCTCTGTGGTCTCGGCTAACGGGCCCTGGGTGGCCATGTAGGCTTTCTGCTGCCTGCAAATGGAAACAGAGACACAGAGCCTGTGTTTACTCCTCTGGGCTGCAGCAGCTCTGCTGCTATTTGGCTTCAGTTTTCTTCCACTTCAGCTCTGCTTCAGAAAATCACTTTGGGTTTCTTTCTGTAAAGCAAAGTGACAGCAGTTAAATAATCTCACTGTTGCCCACTCATATTATCATGAAATGGACAGAAATCGAAAAGGTTTAGTTTGATCTGTCAAGGCTGCGAGTGAGTTCGTACATGTACAGTCCAATGAAAGCAAAGAAATATCTTTATTCTCATCTTCTTACCTGATTGTGATTCAGTAAAGTAAACCGTGTATGATTTGCTTAGCCAGATAATCACCAGCTGCCCCGAACTAATTTTACCTGCTTTTTCATGTCAGTTAATGATCGACTCAGTGCTCCCAAAGAGATCTGTGATTTGGTTTTAGGAACTTGGGGGTCCGGGTATTTCGGGTGATGACCGACTTTGCCTGGCTGGTTCTGAGACACGTAAGCTGATAAATAATACCTTAGAAAACAAGAACTTGCTCCATTAAAATGTGCAATGGATCAAGTACATCTGCCTAAAATGCTCATTATGAATTACAGTCATGGTTTTTCACAATTCGTGACACTGCAAAAATAAAAGAGTTAATTTAGCTGCGGCTTCACCACATCCGGACAAGAGTTCTGGGCAATGACATCCCACAAGTGTTGAACGAACCTCTCAGGTGTTAAATATTTAATTTCACATACCCCTTTAAAGAAAATTTGATGAGTCAGCTGCTTGCTAATGTGTGCGCTGATTTTTAAATAGTTTTGCTTGAACACATAGCCTTTTTAACAGCTCTGTTAAAATGACAGATGCCACCCCAGCTGCTCCGCCGGCTCCAGGCGATCCTCTGCAGCTGGACACCACCAGGGGGCAGTGTTGACGCATATAACAGTGGGCCTAGGTAATTCCCACAGACTTGCATGCCTGGGTGTGTTTCTGTATATATCAGTGCTCTTGTGTGACACTGGTGGTTGGAGGCTTTGTTGTTTTTGGCTACATGTTTGTCCTCCTCTCACAAGCAGTGGAGCTAATATTTCAATACTCCATAATACAACAACCAAAACAAATAGGAACGAACGCTGCTTATTTTGATGCTGTCACTTTACCTGCTGAGCGCTGCTGACTGACTGAAGCATTTAACCAGCAGCAGCTGGTTAAAGCCAGATTGTTGATGAGCACCGAGAACAGTTTGAACCAAATGTTACTAAACTGTAGTAGCCCTAACCCTAACCCCCTAAAACAAAGCTCTGAATATTAGCATATATGCTAATATTCAGAGCTTTGTTTTAGAGACAAGGCTGGAGTTATTCTGCCTTTTTTTCTACTGCCAGCAGAAAATCAAAAGCCAACGTGTATCAGCCCGTCTCTAAGAACTCTCTGGATGTTCATGTTAAGCTGATGTCACTTAAGCCTCCTGGGATTGAATACAAAACTTTGGATGCTGCTTAAAATGTAAATAAAAACAGTGTGCAATCATTTGCAAGTTGGAAGCCTGAAAGCTCCACATTTCTATTCTTGGAGTAGAGTGGCTTTGCATGATTTGCAGTTCAAAATAATCCTTATTTACATTGTTATTGTTATCTTGGCTTAGCCCCCCTTTAAGGCAGCTTGTATCTAAATGGCTGACTAAGGCTTTAACAACATGTGGTGCAGCTTTTGTGACTATATTGATCTAAACATATGTATAATATGTCGTGTTACAGGGATGATCTGATATCGTCGTGTTGGTGTTGATCCAGGATCAACATTGCAAGTGACCAATCACATTGTTCTGACGTTATTCTTTGGCGCGCCAAGCCATTCGTGCATTTATGAAGTTCCAGTGTTGCAAGGACAATATCAGTTCTGCTTAGCGTTTATTAAAGGGTCAGGGTCCGTTGATCGGCGGACAGAGGCGGTTTCTTGCAGCTTAAGTACAGTTTTTTGTTTTACGGCATTTTTTCCCGAAGTCGCAAAAGTATGACGTCACAACATTCTGATTGGTCCTGGAACAACATTTACTATGTTGATCTGGGAACAACACCAACACGACCATATCAGATCGTGCCATCATACAGAGCCAAGAGCAGAAAGGGTGCAGCAGAATATAGTCCTTATTTAATACACCATTAACCATGAATTATCGCATCCCTGTGCTGTGTGATGGGGCCATCAGCTTGCAGCACTGCTGAGGTATTATTATTACCAGGTTGTTTGGCTATCTGCCTTCAGCTTCTCTGTTTTTGTTTCTTTTCTAAGGTTGAGTATTTCTCATCTTCCTCACACCACAAACAAATGACGGGCTAATCAAGCACAGTAATAATTTGGTCAGCGAAGCATTTGGTAGTGATTTTGGCGCTGTGGGCAGGTGTCGGCTCCTGCTGGACAAAAGAAATTTCCATTTCCATAAAACTTGTCAGAAGATGGAAACATGAAGTGCTCTAAATACCCTGGTACAAGCTGTGTTCACTCTGGACGTGATAAAACACAGTGAAGCAAAAAGCACCAGCAGATGACGTGGCATCCCAAATCACCAAAGAAAAGCAGTAATGCAGTTTCAGTAATGCAGCCTCTGATTCAGGACTGTGATGGTGTAGCACTTTTCTTCAAGACACTTGTGTGTGACAGCTTTTAATGTTCCTCACTCTACTACTTATGAAGCGCTCCCAAATTCTTGACAATCCACAAAAATCGGTGGTCATCTGTCGCTTGGGTTTAATGATCTTTTCATGAATATACTCGCTGCAAACAGCCTTTTGAGCAATGACCTTCTGTGGCTTCCTTTCCTTGCAGAGGGTGTTGATGATCATCACCTGGACAACTTTCAAGTCAGCACACTTCCCTGTGATTGTGTCTGCTGAACTAGACTGACAGATATGTGGTTCATATTATTTGAAAAGCAGCCGAAATATTTCAATAATTTGAGATACTAGACTTTTGAATTTCTTGAGCTACAAGCTATAATCATTAAAAGCCTTTGAAATACCTCAGTTTGTATGTAATCAGTATAGCATATGTCAAGGTTTATCTTTTTGAAATTATGAAAAAATATGTCAGTTAAAATTCTACATGAAGCAAGAGTTTCAGGCATACTCGCTGACAGAAACGAAAGCCAAATCAATAACCCAGAAAAGTTAATAAAATAGATTTTCCATTAATATTACACAAATTAAAGCATTTCACAGTTAATAGTGAGAACCACAACAGAGTTCTATCAAAAGTTAATTAAGCAGGAAGCAGATTTCACTGTTGTAACTTTTGACTCATGCAGAGTTAATAACATTGTGGTGTAAGCACTCGCTGCCTTTGTATCTCGCAGCGCAGTAAGTAGGAGAATGGTGATACACAAAGACGTCACCGGGCATGTCCACTAATCATCATAATCATGTGCATTCCCCTCACCTTAATCTATCCTAATCCATGCTTCGCTCTTTAAAGGCTGAGCTCAGTGAGGGATGGAGCTCCCGAATCTCACTCCGCTCTTAATTACCGACACAGGAATTAGAGAGGAATTACACGACACCCCTGCCTCTTTCCGTTGCCTCCCTTTGGTGGGGGGTACTCAGGGGACTTCATTAGGTGCTGGGAGCCAAAAACAACATACACCCACCCTGCATGTAAAATGGGAAGTCCTGACTCATTAGCCACTGCTTTCTGTGAAAGTTCGCTAGAAAACTTTCAATAAGTCTTTTCATAAAAGAGCCCGTGATTAACGTGATGTGTGACAATATCGGTGCTAATGTTGTGAGAGACGTGTACTGTTTATGAAATCACATTGTGACGTGTTGGGCTGAATGTGACTAAGAGTCTGAGGGACACTTTATGCTGCTAGGCTAATGTCAGAGTCACGCTGTTTATCGTGTTTCTGGACAAAGATTGGGGAAGAGATGTTAGAAAATAAACATCATGTTGTATTCAGTTTGGTAACTGTTTACCAAGGCCGTGCATTGAGGGCACTCATCAATAACTTTGGAGTCATTTTCCAGCTGAAATCTATACAAACACAAGTTGTTTTTTGCAGCCGACGACCTGCTGGCCATTTCAAAGAATTTAATATTCATCTGTGCTTATAAATAAACAGCACTGTCTAAACATGCTTTCTACACCTGAAGTAAGGGGAGGTGACGGACTGTGATAGTGCTCAGTGATGCATCTCGCAGCTGTAAGCTTACTGTAAACAGAAGACAATGTTAGCAGACTGAGAATCATCACTCGCCGTCATAACTTTCAGAATAAAATCTGAGCAACAACATGAAAGTTTGTGAGTTGAATTTTAGCCCAAAGCTCAAGTGACCAACTTTGTATATCCTGAACCATATCATCATGCGATCATACGAGTTCTGGCTAAAGCTGTGGAGACGATCATGACTCGTGTTGTCACATGATCTTTTGGGCATCGTGCAACATCGTAGAGCTCCAAATGCAGACTACAGGAATAAGTAATATGAAGCATATAGACTGCATGTTCTTCAAATCAGCGTTACTTTGAATCTCAAATTCATGCATGTCTCTACTTTACTATGTTTTATTGCAATGTCAGTGTTTCCTTGATCCAAGAAGACAATAAAATAAACTTAACCTAAACTGTTTTCATTATGTTTTTGCACATAAATGTTGATAGAAATAAGAAAAGGACTGATCAGATTTCTGGCCTTCATACTGAGCTATGATCACACAGGCATTAAGCTGAGTGTCTCCTCAGTTCATTTCCCTTCTATAAAGGTAGAAAACCCTCAAGATTTCTTCATGTCCAAAGACAGAACATGGACACAGACGGCAGTCGCGTCGTGGACCTGTTGGTGTAATCAGTTCATTTCTCTGACATGTCACTGATCTCAAACAGCCTATCCATTCACAAGAGGTGGAAAAAGTGGGAGAATGAACAGGCCTGTCAAGAAAACCAATTTGTTTTGACAACTGACACAACAAAGGGATGTGAGGCGGTGAAACACCGGACTCCATGTCAGCCTGTAATTTAATGCTGTCAGCTGCCACAGAGAAGGTCCAACCCCCGGCTCATTAGAGGTGCAGCAGCTGAGCAGAAATGCGCCGCACTACTCATTTCTGTGAAGTGATTTCTGTGGGCTCACCTGTACCCGTCGATGAAGCTGGCATTGATGTAGTCAGAGCCCTCCACCCCTCTGATCGGCTGCAGGCAGACGCGAGTAGACTCGAAAGGCATGATGTTCACCAGGCGGTTCTTGAATTTGTTGCACGGCAGGTTGGCACTGATGAATCTTGAGGTATGTGCTTTAGAGTTGGCCAGTTTCTGCAGAGACAGAAGAAAGGACAGGTGATTGCAGCTACACGGCAGCATCCACTGTCTATCATCTGCCTCTGGTCTTTATAGTGCTAATCCAGTGTGGCGCGTGAGCAAGGTTGTTAAAGGGCACGAGGAGCTAACGTTCGTACTGATGCACGAGAATGATGCACTTTGAGACGATCCTTTTTTTCTCTGACTTCAAATGAATGTCGGATACTGTTGTGTGTTGAAGCTCATCCTGAAGATGCTGAAAAGTCAAAACAAATCCTGAAACATTTAGTGTGAGCCGACAGACCTGTGACAATGCAGATCAAACCAGAGAAATAAGATGTTTGGATGCAAACCTAGCTGCGTGAATGATTTCATTCTCAAATTTTTCTTTTCAGTTTCGGTGGGGAGGAGGTGTTTCTTTACTGACAGGCACCAACTTGAGACCTCTGCACTGCAAGTGCAAGTGCAGTGAACTGAGGATCAAAACCTAATCATGCTCTGTTTAGATTTACAGCCACCCTGCTTGCATTAAAAAGCAGCATAATACTGAATGCTGGGCATTCCCCCTGCTGCAGGACAGAAGCTGCTTAAGCCACTGCACTTTTGCTAAAGCAGTTGAAGACAGTGGATTGCTGCAGATCATCCCGTATAAAACTATCTAACCTGGGATGACCTTATCTCCCGGTTTTCCTGGCTCTTGCTCTCCCTCTGCAGCTCCCTCTACTCCAGCCTCATCAGGAGCTCAGAAGTTAAGCTTTAACAACTTCTCCTCTGAGAAGAAGGAAAATCTTCCTTCTGCCTTTGCTTGCACTTGAGTATTACATTTACATGAATTTGGAGAGACTGTACAAACCAGGCCATGATAGCTATACTTTTACTGACTGCAATGTTGTAGTAACTGATTCTGACTTTATGATTTAAAATCTACCTAAAGTAGGCTGGATGGATATGAGTCTTGCAGATCCCCGTATTCCAAGGGACTCCAATTTAAATAAACAAAAAATGCTTTTACCCTCATGGCATGCTTGTGTCAATGATCCATCCACCCATCCCCAAAACCTGTTTAATATTTTTCTCTAGATGCATTAAAGTGTTTACATGTAGTGAATCTGACTCTGAGACTACTACTAGCACTGCAGTCATTTAAAGCTCATTTCTTTTATTCTTAATTTGCACTGAAACATGGTAACACACAGTGTGTGTACTGTACATTGTTATGGAATGACCTCTAGTTTACTAGCGGACAGAAATGCAGTGAGTTTGCACAACAGAGTGAAAAATCCCAACAGAAGGCGTTTGGGTTGGACTCCTATCACCTTCTCCTCAGTGATGATCCTGAAAAGCCTGTAAGAAACTAAAGGTGCAGCTGCTCTCTCATCTTTTTCCATGACTTAAAGTGTCTGTCATTGAATCCAAGCACAGTCGAGGCAGTTACTGTATGTGTTTAAAGTGCTTCCTTAAATATACTGAGTGCCCAAAGCCGTACAATCGTAAAGTCCAGATCTGCTCACCTTAAACTCCAGTTCCATAGCTGTCACCGCCTCTCCAGCGGCCACCTGGGTGAGCTTCTGGATGTGGGCGTACAGGTTGCGGGCAGGGACTTCTGTGTTGCCACAGACTGCAGCTTCCAGCAGGGCCTCGTGGACGAATATGTACTGATCCTCTGTCTGCACCATGTAGTTCCTTTGAGCTCGCATGCACGTCACATGACCGTATATGTCCACCGACTTCTCGTGTTTCATCCTCTCCAACATGGCGTCAATCACAATAAAGCAGCCCGTCCGGCCCACACCGGCACTGATGGGAGCACAGAGAGGAAACACAGGCGTCAGACCAGAGATCCCTGAGCGCTTTACATCTTTCCCCTGACCACTGTAACATTTCCACGGGCCGGGAACAGCATCGAAATCCTCATGAATACCAGTCCAAACCAGTTACAAATGGGTCCTCGTCCCTCCATAAAGATTCACTGAGAGACGAGGCTGGCCTTTAACATTATGGAGGCAAGGAGGGGCTCATTGATTCCACTTTTATGTCATTGGTTGATCAGGGTGATTTCGTTTATATGCCTGCTTGCTCACAACGCTTACACGTTCTGGATTTGTCTGTCATGGTGCACAGAGATTCACGATGGACCTTAGAGTCTCTACACCTCATTGAATATTGCTCGGCTTGGATAGGCTGCTTTGTCCTTCTGGAGACACAAGCATCAGTAAAATCTTCTTTTACAAGGCCGTTCTTGGTCTTTCTTATTGACCTACACATGAAGGAAATTATAGATGGTTATTGTCTTTGGTTCAAAGACTTATTCGTGGCACCTGCACTTAAAGCTCACATTAAATTATAAAAAAGGCCATTTTAACTGATCTGGAGGCAGATCGTTAAAGTTGCCTAAACTAGTTATTCTGACACAGATCAGCTACGTTTCCTCAGTTTTGAGCTTTACGATCATGCACTTTTTACCTGTTTCTTGTCTTTTGCCGTGTTCATAATTCGTTTATGATACCACTGCTGAGCTTGTAAAAGAGATTTTTAATTTTAACAGTAAAAAGGTAAATAAATGATGATATAAAATTTAAAACTGTGAGTTAATGGAGCTAACAAACTGCAGTCCGATATGGAAACTTGTTTTATTCTATTGTGTGGCAGAAGTAAAGCGATTACTCTACAACCTTGATTTTAGTGAATGGACCAAACTGCTGTGAGCCATTTGAAGAACAGTCCATATCCAAAAATGTATTGTTTTGAACATATAAACAGGACAAGAGCTTTCAGAGTATATCATTGTATTATTTGCCATTATTTGGTTCCATCTACAATGTTGTGCTGTGGACGACGAGGCCCACAGATTGCACCGTGAGCACTGCAGGATGTCAGGGTTACAGGATGACTGTGGGTTTTAAAGTGCAGCTCAGGACCTCTGCATACGTGCTCATGTACTTATTGTGTTATAAATAAAAATACCTGCAGTTTATATCTAACATCCCCTTATGGGAATATATGAATTCTGGATTTGTGCTGCAGAATTGGAAATGGAAAAGCCAGATACGGTTCTCTGACTTTATGGAAATGTAATATCTGTTCCATAAGGAAGAAATATATTTGCTTTTTGTGTCTAAATTTGTACAGTATAAGCAGACCAGTCATTTGAGATGCAGAAAAAAGAAGAAAAATCTATTTCCTGCTCACCTTAGAACAGTTTCCATCCTTAATGTTAATAAATGGGTATTTTTTTTAATCACTGTTATTTAATTATAAATTGTTAGTTAACAAAATTAACAAACATAATAATGTGTAGTAGTTATTAACTTGTTTGTAGAACATTATTGTATCTGATTATTAAAATGATAAAAAAGCAGTTTCTGTATTTTTTAATTTTATTGACTGTTAAATACAAAATAATGAAAGTTCCTGAACAGTTAATATAAGGTGAGAGTACAAAATGAAACCATACATTTTAAGATTGTACCTTTTATGTTGTAACTGGTGTTTTATGCAGGTTGATAAAAAACGGAGGAAACAAACATCCAAAAGCTGCCGCGGCACATGGGAGTCCCTGACGACAGCTATATGTCACTTCCTGTTTCTACACGACCTTCAGCAGTGTCCGTTTTGAATTTTAAGCTGACTTTGAAAGGACGGCAGAGGAGAATGAAATCACGAGGGAACAGTTCGTTCATGCGTTCAGCATGTCGTGACATTAAAACGAACCTTCGCTGAGAGCAGACTAATGAAGAAGAAAGAGTTCTGCTGGCCAAGAGCCGCATAAAAGCGGAAACATTTCCAGGACAAAGAAAAGCGTATAAACGATATTATTATTTTTTCCTCCCAATGCAGCAGATGGCCCCGCCCCTCCCTGACGCCGGTCCTGCCGCAGGCTTCTTCCTGTGAAACGGGAGTTTCTCCTTCCCACTGTTGCCAAGTGCTTGCTCACAGGGAATCATCTGCTTGTCAGGCTTTTCTCTGCATTATTGTCACATGAAGCACCTTTAGGCAGCCGTTGTTCTGATTTGGTGCCATATAAATCTGGTGGAGAAGTATAGATGTTAGAGTCTGTGTGTTTTGCTGGTGTCTGAGTCCTTACTTTGCAGGCTTAGCTTTGTGTTTGGGTCTTTCTGTACTTTAGTATTCATAGTTTGGACTCTGATACTCACGGACTGGCTTGTTTTGTTTGTTTGTGATTTTGGTTTATTCCATTCTTATCACCCTCAGTGTTTCCTCACTGTATGTTATGTTGTAGTGTGATGTTTGTTTATTTAATAGTCCTTCTTTTGGCTATTTATTTATTTTGTCTTTGTGATAGTTTTACTTCTCCTGTCCTGTGTTCAATTATCCATGATTATCTCATGTGTAAATCTATAATCAATTTATCCATGTCTTAGCATTTATCTACCCTCCCTGTGTGGCTTGTTTGTGTATTTCGTCTTTCCCCAGTGGACTTACTATTTTTGGTTCTGTGCATGAACCTAATAAATGTGTTTTTCTGTTTTACCCCTGCCTGCTTCTGAGTCCTGCATTTGGGTCCCTTTTCCTGCACTATATGACAGCAGAAACAGGAAGTGACATCCATCCAGCATAAGGGACTCTGTTCCCTCCATTTAAAGACAAATAAACGACATTTTTTGTAAAGTGAAATAATGCGTTGTTGGCGATTCTTTTGTAACAGGAAGGCTGTACAGTATTCTGATTTACAGAATCAAATACATTTCTGTTCATTTGACCAACTTAACTCATTCTTGTAAACAGATCAATGGATTTCAATTATAAACCATGTTGTATGTGAACACATGAGACCATGATGAATAACACACTGCCACATTAGGGCGTAGAGTAAAATATGCACAGTAGTTGTTTTTCTCCAGTTTCCTCCGTTTGCTTTGCTTTTTCTTTATTACAGGTTGGAGACTAAATGCAGTATGAGCTTTAGATACTGAAGTATTTCAGTGCTACACTTTGAAATCACTGATCCCACTTCTTCACAGAAGAAGTGGTGTGAAGGTCCTTCAGACAGCAGGGAGGGAGCACGCTGCCTACAGAAAACTGGACTGGCTTTTCAGATCCTTGCCCCTGTTGTTCCTTTGATAAGTCTGGTTTAAAGCTCCCCAGATCAGCTGGGTTGGTAAACATGAGTGTGCTGTGTGCAGCGTACGAAAACACTTTGAAGGATTTCTGTTTTCTTTCGGCACAACACATTTTCTTTGATGTGTTAGTATGCTTTGAACAAACTAGGTTGCGACTTATTGTCCAAGCATGTCTAAAGGCAGATTAATGTTTACACTGGAAATTGGGGTGAAAAGGCTTCTGTGAGAGCTTCCTCCAGGCTGCATCTCTGTCTGCCTGATTCACCTCTAGCACTTTGGTGTATTTGCATTTGCGTTCATAGAGAAATAAATTGCACAAATGCAAATGTCAGGCACGGACGTACCAACAGTGTTTAAAACTCACTTTTATCTTCGTTCTAAAATGATTGCGCCGTAGCTGAGAAAAAGGTTCAGCTGGTTTTGTAACAAGATCAATGTTAGCCTGAGACGAAGTTAAAAAATATTAGAAATTTAGGATAATATCAGACTTCAGCTACAACGTTCTCACACAAGACTTGAATAAATAAATGAATGAATTACTAAACAATACAGATCAACAGATGGAGACAGAAAACAGGCAAAGCAAATAAGTATAATAAATCAATATCACACAGAGTAGCTGTGAAAACCTTGCAAGATGCAAGAGCGTGCATGTCCCTTAAAGGGGGCTGGTTACTGGTTTGAGAGTTGCATACACGAAGATGGTTTCCAGCAATGTCACATGATCTGAAACAATAGTTTTTGAGCATGCTGCAGTATTTGTGTTAATGTAAGATGAGGTCTACCTGCAGTGAACCACCATGGGTCCGGCATCTTGAGGATTGCAGGACTTGATTCTGCGTAGAAAGGCCAGTGTTGGGGTCGGATACTCAGGGACTCCATGGTCCGGCCAAGCCAGAAACTGGAACTGTCGAACTTCTCTTTTTTCACTGGAGCCATTCTGTTGACACATTTACTCAAGTTTGTCACTCATAAAAACAGACCCCAACACACTAATGTGATTATGAGGCTAAAAGATTCACTGGCATAAATTCGATTATCTGAATGATTAATGCAAGAACTTCTTATTATTTGTGCATCACAAATGCACTCTGAGCTGCACTCAGAAGCACACAAAGTGTCCTTGGTGTATGATGACGTTTTCATAGCTTTATCAGTGACAAACATAATATCAGGCACAACACATTTTTTTTCCCCAATTCAGGCACCAAGGCCACAATCTGCTTAGACCAGGGGTGTCCAAGCTCGCGGTCCATTTTTAATTGGCCCGCAAGTAATTTCATAAATAGAATAGCCGCACTTGAGTGTATTGCACTTCTTAGTTTTAACACCAGGGGGAGCTACTGTTGATCAAGGCAGTTGCTCCACCAAAAAGGACATCACAGAAGAAATTTACCCCCAAGTTACTAAACAGGGCAGAACCAAAGAAGCGAAAAGTAGAAAGTGAGTGCAGAAAATTTCAGACACGGTGGGAGAGTGAAGATTTCTTCAAAGAACTCAAGGGGAACCGTGTCTGTTTGATCTGCACTGAGACTGTGGTAGTTATGAAAGAGGATAATGTACGACGTCATTATGAAACCAAACATCAGGCCTGTGCATCCGACACTGGTGCTGAGCCAGAGCAGAAAGTAACTCTCCTGCAGGGTTAGCAGCAGTATTTATTTCGTGCTCAAATTGTCCAGGAAAAGGCTCCAATAGCGAGCTATGAGGTCGCCCAACTCATCGCGAGACATGGCGAGCCTTTTTCAGATGGAGACCTCATCAAACATGGAAACCATGTAACACGGCCTCGTTAAAGTCACCGAAATAATGTGTCCGAAAAAGTGCAGAACTTCAACAACGTCAGCGTGTCCAGAAATCCAGTCGTGCGACTCACTGAAGACTCGTCAGCCAACATTAAACTGCAACTTTCTGATAAAGCTGTGCTTTTGATTTTTACTCCATCGCAAGCGATGAGAGCACCGATGCTCAGACGCCGCACAGCTGCTAATTTTTTTGCAGGGAGTGGACGAGAGCACGAGCGCTTTAAAAATATATTCCACAGTACCCGTGTGTTAATAAGCATGCATGTGCAGATACATATGCTTCAAATATCAATGATGCGCATCAATTCTGTCACTACCCTGCTTTTGCACCACTTTCTTATCTGCATTTTTCTTGTTAACACACAGAGTAATACAGTAAAGTTAAGGTTATATACCTAATTTCTAGTAAGTGGCCCCGCCCCTCCTATATTTTTATGTATGTGGCCCTCAGTGAAAAAGGTTTGGACACCCCTGGCTTAGACTCTTAAGTACTTTCTAGACAAGAAAGAATATTTTCTATCCTTTTAAAGCTGCGGAAGCCTTAATCAGCACGGAGTGCTGCAGGGATGACCTTTTTTGTAGGCCAACCCAGAAGGTAGCATGTCTTTAGCATCCCAATGACTCCTTTGTCAGTTCCTTATAAAAAAGGCTTTTGGATTATCAGAGAAAAAAGGTTCTGTGGGAAACACTAGTTTATAATACTTGCACACTGGTGAGCAGAATTAGGTCCATGAGCTAAAGACATTTTGTGATTTGCAATTGCGAGAGTTCAGCAATCTGTTTGTTAAGTGATTAAATTATGATCCTGTTTCCATTTTTCCTCAGATGTATGAAGCAGTCTCAGATCATTTTACTGAAATTGAAAGAATTTGGACTTGTTTTCGTTCTTTGTTATGCTTCGGTTTTTATTTGCTTTTGAACAATGAAGGATCTGGAAACGACTGATGAAGCGAAACTTAACAAGCGGATAAAAAATGACACTCCTTTGTTTGCTGAAAGTAAACTGAATATACAGGGTGAAAATACAGATACTTAGTTTATTAGTATTGGTGTTTAATTTTTCTACGTATTTTTTATATGTCTGGGTCTACTGTTAGTGAAAAATAGTGACTGATGTGATTTAACCTCCACCAGGCGGTTGCCAAACTGCATAGCATAAATTTAGAGATAGGTTACAGTTAAGCCGTATGCTAACGAAGCTTAATCTCAACAACAGAAGATTCTAACTTTTAAGCAATTTTCAAACAGTCCAGTGGACTAAGATGTGACGCTGGCTTCCAGCCATACCACCCTGAGCACACCCAGTCTTGTCTGAGCTTGGAAGCTAAGCTGGGTTGGTCCTGGTTAGTGTTTGGATGGGAGGTCGCTTGTGCAGCTGTGGGCTCAGTAGACAGAACTGGTCGTCTACTAATTGGAAAGTCAGAGGTTTGATCCCTGATCTGCAAGTCAAAGTATCCTTGTACCAGATACTGAACCCTGAGTTGCTCCTGGTGATCTGTGTAACTAAATGAATCAACAGCAACATGGTGGTCTTACCTTATAGAGGGCAAACGTTCTCACACTGTACGTAGCCAGCTCCAGCGTGTCCAACATGGTCACTTGAATCATCCCGTACGTCTCCGTGCCTCGACTGGGCCAATACTGGTCACATTTCACCTACAAACAGAGACAACGTAAAGGACTATTTAGCTCTACAACCAGTGGTGTTGGAAGTGGAGTAGGTGTTGATAGAGAGATTGGTTGGTGCAGTATCTGCAGTGATGTGACTGCTGTGCTGGACTCAGCTGGTGAAAAGAGAGAGCTGGAGATGACCTTACCTTTGGCCTCAAGCTGTAGACAGTGACTGAAAGAACAGGATCATATATGCACATGACTGAAACAAGCACCTTTCTAAAGGTGTCTGGTCTCAGGTAATACCTTGGTATCCCTCTGGAAGAGCTGAAAGAGGGGGCTGGGGAGAGGGAGGTCTGGGCATCTCTTCTGAGATTGCTGGCCTGTGACCTGGACACCTGAAATGTGGCCCTTATTTGCAGTGTTTTTGGCCACCGTTGGTCTAAACGAATGGTATTGACTCAGGGTAAGTTTGGCTTCCTCAACTACGTTCCACTGTAGACGGTGGAACTTGTGGTATTTGGGGCACAGCACATTTACCAGGGCTATATCAAAGCTAAAAGTACCATAAGTAGTCTAGATTAGGCCCAGACATACATGCCATTGGGATACCTTTTTTATCACATGAACTACCAGCAATATCGGGAGAGTTGGGTCGGGTGAAAGCCAGATTTGTTTTTTCCTACACATCAGGAAACAGCCCGGTGTGATGGATATTTAGATTCTCTAATGTTCCTCCATCAGATAATCACGAAAAAGCTCAGGGCTGTGATGCCTGTGTGGAAACAGCTTCTACAGAAAGTAGTAAAATAAGTCCTTATGCATGCTACATGTAAGGATGGAGAACTCAACAATGCTCTCACCTGATTCTCCTGATATATTCATTCCTATATGAAAATGGATTTGGAAAAGGACTCAGTGATTACATTACACAAGATTAGACCATAATCATAATCTTAGACCCTCACAACCCCAAGCTTGCAGGATGATTTACTTCACATGGCCCCCAAATGATTATTGCCAAGGAAGCTGCATGTAATAACTAATAAGAGAAACTTGTTGGTGTGTCTAATGGCAGCCTCTGATTGTATAGTCTGTAAATAATGGCAGGATGTGTTCATTTGATTGTGGGCCATGCACATTAGCAGGAAGTGTGGACAGACAGGTTGTCACCTCTGCTCTCAGGTTAGAGAGCATCTAATATTTGCTGCGCCTCTGGTTGAACCACAGAGGCTGTAATTGGCTCTGGCAGAGGGCTGATGGCCACTGTCACAAATAGTAATGGCACAGTGCTGTGGCACTCAGCTCTGCCCTGTGGTTGTGGAGTTATTAACAGTGAGAATGAGGGTTTCACATCATTACTCACATGAACGCCGTTTCTACCCTGCTACCTGCCATGTGATTCCACAGGCGGCGTGCTGCTGCTGAGCCAAGCTCATCAGTACTGAGAGTGAGCTACGTTCAGAGCAGTAAATCAGAGGATCGACAATCCTCTTCCAGCCTCCTGTCTTATATTCTCCTGTTTGTAATGTATTTTCCATTGTGAGAGAATCAATGAATTTCATCCAGACAGCAATGGAGCAAAATATTAGAAAATATATCAACTGTGCTCTGATATTCTCAAATTATGGGTTGCAGCAAGCCACCACCTCTCTCCCTCCATCAGCTGGGATGATGCGTTTTTGTATGACTACAACATATTGTGTCAAAATCAAAAATGCCTCTTTGAAATTTTCATCAAACCCAAAAACCACTTTATTTGTAAGACATTTTGCTCTACATAAAAGACAGGTTCACCTCCACTGCACCTGCACGCTAGCACGATAGTTAACAGGCAATGGAAGTAAAAATGAACATCAATGCTGAAGGACAGGAGGAAGACCGAGTGCTTCGTTACTGAGTTTAAAGTGAGGCCCAATGTGTGTCACGTTGTATCCACATACCAGCAGAGATACGGAGCTGTGGATGTGAAACGTCCTTGAACTGAAAAGAGGCATACAGCTATAGCACAATATGTTTCTTCAAGCCAAATCTCAAAGTGATGGAGCTCGAAAAGGAGCAACACAAATAACTGACCAGGGATTTTTAGTTTTTTTGCAACTGATGCTCTTTTTGGGGGTCGCTTCGTGTCAGAAGTTTGTATGGTACACATAAACTTGATGGTTGAAGACTTTTTTGTAGTAGCAGAACATTGCACTGATAAGCACTCCTGCCTCACAGGAAGAAAGTTCCTGAAGGTGCTGCTGTGCAGATTTGCTCTGCCCGCTTCCTCACACAGTCCACAGATATGGTGTCAGGCTCATTGGTGATTCTTAATAGGTCACATGCAAGAGTCTATGCTTGTCTGTCTTTCTGCATTAGTCATGTGATGGGGACTATCAGCTTGCCCAGTGTATTTCACCTGAACAGCCAGGATAGCCTCCAGGAGATATGGTCCATGTGAGCCTAAGCTTGATAATTAGGAAAGTGAATAGATGGATGCCAGAGGACTAAAGCAGTCTGACACCCTTGGTTCACACACAGTCACTTACGTGTCAGGCAACTTTGTGCAGTTTGTAGTTTTCTAAATTCAACTGGACATATTCCTTTAACTTTAACTGGCAAAAACTTCATGAAGTTCTTCATAAATAAAACTGCAGCTATTAGTGAAAAAACATTTACAGCTGTCAAGTACAGCAACTGTAATAACTCCTGATATTTACTTATATTATAACGTTAAAGATTTCTTCCTCTAAACCATCAATGTGGCTTTCAGACCCCATTCCTAGAAGACCGCTCAAAGAAGCTTCCCCATTAATTATTGTTTTTAAATTTTAAATATGATGAATCTATTGCTTAATGGGCTACAGTCCACGGGCTTTTAAGGTGCTGCTAATTAAACCGTTACTTTATAAAAGCCTTTACTTGACTCAGCTGTGTAAGCTAACCACAGACCAATTTATAACCTTCCTTTTATTTCAAACGTTTTTGAAAACGTAGCTGACAAACACCGAACTGATCAGCTGCAGACAAATGTTTGAGTCCGATTCAGAATTCATCTCAGCACAGAAACAGCATGAATGAAGGTTACAAATGATCTTCTTTTGAGAGTCTCCTTCATATACTTTATTTTTGTAATTATGTACCGAACCACATATATATTATACATGGAATCACAGGGTTATGTGCTGGGACCAGGTCCACTTACATTATACATGCTCCCAGTCTGGATTTGGGAGACAGCCTCTCTACATTTAAGATCAGGCTTAAAACTTTTCTTTTTAGATAAAGTTTATAGTTAGGACTGGATCACATGACTCTGCATGCTCTCTTAGTTGTGCTGCAGTGGGTCTAGGCTGCTAGTGTTCTGTTATTGTTTATTGTTCTCTGTCTGCATTAGAGCTGCAAGTCTGCAAACATACACAGCCAAAGTGCACAGGATGCTACAAGCAGAGCGTCCCTGCATGTTAGACAGAGGTGTGTTTAGTGTTTATTATGTGTTTTTGATTGGAACTGCTGTAAAACAGACAGAAAACAACGTTTTATTTCCATTAACACCAGCCTCTCTCCTTACTCGCTGTCTAGCCTGCTGAACCTCAGCCACTGTCTGTCTCTTATCCACCACTCCAGATTTGAAATTTGACATCTTTCCCACTTTTTGTGCTTCTATTCATCTGGTTTTGTCTAGGTCGCTTGGTTTTGAGGTTGTTCAGGTTGTTCTGGTTTCAGATGCCCCACGCAGGAGATTCTCCCAGAGTATATAACTTCTTTAACCCCCAAAAAATAGCCCTGAAGGAAGTGCCAGAAAAAGCTTTATGTTTAGGTTCAGGCCATAAAAAACTGTCTGAAATGAATGGAGCTCACCCGTGACTTCTCCTCCAGGCGAGTCATCATAACGATGGTGCACGTCCTCTGCTCCCATACCATCCTCCAGAAGTCACTTAGCGTCTCTGGCAGCGGACCCTGGGTAGCGATGTAAGCGTTCTGTTTCCTGTACCCGTCAATGTAGTTGGCATTTATATAGTCACTACCTGGAACTCCTTAAGCAAGAAGCACAGTTGGACATAATGAGCAAACAAAAACAAATGGCAGCAGATCAGAAAATGGAGGTCGACTACTGCTTGTTTCTCACCGTCCACGGGTGTGAGGATGACCCTGGAGTGGTCGTAAGCAATAACATTTGCATAACGGTTCTTTGGCTTGTTGACCTCCAGGTTGGAGTGCTCCCAGGTGAACTGCTGTCCTGGATCAATAGACTGGACACACAAGCGTTGGGAGTGAGAGGTGGGTGAGAGAGCATCTTTACTCTTCTTTGAGAGAAGAGTGCAGGCCGATATATGTGACATAAATTCATCATCCCTCCTTCAGCCTGCAGCTCCATCACCTGGTTGATCTTTAAGCCCCTGAATCCACATTCCACTCCTAAAATCTCATCCACCCACCCACCCACCCACCTACTGGTTCGGTGTGTGGTGAATCAAGGAAAGCACTGAGGTGAGGTTTAGGACAATGGCCTTAGACATGTCTTTTTCCTCATATGAGACTGAACGATGGGGACCACTTGCATCATATTTAAAGTGAAGAGATAAGGACCTGTGTTCGATTTTATTTCTCGGTACCAACAGTAAGGCAGAGGCAGGAAAGCAGTCAAACTCTAGTGAGATGGGGGTCGCTGTATTATATGAGCCGGCTGAAAAGCACCTGTGAGCAGAGGTAGAGACGCAGAGACTCACAGGAGAACAGCAAAACAAGTTACTGCTGAAGCCTAAATTAAGCAAAAGTATAATGATCAGAGGCTCAGGAATGACTCATCAACTACTTAAGCTGCATAATTGAATTTGCTGAAATATGTAGTGCAGAGTCACTGCTTCAGGTGACATTTCAAAGCTGAGCAGGATGAAGTCAGTGAGTAACTACATTATGTTTGCTACCCTGATATCAACCTTTAGCTACATCATCTTGTCGGAACAGTTTCATTGGACAATTTACGTATAGATTTGAAACAGTAGTTGAATGCATGGTTGGGCCAACAGAAAATATCATGTCAAAAGGAAATTATTGGATTACTAAGTGATGTTTATTGAGTCAAACCAGGCACAAATACTTCCAGCAACACATAAGAAGGGCACTAGAGAGCAAGGTCACGCCACATGTGCTGTTTTAAAGAAGCTCTGCAGAAAGTCACTGTTTTTAACGACTCCACTGAGCGGCTTTTTGTTTATGCAGTCGCCCAACAAAGGAAAGAACCTCAGTTTAATGTGGGAGGAAACACAAATCAAATGAACAAAGTTCATTTTGACCTGATGAAGAAACCAGTGTCAGCTTTATTTGTTTTTAAGTTGCTGCCTAATCACCCGGTTTGGCTATTAGTTGGGGTTCAGTGACTTTGACAGGCGGACTTGAGGAACCTGCCAGTCTTTCAATTAGCGTGCGAGCCGTTCTGCCTCCTTTACCTCTGCTGCACTCGTGAGCTGATATGAACCAGGCAGGTTTACTGCCTGTTAACAGTCTCTATCGATTGCTGGCTGTGAGCACAAGCACAGGTTTAACTGAAATGGCATTCTGCATACTGTTATTCTTGATTGATCTTTTATGCTCCAACTGCTTATCTCCCATCACCTGGAAAAAAAGAAATCTCACACACACACTTGTAAATAAACACACAGATACCGATGCACGGGAAAAATGAATCGGTGGCGAGGGCTCTAATATCCTGCTGCTTTTTCTCTTTCTGACTGGCTGCATAGCTGCTCAGCGCTGCGCTCTACAACTGATAATAATGACAATGGGGAAACAGGTTGAAAGCACATCTTATTTAACAGCCTGTTAGGTAAGGCTTCCAGTACACTGCACTGACAAACCACTCACATTACTGCTAATGTGCTCCGCCTACATGTAGATCAGTTACTGCGATGACAGCGTAATCACTATCTGCGTTTCTACAAACAAAAAAAACAAAGCAGGTAAACACAGAGAGAGGAACAGGCCTCTGTGAAGCACATGCATGTGACAGGGTTAGCTCACACTCAGTGTGTGCAGATTTAGTGGACTGCAATTTATAACTGATTTACCTTTAATACACTAAATCCCCCCAAACGGCACAGGCACACATTACATCTATTTTATTTCACACTGTTGTTCAAACATACATAAATGTGTTCTTTGTTCACATCTTCTACAACCAGGGTTTTCCAAGTACGCCTTGTTTGCTAATTGCAGCCCTCAGCGATGTTTTGTGCGGCTTACAGCTGAATGGAAAAAGAAACTACTATGAATGTCATTCAGTCAGAGTTAAAGTCACATAAATTCATGATTACGAATGAGTACATTTCAAACAATCTAACCTCGGTAGAGGTTTAAACACTATCTATGTACAGGAAAACTGGTATTGGCAACATAAACCATCAAACATTAGCCACAAGTAACACTTACAAAACCAAATTCCAAATCTAAAGTGATTAGACTGACCAAAGACATTATGGGAGATATGGACAAAACAGCCAAGATTACTACGGGAGTTTTACGCTCCTCCTGCAGGCATGCATTTGGTTAGAGTGTTGATGTCGCCTGTGTTTTTGGTACTGTTTTAAACTTGCATTCATTGCAATGGCCACAAAAAGTTGAAAAAATAAGCTGCAAAACTATGTTTTAAGACTTTATACTTTGTTACAGATACGGACATCTGGAGACTCGCTAGTAGTCATTCCTGTTACAGTTTCTTAAAGTCCACCTAAATTATGCTGCCTGGGTCGTGTGCATAGTTGGTGCATTGTACAAACACACAGCCATGCTGACCATCAGCAAAGACCAACTAAATGCTCAGCGTCTGAGGCAACGCTAGCAGGCTAAAGTATAAACCTTACTGTATGTGAAAATACCCCACTGCTCATTTGATACATCACCTCAGGAAACACTTGCCGGACACATTTATAATCTCACTAACTAGTTTCACGTCTTATTAAATATAACATGACGTTCATTTTCTAATTTAGGGTCTCATTTAGAGGAAAAGAGACGGTACAGCTGGATAAGCTTCAGTTCGTGGCTACATTTTGATTGACTAGTCACTGCTGTATGTAATGTTTTTATTATACAGCTGGTATAAGGAACATATCTTATTCCTGCAGACATTCAACATAGTTTTCTTTTTCTTAGTTTTCAGATTAGAGGTAATATCAGATGTTTTTACTACTCTGTGTTTCAACTTTAGCTTTTTTTAAACTAAACCCATAACCTGTTTTACTAAATTAAAAAAAAGCTTGAATACACTGATGTCATATGTAAACTAGCGCTGCCACAAACTATTATTTTGATAGTCGACTAGTCACCGATTATTTTTGCGATTAGTCGACTAATCAGATCATCATCCATTGGACGTAAAACGTACAGCTTATTGCACCAGCAGCATCTGCTCTTATATAACTATCACTAGCTTACAGCTTTAAGTGTTTAAGGTCGGTGCTAACTAAAAATAAAGACAAGATGATAGTTTATTAAATTTTAATGAAGTTTTCAGATTGTTTCGGTGGAGTTTAATAAACTCCTTGCTATCTAAAATATAACGGGACACCGGAGTAAATTCTGGAGCATCTCACACTTCTGATAATCAGCTGTCTGCTTGACGTTTATTCAGCTGTGTAAAAACTATAACTTTAATCTCAGCCAAACCGATTTACTCAGGAACAAATAAAATACTGAAAAAAGCCAAACAATAACATTTGTAAGTTATCTAAGTGACTCATATATATTTAACCTGAGTAGCGAAAGACGGCGGTGGGTTTGAAAACGATCTGCCAGGAGTCCGGTGTTCTCACGGCGCTAGTGACCTAGCCCCCGGCTCGCTAACGAGCTAGTGGGTAACAGACGTCTCCGAAAACGTCGGAGCGCTTTTGAAAATATGTGGTGTCTTGATAAACTGAGCAGATATTTGAGGTTTACACAGCTACATTCTCGCCTGAAAATATGTTAAACGTTTATTTTGTGACCCAGAAAGAATAATAAGAGTAATATTAAAACTAACTAGAAAGTGCATTTTCTGAAGAAACTGCAGTGTGAATGCTTGAATCTGAATGTATGCATTGAAATGAAATAATTACTGAATTTAAGTTAAAAATTTTGAATGAGATAAAAAAAAAACCCAGAATTTAACCTGAAAACAAAAGTGCTGAACTGCTAAAAGCTGAAGGTTACACAGAAGAAGAAGTTGGAAAAAAGCTGAAAATGTTTTAATTGTAAATTAGAAAAACCTAAGAAATGAGAAAAGAACATTTAGAGTCAGAAAACATCTGAAAGAATATTTAAAGGTCATATTCTTTGAATCACTGAATGACTAAAATGTGATCCCTCCACTTGGACCCACACAGTTTAAAAAGTTTACATCTCTGAGCTTTGAAAGACAAGATGTTGGAAAAAGAACAACGATGGCGACGTTTTGAGGGTAAAATGATGGCTTTAACACTGTGGACACAGCAGCAGTTGAAAGAGAAGTGTTTAAGATGAATCTTGGCACAGTGGCAGAGAGAGCTGTTAAGCAGGCAGGTGTGAGCCTGGTTGCTATAGTGACCGCACCCAATGGCTCCATACACACGGACACAGACATGCACCTCACTTTTGCTGCTTAAAATGAACAGAAAAGTCAGGCCGAAACAAATCGTTCCCAAATGAAAAGTAAAAGTCGTATTGACAAAATTCTTTCACTGTGAGCGACAGCAATGTCTAGTCTACCAAATTCTCAGTTTTCATGTCTGTGGAGTTTATTATATGGACGTGGTGACAGTGGAAAGACACCATGCTCTTCTGATTTTCAAACGAACCTTCTGAGCCATTTTAACATTAGAGTCTATGGAAGAGTTGGAGGGAGGAGGCTGTGCATTGGTGACATTTATGAAAGAACCATAACACCTAGTACAATAGTAAACACATTGGATGAAAGAGGACAGCCATGGCTACGTTTTGAGGGTAAAATCATACCTGTAGAGCAAACGCTGCGGACACAGCAGCAGTTTTAAAAAAGATTTTAAGATTATTTTTTTTGCTCCTCTCACTCTAGCAGTTGAGCTGCCTCACTCTAGCCCCAACATTCCGTCCCATACACACCCATTATAAACTCTGAAACGGGTGAAAAAACATCATGAAACTTAAACTGGAACTGAAGAAAAAGTATAATAGATATTGAAAAGATAAATGCAAGTTGAATAGTTGAATGTCTTGTCTTCGTTTTAAAGTTTGAATGGTGGCTCTATGTCAATGTATGTGGAAGTAGTAAGAGTTTAAAAATGAGTAAGTTGAATGAGGATTTGAAGGGTCTCCCCATTGAAATACATTATAAATTTTTGTTGAATAAAGTTGAATAAAATTAAAAATATAAATGTTAAAAATATGAAAAATGGAAGCAGTGTTGTCCAAAAGAATAGGAATCTAACGGTGTTGGAATGGTTTTTCTAAGTTGAACGGTTTTGAAGGAGTAGGATTACAAAAAACGTACGGAATACAGAATAAAATATAATAACTAGAAAGTGCATTTTCTGAAGAAACTGCAGTGTGAATGCTTGAATCTGAATGTATGGACTGAAATGAATTAATTGCTGAATTTTGAGTTAAAAATATTGAATGAGATAAAAAAAAAAAAAGAAAACGAATTTAACCTGAAAACAAAAGTGCTGAACTGCTAAAAGCTGAACGTTACACAGAAGAAGAAGTTGGAAAAAAACTGAAAATGTTTTAATTGTAAATTAGAAAACCCTAAGAAATGAGAAAAGAACATTTAGAGTCAGAAAACATCTGAATGAATATTAAAAGGTCATATTCTTTGAATCACTGAATGACTCAAATGTGATCCCTCCACTTTGATCCACACAGTTTAAAAAGTTTAAATGCCTGAGCTTTGAAAGACACGGTGTTGGAAAGAGAACAATAATGGCGACAATTTGAGGGTAAAATGATGGCTGTAACACTGTGGACACAGCAGCAGTTGAAAGAGAAGTGCTTAAGATGAATCTTGGTACAGTGGCAGGCAGAGCTCGTTAAGCAGGCAGGTGTGAGCCTGGTTGCTATAGTGACTGCACCCAATGGCTCCATACACACGTACACAGACATGCACCTCACTTTTGCTGCTTAAAATGAACAGAAAAGTCAGGCCCAAACAAATTCTTCCCAAATGAAAAGTAAAAGTCGTATTGACAAAATTCTTTCACCGTGAGCGACAGCCATGTCTAGTCTACCTAATTCTCAGTTTTCATGCCTGTGGAGTTTATTATATGGACGTGGTGACAGTGGAAAGACACCATGCTCTTCTGATTTTCAAACGAACCTTCTGAGCCAATTTAACATTAGAGTCTATGGAAGAGTTGGAGGGAGGAGGCTGTGCATTGGTGACATTTATGAAAGAACCATAACACCTAGGACAATAGTAAACACATTGGATGAAAGAGGACAGCGGTGGCTACGTTTTGAGGGTAAAATCATACCTGTAGAGCAAACGCTGCAGACACAGCAGCAGTTTTAAAAAAGATTTTAAGATTAATTTTTTTGCTCCTCTCACTCTAGCAGTTGAGCTGCCTCACTCTAGCCCCAACATTCCGTCCCATACACACCCATTATAAATTTTGAAACGGGTGAAAAAACATCATGAAACTTAAACTGGAACTGAAGAAAAAGTATAATAGATATTGAAAAGATAAATACAAGTTGAATAGTTGAATGTCTTGTCTTCGTTTTAAAGTTTGAATGGTGGCTCTATGTCAATGTATGTGGAAGTAGTAAGAGTTTAAAAATGAGTAAGTTGAATGAGAATTTGAAGGGTCTCCCCATTGAAATACATGGGAAATTTTTGTTGAATAAAGTTGAATAAAATTAAAAATATAAATGTTAAAAATGAGAAAAATAGAAGCAGTCATGTCCAAAATAATAGGAATCTAACGATGTTTGAATGGTTTTTCTAAGTTGAACGGTTTTGAAGGAGTTAGATGCCAAAAAACGTACGGAATATGGAATAATAACTAGAAAGTGCATTTTCTGAAGAAACTGCAGTGTGAATGCTTGAATCTGAATGTATGCACTGAAATGAATTAATTGCTGAATTTTGAGTTAAAAATATTAAATGAAATTTAAAAAAAACAACAAAAAAAACCAAATTTAACCTGAAAACAAAGGTGCTGAACTGCTAAAAGCTGAAGGTTACACAGAAGAAGGAGTTGGAAAAAAACTGAAAATGTTTTAAATGTAAATTAGAAAACCCTAAGAAATGAGAAAAGAACATTTAGAGTCAGAAAACATCTGAATGAATATTAAAAGGTCATATTCTTTGAATCACTGAATGACTCAAATGTGATCCCTCCACTTTGATCCACACAGTTTAAAAAGTTTAAATGCCTGAGCTTTGAAATATACGGTGTTGGAAAGAGAACAATAATGGCGACAATTTGAGGGTAAAATGATGGCTGTGACACTGTGGACACAGCAGCAGTTGAAAGAGAAGTGCTTAAGATGAATCTTGGTACAGTGGCAGGCAGAGCTCGTTAAGCAGGCAGGTGTGAGCCTGGTTGCTATAGTGACCGCACCCAATGGCTCCATACACACGTACACAGACATGCACCTCACTTTTGCTGCTTAAAATGAACAGAAAAGTCAGGCCGAAACAAATCGTTCCCATATGAAAAGTAAAAGTCGTATTGACGAAATTCTTTCACCGTGAGCGACAGCAATGTCTAGTCTACCTAATTCTCAGTTTTCATGCCTGTGGAGCTTATTATATGGACGTGGTGACAGTGGAAAGACACCATGCTCTTCTGATTTTCAAACGAACCTTCTGAGCCATTTTAACATTAGAGTCTATGGAAGAATTGGAGGGAGGAGGCTGTGCATTGGTGACATTTATGAAAGAACCATAACACCTAGGACAATAGTAAACACATTGGATGAAAGAGGACAGCGATGGCTACGTTTTGAGGGTAAAATGGCGGCTGTAGAGCAAACGCTGCGGACACAGCAGCAGTTTTAAAAAAGATTTTAAGATTAATTTTTTTGCTCCTCTCACTCTAGCAGTTGAGCTCTCTCACTCTAGCCCCAACATTCCGTCCCATACACACCCATTATAAACTCTGAAACGGGTGAAAAAACATCATGAAACTTAAACTGGAACTGAAGAAAAAGTATAATAGATATTGAAAAGATAAATACAAGTTGAATAGTTGAATGACTTGTCTTCGTTTTAAAGTTTGAATGGTGGCTCTATGTCAATGTATGTGGAAGTAGATACAGTTTAAAGAGGAGGAATTTGAATGAGAATTTGAAGGGTCTCTCCATTGAAATACATTATAAATTTTTGTTAAATAAAGTTGAATAAAATAAAAAATATAAATGTTAAAAATGAGAAAAATAGAAGCAGTGTTGTCCAAAAGAATAGGAATCTAACGGTGTTTGAATGGTTTTTCTAAGTTGAACGGTTTTGAAGGAGATAGATTACAAAAAACGTACGGAATACAGAATAATAATAAACTAGAAAGTGCATTTTCTGAAGAAACTGCAGTGTGAATGCTTGAATCTGAATGTATGCACTGAAATGAATTAATTACTGAATTTAAGTTAAAAATTTTGAATGAGATAAAAAAAAAACCCCGAATTTAACCTGAAAACAAAAGTGCTGAACTGCTAAAAGCTGAAGGTTACACAGAAGAAGAAGTTGGAAAAAAGCTGAAAATGTTTTAATTGTAAATTAGAAAAACCTAAGAAATGAGAAAAGAACATTTAGAGTCAGAAAACATCTGAAAGAATATTAAAAGGTCATATTCTTTGAATCACTGAATGACTAAAATGTGATCCCTCCACTTGGATCCACACAGTTTAAAAAGTTTAAATGTCTGAGCTTTGAAAGACAAGATGTTGGAAAGAGAACAACGATGGCGACGTTTTGAGGGTAAAATGATGGCTTTAACACTGTGGACACAGCAGCAGTTGAAAGAGAAGTGTTTAAGATGAATCTTGGTACAGTGGCAGGCAGAGCTCGTTAAGCAGGCAGGTGTGAGCCTGGTTGCTATAGTGACCGCACCCAATGGCTCCATACACACGACACAGACATGCACCTCACTTTTGCTGCTTAAAATGAACAGAAAAGTCAGGCCGAAACAAATTGTTCCCAAATGAAAAGTACATGTCGTACTGACAAAATTCTTTCACCGTGAGCGACAGCCATATCTAGTCTACCTAATTCTCAGTTTTCATGCCTGTGGAGCTTATTATATGGACGTGGTGACAGTGTAAAGACACCATGCTCTTCTGATTTTCAAACGAACCTTCTGAGCCATTTTAACATTAGAGTCTATGGAAGAGTTGGAGGGAGGAGGCTGTGCATTGGTGACATTTATGAAAGAACCATAACACCTAGGACAATAGTAAACACACTGGATGAAAGAGGACAGCCATGGCTACGTTTTGAGGGTAAAATCATACCTGTAGAGCAAACGCTGCGGACACAGCAGCAGTTTTAAAAAAGATTTTAAGATTAATTTTTTTGCTCCTCTCACTCTAGCAGTTGAGCTGCCTCACTCTAGCCCCAACATTCCGTCCCATACACACCCATTATAAACTCTGAAACGGGTGAAAAAACATCATGAAACTTAAACTGGAACTGAAGAAAAAGTATAATAGATATTGAAAAGATAAATACAAGTTGAATAGTTGAATGTCTTGTCTTCGTTTTAAAGTTTGAATGGTGGCTCTATGTCAATGTATGTGGAAGTAGTAAGAGTTTAAAAATGAGTAAGTTGAATGAGGATTTGAAGGGTCTCCCCATTGAAATACATTATAAATTTTTGTTGAATAAAGTTGAATAAAATTAAAAATATAAATGTTAAAAATATGAAAAATAGAAGCAGTGTTGTCCAAAAGAATAGGAATCTAACGGTGTTTGAATGGTTTTTCTAAGTTGAACGGTTTTGAAGGAGTAGGATTACAAAAAACGTACGGAATACAGAATAAAATATAATAACTAGAAAGTGCATTTTCTGAAGAAACTGCAGTGTGAATGCTTGAATCTGAATGTATGCACTGAAATGAATTAATTGCTGAATTTTGAGTTAAAAATATTGAATGAGATTAAAAAAAAAAAAAAAAAAAAACGAATTTAACCTGAAAACAAAGGTGCTGAACTGCTAAAAGCTGAAGGTTACACAGAAGAAGGAGTTGGAAAAAAACTGAAAATGTTTTAAATGTAAATTAGAAAACCCTAAGAAATGAGAAAAGAACATTTAGAGTCAGAAAACATCTGAATGAATATTAAAAGGTCATATTCTTTGAATCACTGAATGACTCAAATGTGATCCCTCCACTTTGATCCACACAGTTTAAAAAGTTTAAATGCCTGAGCTTTGAAAGATACGGTGTTGGAAAGAGAACAATAATGGCGACAATTTGAGGGTAAAATGATGGCTGTAACACTGTGGACACAGCAGCAGTTGAAAGAGAAGTGCTTAAGATGAATCTTGGTACAGTGGCAGGCAGAGCTCGTTAAGCAGGCAGGTGTGAGCCTGGTTGCTATAGTGACCGCACCCAATGGCTCCATACACACGTACACAGACATGCGCCTCACTTTTGCTGCTTAAAATGAACAGAAAAGTCAGGCCGAAACAAATCGTTCCCAAATGAAAAGTAAAAGTCGTATTGACAAAATTCTTTCACCGTGAGTGACAGCAATGTCTAGTCTACTGAATTCTCAGTTTTCATGCCTGTGGAGTTTATTATATGGACGTGGTGACAGTGGAAAGACACCATGCTCTTCTGATTTTCAAACGAACCTTCTGAGCCATTTTAACATTAGAGTCTATGGAAGAGTTGGAGGGCGGAGGCTGTGCATTGGTGACATTTACGAAAGAACCATAACACCTAGGACAATAGTAAACACATTGGATGAAAGAGGACAGCCATGGCTACGTTTTGAGGGTAAAATCATACCTGTAGAGCAAACGCTGCGGACACAGCAGCAGTTTTAAAAAAGATTTTAAGATTAATTTTTTTGCTCCTCTCACTCTAGCAGTTGAGCTGTCTCACTCTAGCCCCAACATTCCGTCCCATACACACCCATTATAAACTTTGAAACGGGTGAAAAAACATCATGAAACTTAAACTGGAACTGAAGAAAAAGTATAATAGATATTGAAAAGATAAATACAAGTTGAATAGTTGAATGTCTTGTCTTCGTTTTAAAGTTTGAATGGTGGCTCTATGTCAATGTATGTGGAAGTAGTAAGAGTTTAAAAATGAGTAAGTTGAATGAGGATTTGAAGGGTGTCCCCATTGAAATACATTATAAATTTTTGTTGAATAAAGTTGAATAAAATTAAAAATATAAATGTTAAAAATGAGAAAAATAGAAGCAATGTTGTCCAAAAGAATAGGAATCTAACGATGTTTGAATGGTTTTTCTAAGTTGAACGGTTTTGAAGGAGTAGGCTTTCAAAAAACGTACGGAATACAGAATAAAATATAATAACTAGAAAGTGCATTTTCTGAAGAAACTGCAGTGTGAATGCTTGAATCTGAATGTATGCACTGAAATGAATTAATTGCTGAATGTTAAGTTAAAAATTCCGAATGAGCTGGAAAATACAGAAATTTTCACCTGAAAACAAAAGTGCAGAACTTTTGAAAGCTGATGTTCACACAGAAGAAGTTGGAAAAAAGCTAAACATGTTTAAAATGTAAATAATAAAAAGATGAGTAATGACAAAAGAAAATTTAGAGTTGAACAAAAATTCTGGAGAAAATACAAACTTTAATATACAGCATAATGTTTTTCAGACATATACACATGTGTATATCATGTTTAATAGTATTACATACATCAATTTATTTTGTATGTCATAGAAAATAACATAAAAATCTTAAGTCATATTTTACAGCTTCTTTCTGAAAAGGACTAGTAGAATAAATAAAAATAACTAAATTAAATAACTAAATAAAAAATAATAAGCAAGATATGAAATACATGAAAATTCAACTTTTAAAACCACAATCCTGAACCTTTAAATTGTGTTGGTTTCTTAGAACATGGCTAAACAGCTGTTTCTATCGTCCTACTTAATCTGTCTACACATCTTTTTATTACTCATTCTTCTTTATGTTTTAATGTAAACAGAGTCCACACAGTGGTAAAAGAGAACTGTATAGAGATTTTTGAGTAAAGTCAAATGAAAGCGTAAGGTGGTGACACAGTTTAACACATGCAAATAATCAAATAAACACATTAGTCCTTTTTGTGAACATGGATAAATAAGTATCAATACAGCATTGTTCAGCCATGCCACTAAATGCTTTTTTACACATTGTTTTAACCTGGGCTCAGACACAAAGTCCCAAAATTAGTTAGTCCCTGACTTTGAGTTGTGATTATGACTAATTATTATACACAAGGCTTTATCTATCTGAACTCTAAGGACACAAATATGAAAAAAAAAAACCTATACTTACCAGCTGATACCCCACACTACACACTAGGTGTGCCATGTGACCTGAAACTTTGGTACAAAATCATCATAATCATTCTGTTAACACTGTTTTTTAACGCTGTTTGTGTTGCTGTTCAGCAGTTTAAAATGTTTTAGATTGGATTACATGGAATGAATTTGAATTTTCTTGGGGGGTTTTGTGTGTGTTTTGTTCTTAGCAGATTTTTTCTTCCATACTGTTGAATTCCAGTTACCACATTTCTGGTCATATGACATCCCGAGTGCCCACTTAAAAAAAATCCCCACAGTTAATTCAACATTAGAACAAAATAAAAATATCCATCCATCCATCCATTCGCTTCCGCTTATCCTTTCCAGGGTCGCGGGGGGCGCTGGAGCCTATCCCAGCTGTCATAGGGCGAAAGGCAGGGTACACCCTGGACAGGTCGCCAGTCTGTCACAGGGCCAACACACAGGGACAGACAACCATTCACACTCACATTCACTCGCACATTCACACCTAGTGACAATTTGGATTAATCAATTAACCTATCCCCACAAATAAAAAAATAAAAATATGTTAAAGAAAAAAAGGTTTGCTCTGTGATGAAATACTAAATAAGCATACATTGTACAGAGCACTAACAATGACAACAATCCTTTAGCCTGTTGATCAGAGAGAGGCAGTCATTATGTCCATTTAAAACCTGTAATCACAGAGCACAACGTTTCTGTGAAACTATGAAGTCCCATATGATCCTCATCATGTCCAGTGACTTCAGAGTGGATCCTCCCTGTCATCCGGCCAGTGTTTGATGTGTGGCAAGCAGCACAGAAGCAGGATAGCTGAGGACTTTAAAAGAAGAGCAGAAAACAGGAATATGTAGTTGTAAATGTAAATATCAGTGATACTTGTCTTGTCAAAGGGAATAAAATAATGAAAATGTTAACTTACACACTCATTTAGGGAGGATCTTGACACTGCACAGAGGAGGCACAGTCAGTCTGACAATGATGGTGATCTCCAGGGATGTTTTCCTGCAGCAACATTCCTGCCAACTGGCCGTATGATCCAGAGTAGTTGGTTTGTAATAAACAGAAAGGTGTATATATTAGGTAGTGTGCACTCAGAGCTGGTCCTAAGAAACAAACACATCCTGTAATAAACTGAATACCTGTAGTAGTGCTGCTGCAAATATGAAGCCCTTCTATCATGAGTGGTTTCAAAGAAGGTGTTTTGGAGGCTCAGTCACAGAAACTGTGCAGTCTGTTCAGTCCTGAGTGTCTCGGCTCTGAAGGGGATGGATCACAGAGGGAAACACCTGAGTACAGACATTACAATACACTCTAACACTCCTAAGGTCAAGTGAAAACACAATTTAAACACTTCACAAAGAATGAATACATGTTTTCATGGAAATAATGTCATTAACCCTTTTTGTTGTGAGTAAATCTCACCGACTGCTTGTGGGACAAGCTAGAAGGAAGACTTATCACAGAATCTCTCCTGTGCTCCAGATGTGAAGTCTCACGCTCTGATCGTATGGCGATGAAGATGGTGATGATGAAGTTTCTCTGATCTGTGGCATTACAGTTTCTGGCTGCTATGTGCTTCACATTGTTGGATTTTACATGTGAAGCTTGGAGAAGACACAGGAGGACTGTGTCTCTCTTAAAAAGAAAAAAAAAGAAAAACAAAGGAAACCTAACAGGAAAGGAAACCCCCCCCCCTCGACTCCCACCGTACCCCCCCCCCCCCCCCTCCCACTCAACTCCCCAACCTCACACCATCAAATGTCTATACAAATGTAGGGTATCAGCTGGTAACAGAAAGCAAGTGTAACATATGCACTACATATGTAACACTGCTGAAACATTTCTGGCCAGAAATGTGCAGTTATCAACCCAGACCCACCCTGATGATTGCACTGGCCAGAAACATGATAAAAGCTCATAAAAATTTATGTTTCATAGAAAAATTTGTCCAAAAATATAATTGTGTACTTTTGAAAAAGTTTAAAGTTTATAACAAACCAAAATAATAATATTTTTGTAAATATTATTTCAAAATAGAGGCACACATAAAGTGGCTTAACTGTCATTATTGCTGTAATTAGGTTTGTTTGTTTGTTTGTTTGTTTTTTTAAAAAGCAACCTTTAGTCATTATTGTTCTCTCAGAAACAATGAAGAAGCTGTTGAACATTTATGTGTTGTGTAGGCAATCCTCTGGTCCACCCTCCCTCCCTCCCAGCCACAGTGAGACTGGGGCAGCCTGGCAGGATGTTGAAGCCTGGCTGCAGAGAGGATATGCCTACACTGTTCGTTTCAAACTGCTATATTTGATTTTTCTGACATTTATAGGTTACTGTTAGTGAATTTTAGATTTTCTGTAATAAATAAAATTGTCATCTTTTACTGATATCATTACTTAATTCATGTAATTGTATTTTATGTAAACAATTCAAACATTATACTGCAATGCAGGGCGTCAACTTTTAAATATCGCTCTACTTTCTTAAGTCATTCAAAAATATAGATATTACTTACTGTATTCAAAGATCTAGATCATGAATCATCACAGGACAATACACAGTATACTGGGTCATGGTAACTATGGTATGTCTTCATGACTCCAGAATGGAGACATCGATCTGACTGAGAAATGAAAATTAGGTCAAGCAGTGTGTTCTTCTCTGTGGTAGGGGCAGTGATGACCTGTGCGTATCCCCTAGACTCAAACAGCTCCAGGATTAGTTTGTTTGCACTGGATAAAACATTCTCATTAAAATCACCACAAACTATGATGGGATGACAGTCCATGATCTCCAATGAGTCTAATAGGCTTACCAGGTTTTTCAGGAATGGCCTCAGAGTGTAGTCTGGAGGTCTGTATACAACTGCAATCAGAGCACTGACTGGTGCTTCAACCTTTAAAGCCAGAAATTCAAGGTCAGTTACATTATGGATGTACTGTTTTTCATGCACTTGAATGTCACTTTTCACATAAACAGCAACTCCACCACCACTTCTGTTTGCCATCTGGGGAAAGTTTGTGTAGGACAGGTGTCTGTTGCGTTTGAACAAATTGTAATTTTCCAAGTGGAGACTCTCTGCGACAAAAGAGCCCCGCAGGTGTGTTTCTGTTAGGCACAAAACATCTGCTAGACACAATTCATGGTGACTTTTGATGTCATTAATGTGAGCTGGCAGTCCCTCTGTATTATGATGAACAATGGTGAAAACCTCTGACCTGCTCAGTGTTTGCCTCACGTGTAGAAGAGGCATCATGTCATCAAGGTTGGCTTGTCTCATGTTCTCAAGCGCTGCAGTGATTTCTGGGTTGGTGAATATTTTTTTCTCCTCCATATCAAGAAGATACAGTCCACTGAGAGACGTCACTCTACTGACAGCTACGTAGGCCATGCCGGGCTCAAAAATGCTCTTAAGAGAGACAACAGCTGATGTAGTTGTCATACCCTGTACCTTATGTATTGTACATGCAAAGGCCAGCTTCACTGGGAACTGTCTTCGTACCACTCCTTTCTGCTTCAGATTCTCCTCTGCTCTCTCAATGTACACCATATCGTCTGCTGGTGTGCGGTTATTCTTTCCAGATGTCTCATTATCCATTTTAAGTCCAAGCTTGATGATGTGTTGGTCATTTTCAGAGTAAACTACTCTAAGTAGTATTCCAAAAGCTCCATTAACCAAACCATTTTGTATGTCAATGTTTCTGGTGAGCATGACACGAGCTCCTTCTGCAACTTTCAGTGTGTCTGGTAACTCGTTTTTACCTCCTTTCAACGGTCTGTCTTGAAGTGCCATTCTGCCAGTTCTAGGATCTTTTCTATAATCATCTGCATGGATGTCAATGATATGAGTGTGGAGCAGAGCCAGTGTTGAAGAGTTGTGTGCATCCACTTCTTTATTAGTTGCAAAAATGTGCAATGCATCAGTCGGACAATGGGCTGGTTCAGTTATGGCCTGTAACAACAAATTTCTATCTGCTTCGCAAAGCTCATCCAACTTTCCTTTTACACGAATTCTGTTCAGCATCTCAGCAAAGACAACATCATCTTTCTGACGCATAATCTCAGTCAGAGTGATCATCTGAAAATGCTCCCGCCACAGGTCGATCTCAGACGGGTCGTGCACACAGAGAGGTTTAGACTGTCGCACTGGGGGTAGCTGATAGAAGTCTCCGACAGCAATGACTGACATGCCTCCAAAGGGTCTCCGAGTCCCTTTGATCTGTTTGAGTCTTGCATCTACATATGCAAACAGATGTCTTGACACCATAGACACTTCGTCAATGACGATTATTTCAGCATTCAAAAGTTCTGATCTGACTTCATCCAGCTGATTGCCAAGTCCCTGAATGGGAGGTTTTAAGCTTCTAGGCAGCTTGAGAAGAGAATGCAGTGTTGTTCCAGAAATGTTAAAAGCTGCAGTCCCAGTGAAAGCAGTTAACAGGACGGTGGGTTTTGATATGTCAACGTCGTCTGCATATCTGGGCACTTTGCTCAGTATCTTAGATGCTTCTGAGTAGATGCATTTGATAAGATGTGATTTTCCTGTTCCAGCACCACCATTAATATAAAAGAAAAACTGCTCTGGATTTAGAGCACAGACTCTTTTAATGCACCAGTCTCTAACTGCATAAAATATGCAGGCTTGCTTCTTGTTCAGATTCTGAAACATCTGACGTAACAATGTGGGATCAATAGCAGGGGGTTCCCTGATGGCTCTGACTTCTGTTGAAGCATCAGCCTGACGGCTGTAGTCGGGCACATCTTCCTGTTCATTTTCATTGTCTCGCTCTCTTTCTTGTTCGACAAGTGGCAACCTTACAAGATCTGATTCAGGTGCCAGATTACACCATTCGTCAGTCACACCTCTGTTCTGCTCATATTCCTCAACAGCGCTCTCGATCTCCTCACTGTTTTTCTCATATTTTTCTCTGTTTCTTTTGACAATGTGTTGCACGTACTCAAGATGGTCAGTACCTGGTAGCTGTACACAGCCAGCACCATAGAAAGCCTGATAGGTTGGCAACGATGGTGTTTTCAGTTCGTGGTCTGAACGATGAGGAAGGTACAGTTTAAGCAGTCTTCCGTAATATTGCTCTGGATGTTTTTCTTGTGAGCAGCGGTGAAATCTGATGATAGCAGGCTTATTGTTTTTGCGCCTTTGCACAAACCCCATCTCATTGAGAAGGGGCAAAACATCTTTACCTTTTTTCTGTTGGCCATAGACAATCCTGCAAGTAGCAGCAAAGTCTGCCATGCACATCTCCTCATACTCTGGTGTTTCAGGTCTGGCTTTGTATTTGTCATTCAAAGATGTCATCCAAACATTGGAAGACTCAGGTGTTGTGTTGTCCAGAACTGACAGGGGACGACTCATTTTCACAGGATTATCATCAGTTGGAATGAATATTACAGCACGTGAGCATTGCTTCATGTGAAGACCACATGCACGAGCAACACACTCCTGTGCACTGATCTCTCGCTTCTTTGAATATGCCTGCATGACGGCTCTCATTTCATCGCACTCATTTACACTGTCCTTATGGGAGTTCTCAATGACAGTTTTCAGGTACTCAGATAGCCCGCCCTCTTTTTTTGATATATATTTCATTAAATAATTTGCAGCACCAAAAGCATCTAAAACAAAGCTTATGTCGATATTACTGTTCCAGGCTTCAAGCAGATGTGGATTATAGCCGTTTATCCAAGAGTCTTTTGGATCACGCTTTAGTATGATCGTACTCCTCATGTTCATTTTATTCAGGTATCTCTCATATTCTGCATGTGTCAACTTGCATCTTTCCAAGAGCTGCTCTAAACTCATGGAAGCAGTTTCAGGTTCATTCAGCAGCTGGTTCAGTGGTCTGAGCTTGTTCTTTGCCGTTTCTACTTCCAGTGCATCATCCTCACTGGGTCTTGTGATCATTGTCTCATTGCAGGGTGGTTTGGGAAAACCAAAACGGCACCCGGAGCTTAAACTCCTAAAGCACGTCTTTGTGTGGTTCTTACTGTGTTTTTGCACTTCTGTTACTTTTTTGTACAGTTCAGGTTGTTTATGTGGATCAGGCAGCTGAGCTGTGATGTATTTGTTTATAAAATCAAGAACAGTTTGCTCATCATCCTCCTCAAACACAGGAGCACCTTCTACCCACAGGAGGCAGTGTATGTGTGGGCTTCCTCTGTGCTGAAACTCAACTCTGTAAAAGTAGTCAATGACTTTGCCAAGTGGCTCTGCAGGAGATAAGAGTAAATCTCTGAATAATGCTTCAACTCTCTTGTCAAACATGCGCATTGTTGTGACAGGATTGCTTCTCAGGATGTCACACTTTGCTGACCAGTCGAGTCCTTCAAAATTCACTTGTTCACCTTGCTGCCTTGTTATTGCCTCGATCACTTCAGGCCAGCGCATTTCAGCAGCTGAAAATGTGCAAAAGAACGTGGGAGTTCCCAACTGTCTGATCATGGCAAAAAGATCTCTTGTTGTTTTCTCCCAATAGGCTGGGGTTCCTCTCAGAGGCTGCATGAATCTCACTGCATCTTTATTTCGCACCAGTTTCTCCACCTCATGTTTATCTTGTAACATGCCTGAGGTTATTTTTCTACCATCTCTGGTCAGAGGCTTTGCCTTCCTTAACTGTACTGTCATGCTGGATGTAGCCAAGTGTATTTCAGTCACAAACTGTGCAAAGAATAAATAGTTTGTGTCTTTGGCAAAACGATCATCAATGCAGAAAAGTCTTGATTTGAAATACCCACTGGGGGATACTTTGATCAGCCTTCTTTCATCAAGTGTGTTTTGGCCTGTAGGAAACTGCACAGGGAAGGCCATGGCCTCCAGTTTAGGTGTTTTGAAAAAACTTATTGGATTGTTTCTCTCTGCAGGAGCAACAGAGTAGATTCCTTCACTGAAACATAATATCTCCTCAGCCACATCAGGGGGCTGCAAACAGGACTCGAGTGCAAAACCACCATTAGTCAGTCCATCTGCTTGCTCTGAATCATCTCTCATCTGTTCATGCGATTGTTCACCATCACAGGGTAACATGTCAATGTCCTGTTCATTTATATTTTGTGCTTCACTCAGTGCATTTTTCTCACAGCTGTCAATTTCCATTAAATCAGCCTCATCATAATCGTCCTCATTCATGTTTTCATCATTATCATCCTCATCATCTTCATCAGGAAGAGTTGGATCACACAGCTCAGCATCATCTCTGATGCTCACATCCTTATACTGTGGATGAATCTGCTTGAGTTTATGCAGTGCTTGCACAAGTTTAGACCAGCTTACAGTCTGAAACAGCTGATGACCTTTGTAAGACAAGCGTCTCTTCAATTTTACTCTGATCACCTGAGAATTAATTCTCAGTCGAGGTAGTGTTTCAACAGTTTCCTGTACCTCTGATGGGACACAGACCACATTTCCTCTAATTGCTCTTTGTCTGCCTTTGGGAAGAGGAATGATCTTGGCAAATGGTATGCACTTGGCTATGAGATGTCTCTCCAGTATGTTGAGATCAGAAAGTTCAGCTGGAATATCAGCAAGATCCAACTTATTGGCAACAGCAAGTGCTGGCATGGATCCATTTTTAAGATGATCGTGGCAGGTGTGACATATCCACTCTCTCTTTCTCTCATCAGGCACTTTGCACTGCTCATTTCTGCAGTTTTCATCACAAACATGAACAAACTTTCCTGTCAAACATGTTGCAACTACATGTGGGTTTTTGACATACTTTGACCTTGTGCAGGGTCGCACTTGGTTTGGAAATGAAGCCTTGAAGCATACAGTACATGGGTATGATGGTCCAGCTTTGATTTGTGATTTGAACACAGATATGGCCTCGTTGATCACACTGTTGTCACTCTCTTGGGTTTGTCTGTTCACCCATCTGTATTTCCTTTTTATTTTCATTGCACATCTCATGTTGTGCATAATCCTGAATGCAAGATTACTTTGATACCTGTCTCGCATTAGTTGTTTCATTAGTTGTCTGTGTCTTACTCTGAATGCATTGTCACGTGCATAACGCTGAGTCACTCGAGATCTCTGTCTCTCTCTGAATTCAGGGTTTTCTTGATACCTTTTAGTTATATAGTTTTTTTGTTTTTGTCTAAAGTCAGCATTGTCACAGTAGCGTCTTTTAATATATTGTTGTTGTTTCTTTCTGAATTCATCGTTCTCACAGTAGCGTCTTTTAATATATTGTTGTTGTTTCTTTCTGAATTCATCGTTCTCACAGTAGCGTCTTTTAATATATTGTTGTTGTTTCTTTCTGAATTCATCGTTCTCACAGTAGCGTCTTTTAATATATTGTTGTTGTTTCTTTCTGAATTCATCGTTCTCACAGTAGCGTCTTTTAATATATTGTTGTTGTTTCTTTCTGAATTCATCGTTCTCACAGTAGCGTCTTTTAATATATTGTTGTTGTTTCTTTCTAACTGTAGCATTCTCAGAAAAACGTTTTTTAACATATTGTTTTTGTTTCTTTCTGAATTCATCATTTTCACAGTAACGTCTTTTCATATACTGTTGTTGTTTTTGTTTAACTTCAGGATTGTTTTTATATGTCTCGCTTGCGCAAGATTTTTTCTTTTCTTTGTAATCTTTATTTGAAGCATACTTTTGTTGTTCTCTCCTTTTTTGGTTTTCTTTTCTCTGATTTCTGGGTTTCTCTGATGCCATTAATCTTCTTTTCATTTTGTGCCTTTGTTGTTTATTAACTTTTTTCAGTTTTTGTAAAACTATATCAGAAAGGTCACAGGCAGCAACATTTGTTATGGCAGCATTTGATTGACATGAAAAAGCATCACTTGATGGAAGGAAACTTAATTCACTGCATAGTTCTTCAGTTGGTATATTAGGAGGTTCATTCTGATCTTCATATGATATGAACTGAGTCACGTGAACTTCTTTTTGTTTCACCGGTGGCGTACAAATGGACATTTGACAAAAGATGTTCTCAGTCAGATCAGTCGTTGTGTTTCTCCTTGGAGTAGAGGAGTTTGCTTCATCAACAGTTGTATCAGAGTGAGTAGGTGCCACAGCAGTGGCAGCTGTTGGTCTGCAGACTGTGTCTGTGATAGTATCACTCAGGTTGACTGTGCTCATACTGTAGAACTGCACAGGCTTCAGTTCATAGTTACAAGAGGGTGATATCTCCATCATTTCATAAGAATCTTGGATCCTCTTAATCATGTCACTGAGGAGTGTGAATTTCAGCATCACAGCTGTACCACGATTACGTGACTGTAGTAATAGAGGAAGACCACTGGGTGTTCTGGAGTGTGGATCAAAGAAACCATATTTGCCTGATGTGGATCTGAACACTGCGATACACAATCCACTCATAATCAATAAGGCATACTGCACATCTGACAACAGGCAGCTCAGTCCTGCTTCTAAGCTGAGAAAGGTATCTACTGCTTCCTCTGGAGGTTCTTCAAATGTCCCATACCGGGAAGGCTGTGTCATGTCGACATCATACATAGACCAGCGAGCATCAACTTTGTCTGGCAGCTCATCGGTTGCCAAATGAATATTTTTAGGAAATCTTTTCTTGGCCTCTTTGTACATCACATCACCTTTATCCAAGACCAGATTAAGGTCAGCTGTAGTCATGTTTTCATTCTCATGAAGGAAAGCAAGAAATGTGAGTGAGTTACATGTGCACTGCTTGTTTCTGGAGTCTCCATATTTAGGATGAGCCTGGCTGCGAGATGCACAGACATGTATAACAGAGGGCTGGTTTTCAAGGTTCACTCTTTCTGCATGAGATGGTCCTGCCACATCACTGTGACAGCCTCTTTTCAAAAAGTCAGCATAACCCACCTGTGGGGCACTTGACACCTCATGTTGTTCATTAACTTTATGCTGCAGTCCACTCTTTACAGCATCAGCATAAGATACCTGTTGTACATGTGCAGGAACATGTTGACCTGCCTGTTTGACACTGTCAGAATTGGTCTTTGTAGACACACTGTCTTCTGCAGAGCTCTGAGGAAAATCAAACTCAGCTTGTTCACATGTTGGTACTTTGTGAAACTCATGAAACTTTTTCCAGCGTTGTTTTGCAGCTTGTGACTTTTTCTGCTTCCTTGGCATTTTCACACACCTGCAAGTGTTTCTTAGTCTTTAGAAAATATGTTCACAAGATAAGAGTGGCACACACCAGGAGATGTTGTCTTTGTTTTTATATTTCAGTTTTTATTTGTCTTAAACAGTTGTCTTTCGTTTGACAGTTTGTTCTTCAGTTGAGAGAATATTATGCACTCTCTTTATTGGCTTGGCATTTTTCAGCAGCAAGCCAAGAGTGAAAAACAGGTAGAGAGAAAATTTAGAAGAGAGAACAGGCAGAGCAGGAGAGACACGGCTGGGAAATCACAATCAAACCGTGAATTAGTTTTCTTTGTTCAGTTTGTTCTCAGGTAGAGGCAATATATGCACTCTTTATTGCTTTAATGGCTTGGCGTTTTTCAGCAGCAAGCCAAGAGTGAAAAACAGGTAGAGAGAAAATTTAGCAGTGAGAACAGACAGAGCAGGAGAGACACGGCTTTAAATCAAACCGCAGATTTTTCTTTGTTTGTTCAGTTTGTTCATAGGTTGAGGCAAAATATGCACTCTTTATTGCTTTGTTGGCTTGGCGTTTTTCAGCAGCAAGCCAAGAGTGAAAAACAGGTAGAGAGAAAATTTAGCAGAGAGAACAGACAGAGCAGGAGAGACACGGCTTTAAATCAAACCGCAAAAGGATTGTTGGTTTGGCAAAATTTCTCACAAACCACAGAGTGAAATACAGATGGAAAGAAGGCAGAGACAATAGGTGGAGCAGGACAGAGGATAGAGGGGTTGGGGGGTTGGGATGTGAGAGAGAAGACTGGAGATCTGGTCCTTGTTCTTCTTCTTCTACACACTCTGAACAAAAAACAAGAAAAAAAAATAATTTTATTAAAATTATATCACATGGTAATTGTATGAACTAAATGTGACTACTGCAAAAGGACAAAACAAATATTCAAGCTAAACTGTTGTCGGCTGCCATGTGCAAAAAGTTGCATAATTGGGCACTTTTTAAAAGAATAAATATTTAATTAAATTCAGCAATAATATTTTTAAATACAAATATGATTGAGTGAATCATTAATTAATCACATGTAGTGTGACTACAAAAATGTACGAAAAAAATATTTTAGCCCAATTGTTAAGCTGCACTTATGTGTATTTATTATAAAATTGTGTTTAAAAGGTCTAGCACAAAGTTTGAACCCATCACTTTACAGCTTATATTAGTCATATAATTTTTTTATTTTGGTCTACTTCTCTTACAGTATGTGCACACCTACCAGGCAAAGCACAGTGTCAGTCAGGTTCCTGAAAGAAACGAGAAATAATACGTTAGTTGTCTGTACAGTGTTATCAGACTAACAGAAATACAAAGCCCACACGACATGATACACTGAACTTCTAGTCAGCAGGGTAATTATAGAGTAATATAGCACACCAACTGATACAGCAGTCATTTTACAATTCAAACTAGTTAACTGAAGTATTGCCACTTATGTAAGGCTACTGTTAGACTGTTACTAGCCTTAGCATTGCTGCTAGCGCTAGCATTCCGGCTAGCATTAGCACTTCAGTTAGTGTTAGCATTGCAGCTAGCGTTAGCATTGCAGCTAGCGTTAGCATTGCAGCTAGCGTTAGCAATGCTGCTAGCGCTAGCAATGCTGCTAGCGCTAGCACTCTTACTGTTAAAACTGAGCCACAATGGCAATAATAAAGCTAATTTCTTACTTTTGTCTCACTGACCGGCAAGAAATATCACAGGAATATTATTTTTGTCAGTTAACAACTGCTAAGGCTAGTGTTAGCACTATAGCTAGCGTTAGCATTGTTGCTAGCATTAGCATTGAAGCTAGCGTTAGCACTGCTGCTAACAGCAAAACGTAATAAACGTATATAAATGATAGCGAAGGTTATTCTTTTTTCTTTCTTTCTTCTTTGAATTGTTTTTAACTCTGTTGGACTTGATATGTGAGTTTAAATGTCAAACATGTATTTTTTCCATCATAAAAATAAAACACTGCAGTACTGAGTGTACTGTACTTACCACAGCAGAGAGCAAAGCGGAATGACGACAGTTGGTCCAGTGATAGGTTAAAAACAGATGAGGCGTTCAGGTGGTGCTTGGAAATTTGACCATCAGTTTGAACAGCAATAATGAGCATATACATGTCTGTGTGTTGGTCTCTGTGTGTGACAGACATAGCGAGATAGAGGGAAAAAATACACTATACTAGTGTAAAAATTGGTCCTTTTTGCCCAAGTATAAGCGAATGAGTGACATACAGAAAAACAGGGCAACTGGCATTAAATGAGCAAATAAAAAGTATTAAATCTTGAACTGTTTTGTGGGTTTTATTTTAAGACTACTTTGAGTATATTCGTGGGGAGATAAACTATACAGACTATAAACAGAGACATTAAATGAGATTAGGTTAGTGAAACGTTAGTTAAAAGGTGGGGAAATTAACTACAGACCGATAGATGCTGAGAGCTTTAATTATCCAGTCAGAAAGGATGATTTTGAAGTCATCAACTGACTCCAACTGCCCAGATCTGAAAAACCTTTGTGCCAATCACAATGCTCTACTTAGTTGGCATATACTAACTAGTGACAAACTATTAATCTGTGGCAAAACCCTGTCAAATCTGTCTTATTGTACTTTTGAAAAAGTTAATCTTACTACAATCTAACATTTTTAGGTTTAACCTTGGCAGAGTGAGAGAGAGCTCGTTAAGCAGGCAGGTGTGAGCCTGGTTGCTATAGTGACAATGGCTCCATACACACGACACAGACATGCGCCTCACTTTTGCTGCTTAAAATGAACAGAAAAGTCAGGCCGAAACAAATCGTTCCCAAATTAAAAGTACAAGTCGTATTGACAAAATTCTTTCACCGTGAGCGACAGCAGCTTCTAGTCTACCAAATTCTCAGTTTTCATGCCTGTGGAGTTTATTATATGGACGTGGTGACAGTGTAAAGACACCATGCTCTTCTGATTTTCAAACGAACCTTCTGAGCCATTTTAACATTAGAGTCTATGGAAGAGTTGGAAGGAGGAGGCTGTGCATTGGTGACATTTATGAAAGAACCGTAACACCTAGGACAATAGTAAACACATTGGATGAAAGAGGACAGCCATGGCTACGTTTTGAGGGTAAAATCATACCTGTAGAGCAAACGCTGTGGACACAGCAGCAGTTTTAAAAAAGATTTTAAGATTAATTTTTTTGCTCCTCTCACTCTAGCAGTTGAGCTGTCTCACTCTAGCCCCAACATTCCGTCCCATACACACCCATTATAAATTTTGAAACGGGTGAAAAAACATCATGAAACTTAAACTGGAACTGAAGAAAAAGTATAATAGATATTGAAAAGATAAATACAAGTTGAATAGTTGAATGTCTTGTCTTCGTTTTAAAGTTTGAATGGTGGCTCTATGTCAATGTATGTGGAAGTAGTAAGAGTTTAAAAATGAATAAGTTGAATGAGAATTTGAAGGGTCTCCCCATTGAAATACATGGGAAATTTTGGGAAATTTTTGTTGAATAAAGTTGAATAAAATTAAAAATATAAATGTTAAAAATATGAAAAATAGAAGCAGTGTTGTCCAAAAGAATAGGAATCTAACGGTGTTTGAATGGTTTTTCTAAGTTGAACGGTTTTGAAGGAGTAGGATTACAAAAAACGTACGGAATAGATAAAATATAATAATAATAATAATAATAATAAAGATTTGAATAACAATACTGTGAATGCTTTTCAAGCATTCACACTAACTAGAAAGTGCATTTTCTGAAGAAACTGCAGTGTGAAGGCTTGAATCTGAATGTATGCATTGAAATGAAATAATTACTGAATTTAAGTTAAAAATTTTGAATGAGATTAAAAAAAAAACCCGAATTTAACCTGAAAACAAAAGTGCTGAACTGCTAAAAGCTGAAGGTTACACAGAAGAAGAAGTTGGAAAAAAGCTGAAAATGTTTTAATTGTAAATTAGAAAAACCTAAGAAATGAGAAAAGAACATTTAGAGTCAGAAAACATCTGAAAGAATATTAAAAGGTCATATTCTTTGAATCACTGAATGACTAAAATGTGATCCCTCCACTTGGACCCACACAGTTTAAAAAGTTTACATCTCTGAGCTTTGAAAGACAAGATGTTGGAAAAAGAACAACGATGGCGACGTTTTGAGGGTAAAATGATGGCTTTAACACTGTGGACACAGCAGCAGTTGAAAGAGAAGTGTTTAAGATGAATCTTGGCAGAGAGAGAGAGAGAGCTCGTTAAGCAGGCAGGTGTGAGCCTGGTTGCTATAGTGACCGCACCCAATGGCTCCATACACACGTACACAGACATGCGCCTCACTTTTGCTGCTTAAAATGAACAGAAAAGTCAGGCCGAAACAAATCGTTCCCAAATGAAAAGTAAAAGTCGTATTGACAAAATTCTTTCACTGTGAGCGACAGCAATGTCTAGTCTACCAAATTCTCAGTTTTCATGTCTGTGGAGTTTATTATATGGACGTGGTGACAGTGGAAAGACACCATGCTCTTCTGATTTTCAAACGAACCTTCTGAGCCATTTTAACATTAGAGTCTATGGAAGAGTTGGAGGGAGGAGGCTGTGCATTGGTGACATTTATGAAAGAACCATAACACCTAGGACAATAGTAAACACATTGGATGAAAGAGGACAGCCATGGCTACGTTTTGAGGGTAAAATCATACCTGTAGAGCAAACGCTGCGGACACAGCAGCAGTTTTAAAAAAGATTTTAAGATTATTTTTTTTGCTCCTCTCACTCTAGCAGTTGAGCTGCCTCACTCTAGCCCCAACATTCCGTCCCATACACACCCATTATAAACTCTGAAACGGGTGAAAAAACATCATGAAACTTAAACTGGAACTGAAGAAAAAGTATAATAGATATTGAAAAGATAAATACAAGTTGAATAGTTGAATGTCTTGTCTTCGTTTTAAAGTTTGAATGGTGGCTCTATGTGAACGTATGTTGAAGTAGTAAGAGTTTAAAAATGAGTAAGTTGAATGAGAATTTGAAGGGTTTCCCCATTGAAATACATGGGAAATTTTTGTTGAATAAAGTTGAATAAAATTAAAAATATAAATGTTAAAAATGAGAAAAATAGAAGCAATGTTGTCCAAAATAATAGGAATCTAACGATGTTTGAATGGTTTTTCTAAGTTGAACGGTTTTGAAGGAGTAGGCTTTCAAAAAACGTACGGAAAAATAAAATATAATAATAATAATAAAGATTAGAAGAACAATACTGTGAATGCTTTTCAAGCATTCACACTAACTAGAAAGTGCATTTTCTGAAGAAACTGCAGTGTGAATGCTTGAATCTGAATGTATGCACTGAAATGAATTAATTGCTGAATTTTGAGTTAAAAATATTGAATGAGATTAAAAAAAAAAAAAAAAAACCGAATTTAACCTGAAAACAAAGGTGCTGAACTGCTAAAAGCTGAAGGTTACACAGAAGAAGGAGTTGGAAAAAAACTGAAAATGTTTTAAATGTAAATTAGAAAACCCTAAGAAATGAGAAAAGAACATTTAGAGTCAGAAAACATCTGAATGAATATCAAAAGGTCATATTCTTTGAATCACTGAATGACTAAAATGTGATCCCTCCACTTGGACCCACACAGTTTAAAAAGTTTACATCTCTGAGCTTTGAAAGACAAGATGTTGGAAAAAGAACAACGATGGCGACGTTTTGAGGGTAAAATGATGGCTTTAACACTGTGGACACAGCAGCAGTTGAAAGAGAAGTGCTTAAGATGAATCTTGGCACAGTGGCAGGCAGAGCTCCTTAAGCAGGCAGGTGTGAGCCTGGTTGCTATAGTGACCGCACCCAATGGCTCCATACACACGTACACAGACATGCGCCTCACTTTTGCTGCTTAAAATGAACAGAAAAGTCAGGCCGAAACAAATCGTTCCCAAATGAAAAGTAAAAGTCGTATTGACAAAATTCTTTCACCGTGAGCGACAGCAGCTTCTAGTCTACCTAATTCTCAGTTTTCATGTCTGTGGAGTTTATTATATGGACGTGGTGACAGTGTAAAAACACCATGCTCTTCGGATTTTCAAACCAACCTTCTGAGCCGTTTTAACATTAGAGTCTATGGAAGAGTTGGAGGGAGGAGGCTGTGCATTGGTGACATTTACGAAAGAACCATAACACCTAGGACAATAGTAAACACATTGGATGAAAGAGGACAGCGATGGCTACGTTTTGAGGGTAAAATCATACCTGTAGAGCAAACGCTGTGGACACAGCAGCAGTTTTAAAAAAGATTTTAAGATTAATTTTTTTGCTCCTCTCACTCTAGCAGTTGAGCTGTCTCACTCTAGCCCCAACATTCCGTCCCATACACACCCATTATAAACTCTGAAACGGGTGAAAAAACATCATGAAACTTAAACTGGAACTGAAGAAAAAGTATAATAGATATTGAAAAGATAAATACAAGTTGAATAGTTGAATGTCTTGTCTTCGTTTTAAAGTTTGAATGGTGGCTCTATGTCAACGTATGTGGAAGTAGTAAGAGTTTAAAAATGAGTAAGTTGAATGAGGATTTGAAGGGTCTCCCCATTGAAATACATTATAAATTTTTGTTGAATAAAGTTGAATAAAATTAAAAATATAAATGTTAAAAATATGAAAAATAGAAGCAGTGTTGTCCAAAAGAATAGGAATCTAACGGTGTTTGAATGGTTTTTCTAAGTTGAACGGTTTTGAAGTTATAGGATTACAAAAAACGTACGGAATAGATAAAATATAATAATAATAATAATAATAAAGATTAGAATAACAATACTGTGAATGCTTTTCAAGCATTCACACTAATAATAAAGATTAGAATAACAATACTGTGAATGCTTTTCAAGCATTCACACTAACTAGAAAGTGCATTTTCTGAAGAAACTGCAGTGTGAATGCTTGAATCTGAATGTATGCACTGAAATGAATTAATTGCTGAATTTTGAGTTAAAAATATTGAATGAGATTAAAAAAAAACAAAAAAAACAAAACGAATTTAACCTGAAAACAAAGGTGCTGAACTGCTAAAAGCTGAAGGTTACACAGAAGAAGAAGTTGGAAAAAAACTGAAAATGTTTTAAATGTAAATTAGAAAACCCTAAGAAATGAGAAAAGAACATTTAGAGTCAGAAAACATCTGAATGAATATTAAAAGGTCATATTCTTTGAATCACTGAATGACTAAAATGTGATCCCTCTGCTTGGATCCACACAGTTTAAAAAATTTAAAAGTCTGAGCTTTGAAAGACACGGTGTTGGAAAGAGAACAACGATGGCGACGTTTTGAGGGTAAAATGATGGCTTTAACACTGTGGACACAGCAGCAGTTGAAAGAGAAGTGTTTAAGATTAATTTTGGCAGAGTGGCAGAGAGAGCTCGTTAAGCAGGCAGGTGTGAGCCTGGTTGCTATAGTGACCGCACCCAATGGCTCCATACACACGACACAGACATGCACCTCACTTTTGCTGCTTAAAATGAACAGAAAAGTCAGGCCGAAACAAATCGCTCCCAAATGAAAAGTAAAAGTCGTATTGACAAAATTCTTTCACCGTGAGCGACAGCAATGTCTAGTCTACCTAATTCTCAGTTTTCATGCCTGTGGAGCTTATTATATGGACGTGGTGACAGTGTAAAGACACCATGCTCTTCTGATTTTCAAACGAACCTTCTGAGCCATTTTAACATTAGAGTCTATGGAAGAGTTGGAGGGAGGAGGCTGTGCATTGGTGACATTTATGAAAGAACCATAACACCTAGTACAATAGTAAACACATTGGATGAAAGAGGACAGCCATGGCTACGTTTTGAGGGTAAAATCATACCTGTAGAGCAAACGCTGCGGACACAGCAGCAGTTTTAAAAAAGATTTTAAGATTAATTTTTTTGCTCCTCTCACTCTAGCAGTTGAGCTGCCTCACTCTAGCCCCAACATTCCGTCCCATACACACCCATTATAAACTCTGAAACGGGTGAAAAAACATCATGAAACTTAAACTGGAACTGAAGAAAAAGTATAATAGATATTGAAAAGATAAATACAAGTTAAATAGTTGAATGTCTTGTCTTCGTTTTAAAGTTTGAATGGTGGCTCTATGTGAACGTATGTTGAAGTAGTAAGAGTTTAAAAATGAGTAAGTTGAATGAGAATTTGAAGGGTCTCCCCATTGAAATACATGGGAAATTTTTGTTGAATAAAGTTGAATAAAATTAAAAATATAAATGTTAAAAATGAGAAAAATAGAAGCAGTCATGTCCAAAATAATAGGAATCTAACGATGTTTGAATGGTTTTTCTAAGTTGAACGGTTTTGAAGGAGTAGGCTTTCAAAAAACGTACGGAAAAAGAAAATATAACTAGAAAAATTTGCATTTCCTGCGAAAATGCAGTGTGGATGCTTAAAGCTGAAGCTGTATGCAAAAAGTAGCTGAAAAAGCTGAAAAGTTGCAGAAATTGTAAAAACTTTGCAGAAGCAAAAGAAGTTTGCTAAAATGGAATAACTTAGCAGAACTGCAATATCTTAGAGGAAACATAATACTTGGCAGAAATACAATAGCATAGCAGAATTTAGCAGAAATATTGTAACTTACCAGAAACATGATAACTTCTCAAAAATACAAGAATTTAGGAGAAATAGTATAAGATAACAGAAAGAATATATTTAGCCAAAAATACTTAAACATTACAGAAACACTATGATTTAGAAAAATAGTACAACAGAGCAGAAATATTGTGATTTACCAGAGACACTGTGATGAACTATGAATATTGTAATTTTAAATTGAGACTATGTTTTAGCACAAATATTATAATTTGGCAGAAATACTATAATTTAGCAGAAATACTATATTAAGCACAAATCCTATAAAAAGCAGAAATGGTATGATTAAGCACAAATACTACATTTAGTAGAAATACTTTGTTTTAGCACAAATCCCATAAAAAGCAGAAATACTGTACTATGATTTAGTAGAAAAACTATAATTAATCAGAAATACTAAATTTAGCAGAAATACTATATTAAGCACAAATACTATGAAAAGCAGAAATAGTATGATTAAGCATAAATACTACATTTAGCAGAAATACTATATTAAGCACAAATCCTATAAAAGCAGAAATAGTATATTAAGCACAAATCTTATAAAATAGCAGAAATAGTATGATTTAGCACAATAGTAATAAGTTAAACAGAAAAATTGGAAAAGCAAAATGGACAGCTGAAAAAATGCTGAACATGCTGAGGGTCCCTCAAATATACTTGTTAAATAACAAAAATCTGCAAAAAAATTTATTACAGCCACACAATCACAAATATGTACACATGAGGAAACACACATGCACAGAGAGACCCACACACAAGATCCAATTCAGTCAACCAGTCTAAATATATTGAATTTAAATCTTAGAATGAGATCATCCCATTAAAAGCCTCTCTCTCTCTCTCTCTCTCTCTCTCTCTCTCTCTCTCTCTCTCTCTCTCTCTCTCTCTCTCTCTCTCTCTCTCTCTCACACACACACACACACACACACACACACACACACACACACAGGGAGAGAGAAGTAAGTTTCTAGGTCAGCCTGGGAGCTGGTGAATTTGAATCCACCAATCAGAGAGGCTGTGCACTTTTCCCCACCAAAACAGGTGCATCTGTTTACACACGCAGCAGCACAGAGAGACACAGGATTTTTGCAGTCTATTTCTCATAGTGACGACTCCCCTCAAACAAATGACCGTAATTTCCTAACCGTAGGGGCTAGAACGGTCATTCTTACACCGTTTTGTTCAGAAGAGATGGGGGAATCTTCAAGTGTTGACAATTTAATATTAAAATATGAATTTTTAGAGATATATGACATGGATGACTTGTTGACTTAGAAGCCACGAATTCCCCAATATGCAAATTTGAATGCCTGAGACCACATATGTGATTGGCTGGCTGGGAAGCCGTGCAGGCCCTGATTTGTGGATTTGAATTCCTCAGCCCTCAGATATGATTGGCTGGCTTAGAAGCCACGAAGGCCCCAATATGCAAATTTGAATGCCTCAGGACACTTATTTGATTGGCTGGGAAACTGTGCAGGCCCTGATTAGAAAATTTGAATGTCTCAGTCCTCACAGAGGATTGGCTGCCTGGGGACCTGGCAGAAATATATAGAAATACTATTATTAAGCATAAATACTACATTTAGTAGAAATACTATGTTTTAGCACAAATATTATAAAAAGAAGAAAAACTATAATTTAGCAGAAATACTATATTAAGCACAAATCCTATAAAAAGCAGAAATACTATAATTTAGAACAAATAGTATAAAAAGCAGAAATACTATAATTTAGCAGAAATACTATGTTAGGCACAAATCCTATAAAAAGCAGAAATACTATAATTTAGCAGAAATACTATGTTAGGCACAAATCCTATAAAAAGCAGAAATACTATAATTTAGCAGAAATACTATATTAGGCATAAATCCTATGAAAAGCAGAAATATTATGATTTAGCAGAAATACTGTGTTTAGCACAAGTACCGAAAAGTACCAGAAATACTATGATTTAGCAGAATAGTAATAACTTATTGAAACACAAATGCACAGAGGGACACACAAACACAGGCTCTAATCCAGTCAACCAGTCTAACTATGTTCAATTTAAAACCTACAATGACATGCTGTCAAATAAGGGCAGGGTCCTCTCTCTCCCACTAAACACACACACACACACACACACACACACACACACACACACACAGGGAGAGAGGACTAAGTTTCTAGGTCAGCCTGGGAGCTGCTGAATTTGAATCCACCAATCAGAGAGGCTGTTTACGTTTTCCCGCCAAAACAGGTGCATCTTTTTACACACGCAGCACAGAGACATAGACCTGCTTCTTTCAGTTTATTTCACATAGTGAGGATTCCCCTCAAACAAATGACCATAATTTCCTAACCGTAGGGGCTAGAGCGGTCATTCTTACACTGTTTTGTTCAGAAGAGATGGGGGAATCTTCCAGTGTTAACAATTTATCATTAAAATGTGAATTTTTAGAGATATATGACATGGATGACTTGTTGACTTAGAAGCCACGAATTCCCCAATATGCAAATATGAATGCCTGAGACCACATATATGATTGGCTGGCTGGGAAGCCGTGCAGGCCCTGATTTGTGGATTTGAATTCCTCAGCCCTCAGATATGATTGGCTGGCTTAGAAGCCATGAAGGCCCCAATATGCAAATTTGAAAGCCTCAGGACACATATATGATTGGCTGGGAAGCCGTGCAGGCCCTGATTTGAAAATTTGAATTTCTCAGTCCTCACAGAGGATTGGCTGCCTGGGGACCTGGCAGAAATATATAGAAATACTATGATTAAGCATAAATACTACATTTAGCAGAAATACTATATTAAGCACAAATACTATAAAAAGCAGAAATAGGATGATTAAGCATAAACACTACATTTAGTAGAAATACTATGTTTGAGCAAAAATCCTATAAAAAGCAGAAATACTATATTAGGCACAAATCCCATAAAAAGCAGAAATAGTATGATTAAGCATAAATACTACATTTAGTAGAAATACTATGTTTTAGCACAAATAGTATAAAAAGCAGAAATATTGTAATTTAGCAGAAATACTATATTAGGCACAAATCTTATAAAATAGCAGAAATAGTATTATTTAGCACAATAGTAATAAGTTAAACAGAAAAATTGGAAAAGCAAAATGGACAGCTAAAAAAATGCTGAACATGCTGAGGGTCCCTCAAATATACTTGTTAAATGAAAAAATCAGCAAAAAAATGCACAGGGAGAGAGAAGTAAGTTTCTAGGTCAGCCTGGGAGCTGCTGAATTTGAATCCACCAATCAGAGAGCCTGTGTACTTTTTCCCGCCAAAACATGTGCCTCTTTTTACACACGCAGCACAGAGAGGCACAGGATTATTGCAGCCTATTTCTCATAGTGAGGACTCCCCTCAAACAAATGACCATAATTTCCAAACCGTAGGGGCTAGAGCGGTCATTCTTACACCGTTTTGTTCAGAAGAGATGGGGGAATCTTCCAGTGTTTACAATTTATCATTAAAATATGAATTATTAAAGATATTTGACTTGTAATGCACCATAACTGAGTAGAGCGAAGCAAAAACTGCCTTGACTTGCCCTCAAACAACGCTTTCTAACTCGAAATCTATTTGGAGTATCGATATCATTCTTTCACCGTAAGAGACAGCAGGCTTTGGTGAACAATCATGGAAATTTTCAGGTCTCTGTGGAAATCCAACAAAAAGTTATGACGAGAGAAAAAAGTGGTTCATTTCCACAGTTTGAAATCTGAAGAAATCTGAGCGAAGGACGAATTTCCTACCCTCAAACAAGTCCAACTCATTTCAGAACGGTAATAGGTGAGAAAGAAATTCTTGAATTGTGAGCGTCAGGGGTGTCTGAAGATATTCGGGGACAAGCCTCATGTCTTAACTTTGCTTCGTTAAGGAGATATGACGATTCGAATATGCCTCTCATTACAGAAATCCAGCGGTGATTTTGAACAAGCTCTCCATTCACTTTATATGGAGAGTTTTCTGACCTTGTGTTAGTCTGAGGAGATTTGCAAAAATTCTATAAATCCCACAACAATGATGGTGACATTTTCTGAAAGCCAGCAAAAATACCTACGTTTTGATGTATAATTTGTGGAAGTTGAGTGAAAATTGAGCAAGTAGCAGGAAGTTGTTCGGACATGAAGTGAAAATTGCAAAACCTTCAGTGGCACACTGGAAGCCAAGAGCATAGCAACCATAACAACACATGTATTTTGTGAAAAATCACAATTTTGCAACTCAAAACTTTAAGAGGCATAAAAGTAAAACAGTAGAAGATTTGAAAAAGCTGAATCATACCTGAATAGCCAAATAATTTGTGAACATTTTAAAATTTGAATGGTTGTTCTAGGTGAAAATATGAGGAAGTAGTTAAGTTTCAAAAACAGGCAAAATTTAGCAGAATTGCAGAAGTTTCCCATTCATTTCAATGGGACAAATTAAAGGAAAAAAGCTTAATATTTTAAAAAGTATAATAGTTAAAAATAGCAAAAATCGTAGCAGGAATTAGCAAAAATAGCTGAATAGTTTAAAGTTTGAACGGTGAAAATAGCACAAAAATTGTGGAAGTAGTTAAACGGCGAAAAGTGTACGGAAACACCCGGAATAATAATAATAATAAAGAATAAAGAGAAACAGGAAAACAATAGTGTGGATGCTTAAAGCATCCACACAATAATAAAGATTAGAAGAACAATACTGTGAATGCTTTTCAAGCATTCACACTAATAAAAAAATAGAATAAAGATTAGAAGAACAATACTGTGAATGCTTTTCAAGCATTCACACTAATAAAGATTTGAAGAACAATACTGTGAATGCTTTTCAAGCATTCACACTAATAATAATAAAGATTACAACAACAATACTGTGAATGCTTTTCAAGCATTCACACTAATAATAATAATAAAGATTACAACAACAATACTGTGAATGCTTTTCAAGCATTCACACTAACTAGCTGCCGCCATTGTTGGAAACTGAGCAGGGCCGCGCTATGAATTCTGGGACACAGCTTCCTCTTCGGAGTTTAACGGCAGCTGGCATCCTTGTACATGCAGTGCTGCCATCTTCTGTTTCAGTCCGTTATTACACTCTTAAATCCTGCTACTTATTCCTGCGTCTTTGGGATCTTACAAAGCTTCAAACGACGCGTCGACTATTAAATCAGTCGTCGACGATTTTGATAGTTGACGTAATCGTGACTAGTCGACTAATCGTGGCAGCCCTGATGTAAACACAGCTTCATTAATAACACCTCAGCTGTAGTTAAGTGTAGATTATCTTGAGTGCACACACACAGCATTGCAGAGGTTACACATTCCTGCTCAGTAGGCAGCTGGTGTTGGTTTTGGTTTGTTTCTTTTGGTTCATCTTTGAACAAAGTTTCAAACCCCCCCACTGTCACCACCCCGCCTGCTGTGCAGGCAGCAGAAGCCAGAAAATGAAATAAAAAAGAAGCAGTGACAGTCACACTGCAGCACAGGCATCAGTACTTGTGATTGACTGGAAGTTCAGCAAAAATATTTTAGATAACATCATCAACAGACACATCAGTTTTTAATATACGATTAGTTCCCAGATGATTTACTGACAGTGGCATAAAACATCTCCTCCTGTGTTATGTTTTCTGTGCAAGTGACCCGAGATAGTTCTAATGCACTCTGAGCAGCTGCCCATCCTAAAAATTCATTTTAATAATTGACACAGCAGAAAAACACAGACGTGCTTTAATGCTGACTGTGTTGCACCTATGGGAGGTTCACTGCCATGCTTTACTGAGACATTTAAAGGGACTCAAATGAAATTCGTTTCGCCTGGTGTTTGTGAGGTGGAAAAGGCCTGGAGCAGCAGCGTGGGCAGTTTTCATGGCAGTGCTGCGGGCAGCAGATATGAAACAGATCTTTCAACAGAGCTGTGTTAGGCTGCCTTTCCCTTTCAGTCACATGCTGTTCTACTGGTTCCAGTTTCAAATAATGAGGTCAATCTATGTGAAAATAATTAATGCCTTTAAGCCAGAAGCTCAGGGTTCAGACTGAAATGAGTTTTCTACTCTTTGATCTGCACGATGTTATAAAAGATATTCCCGTGTCATCTATTAGTCCCTGGATTTTTCAGTCTGCATATTGTCCTTGAGGATGAATCCCAAATTGTCTGGACGAATAGACCGCACCCATCAGGGTGGGTGCGGTCTATTCACCCCAGGCACACAGTTCTAGCTGTCAGCACAGAAGCCCCGCCTGTAATCCTTTCAAAACTTCTTTTTTTTAAGGGACAACCAATCAGAAGACATTTCATTCAGAGGGAGGGGGGCTGTCTTGTTTTGGGCAGTGAACAAACTAACAGCGACTGTGACTCATACTACTCTAGAAGAGTCCACGAATAAAAATGTTGAGGTTGAGTTAGAAATGATCATATTAGAAATCCTGTAAGGAGTCCTGAGCATCAGCCCAAAATAAGTTTTACTTGTGCAAACCATTTGATACAGCCAAAATAGCAGATGTAATCATTAATGAAGGGAATCACTGTTTCAGGGCCATATGCGTTATATGAAGTGGTCTCCAGTAGTCCCCAAACAGACTGGCCCATTTATCAGACGTAACAAGCTGTGGGATCCTCTGGCAGGTCTCATTTTAAACACAGCCATTATCAGCTTTTCATTTCAAGCCTTGCTGCTCTCACTGTGGACTAATGACGGGGGCCTCCTTTGCAACAGGACAGGGGACAGTGTGTGTGTGTGTGAGTGTGTGTGAGTGTGTGTGTGTGTGTGTGTGTGTGAGAGTGTGTGTGAGTGTGTGTGTGTGTGTGAGTGTGTGTGTGAGTGTGTGTGTGTGTGTGTGAGAGTGTGTGTGAGTGTGTGTGTGTGAGTGTGTGTGTGAGTGTGTGTGTGAGTGTGTGTGTGTGTGTGTGTGTGTGAGTGTGTGTGAGTGTGTGTGTGTGTGTGTGAGAGTGTGTGTGTGTGTGTGAGAGTGTGTGTGAGACCTTATGCTTCTGTCACTTCTGTCCTGATCAAAGTTTAATGAACTCTTTAGTGCACATGCCTGAGAAGCATCTTACACATCACACACTCAGGATGTCATCACGAGTGGATACAAACACTAAACTTGTTGTCTTCATTACTCATTTTTAAAAAATGGAATTTGAATGAATAATTGCATTTCTTATTCTAAGTCTTGGAGAAAGTTAATAAATGTGCTCTGCATCCATGTTTCATCCACAGTATGGTTTATGGATAAGACCACCTGACATTTTAATGATCTTCTAAACAAGAACATGTCTAAAAAAGTCTCTCTCGGATGCTTGAAGCGATACAGCTGTCACATACCCTAGAAAGTATGTAGATAGCAGTTTGCTGTCATAACAATAACAATGATATTGTTTTTTAACAGTTTACACTTTTGTGATCAGAAATCAAATTTCATTTTCAAAGACATCTAAACCCAGTTTTGTGCATTTCCTTTTCTCCATCTGAACAATCACATTTAACAGATCATTCAAACCAAAATGTTCGTATCTGAACTGAACCGTCTTGTTTTGCAAACAGGACAACTTGTCTGCAGAAAGTTCCCTCCATTGCATCACAGAGGTAAGAAAAAATGGGAAAGGTGGAAAAGTTGATTCAGTTGCTGTTTCATAATTTATATGCCCCCTTCCTTCTGCTGTGTATAAACAGTGCACCCATCTGTCCTGGTTTATCCGCTTGGAAATTCACCACTTTAAATGCAAATTACCTTCCTTTGTAGGACATCAACAAGCCATAATCCCTCACTGGCTCTTACAGTAGGTAAAAGCAGTCGAATATTATTCTTGGAAAGGAAGCAGAGAAGTCATGCATACTTAGCAGCATCCTTTTTTTTGGCTAATCTAAACTTTAACTCTGTAATGCTCGGCCAACACAAATGAAAACATCTCAGGGGGCAAAATGGTTCTTGGAAAATGTGCTGTGTGAGGTATTTTAGTTACAAAATAAAATGCTGATTTTACAGATGCGTTTGTGTAAATATGTATGTTTAAACGTGGACTGAGTGAAACAAACAGTAGGTTTAAAGATGGCTAAAAATCAAGAAAAAGAAAGTTTTGAGTCAGCAAAGGAGATTATTTTCTCTTCACTTCTTCAAGAGGGGCTAAAGATATTATGCCACTGTATTTTATTCAGGCTGATATCAGCTCAGTTTTTAAAAAACAAACAACTGATCTATAGTGTTGACTAGTATAAGGAAATTCACTTATTTATTGTCTTTAAAAAGCACTGACTTATTTTAAGCTCATAATTGGCACCTCCCACACAAAGCTTCCTTTGAGCTAATATTGTTCTATGCAGGTGTAGCTGGAGCAGCATGTTAGTACGAGGCGTCAAACCAGACAAAAGAGAGAGAAGCTACAGGGCTGTCATCAAGGTGGAAAGAGACGATGACTTTCACCACAGGAGAGGTTGAGACTATTCAAGTGCTCGAGAGAAAACAAGTTAAAGATGGCTGAAGGATGAAGAAGCTGCTCATAAAATTAGAACCCAGAAAGTTCGAGATTAACATTCGTAAGTGAGCACTTATTCTAAAGTGACTTTATAATCAATTACTAAGGCGAAGAAGAACTGTTCTGTTTTAAAAAGAGGACAACTGCAAGGACACGCTCACTGAGTATGTGTGTGCTTAGAGTGTGCTTATTCAGAGGAGCAGACTGGTATGAAGAACCAGACATGCAAACAAAAAAAGGTAAATAAATCATCTGAATCCAGCTGTTTTTGTTAGAAAAAATATATTTCTCAAAAAGCTAGAACATTTTTTTAAGCTAAATTAGCTTCAAAGCCAAAAAGAGCACGTCTTTGTGTTCATGTGAACCCCTCTACACACAGCCGAGAGTATGCAGCAATGACTGCAGTGCAAACTCTGGTAACAGAAAACAACTTTTAGCCAAAACATCAGAAAAACTGATCCAAACAACCTGAAAACTCAGCACTGCATTCACTCAGGTCCGCAGCAATACACCTGGCAATTTACAACTGACCTAATTCTCCATTTTGAACCACGAAGGATCAATTCTCACACTCTTGTACGCCACAGTAATTGTGGCTTTCCTATTACACATCTAGGTCTTTTTCTACGGAAAACTAGCTTATAAAATCTGAAATAACTGACAGTGGCTGAAATGTGCATTGCTTTACTTGAAAGGCGTGTATAAGAGCAGGAACATTTACCTCGTACTCCTGAGAGAAGTGCAGACCATCGTTGGCCTTGAGTCTCTCAATGTGGTCGGCCAGGTCACAAACAGCGATGGGAGGATGTTCCCTCATCCCTGCAGAGACAGCGAGAGTGGTGAGTGCCGTCCATCACAGACACACATGCACAGAAATGTGTGCGCACACAGAGTGCAGATGCATGTTGAAGGCTCAGTGTTAACTGGTCGCAGTGATATGAGGTGACAGTGAGAGTGCTGTGTGCTGAGCAGAGGGATGATGTCTGGCTGTGCAGCTCTTCAACAGCATGCTGTAACCACGCTGCAGATGAGCACCAACTAGCATGCTGATTGGTTAAAGAAATCCCATAAAGCAGTAGGTGAGTGGGAAGGTGGCTGGGGTGCAAAAAATACAGCATTTTTAACTGATGTGGTCAAATATATATGTATATATTTTAACTTAATGGTAGATGTATTGCTTTATTAAATTAGATAGACAGTCTACATTTAGCGCTAATGAAACCCACTTGGTGTAAAATAGCTGACATGGGCAGGTCATGAGAAGAGAAGGTGATGGTGATAAATGGGAGGTCTCTACTTCTAAAGGCTTCTATGTAAAACAGAAAAGGGCACCAGGCGGGAATGAAAGGAAACATTAGTAAAACACAGGAGGATTGAAAACTAACTTGGAGTATTCGGGCAACTGAGGACACTGGAACCTGTGTGGGAAAGATGAGGCAAAACCAAAGCACAGGGGTCAGTTAGGACAAGAGGACACAAGGAACAGTGAGGAAGGAGCTGCCCTACTCAGCAAAGACTTAAGAGACGCTGAACACAACTTTCCCAGATGGCTAAATAACATTTAAAAGAATTTAACATCAGTTTCACTGTAATCAATAAACTGACTGTGCTTCGTATCTGTTTGTTCTTTGGTTTCATTTGAAGTGGTCCGACTCAGCTGTCCATTTTGGGTTAAACTGGGCTGTCTCGGTCCAACATTGCTGTTATTAGCACCTTTGGATGTTTGGTTCTTGGCACTCTTACATCTGTGTTTAACCACAGCTGCCAAGAATAAAACGTCTCCCTTTTTTCATTTTCAAAATGAGGATTTCTTTAGGCAAGGAGCATTAAAGCCTCAAGAAGCTCATCATCTTACTCTTGACACTTAAAGGCCCTTACCCCTGTGTTTGAAGGTCCTTCATTCCCAGTGAAGTATACTTTACATATTTGCTAAGGAGATCTTAATGCAAACGACATTCTTTTAGACACACGTTCATCGTCATCTCACAGACACATTGGTTTAGGTTGGGTGTGATCAATGACTCTGTAACAGAGTCATTGATCACACCCAACCTGAAATTTATTGTAGTGGTGATTTTCTCACTACTGTCCCAGAGAGGAAAAAACAGCTGAAACCAGAAGCATATGTACCAATATATGTAAGATGCATTTAAAAAAACTTGCAGCCATAATAAACCAGCACAGTATCTGTTTAATGCTCTGGAATGAGATGTTTACGTCCTGGAACCTGTCTATGCACAGCAGTAGCCAACGTTTAGCCAACTTTTAGCTTTTTTTGGTTTGTTCTTATTTGCTTTAAGTCATGATTGTATTAAAGTGGTTTTACTGTCCCTGTGCCAATAGGAACTTTGTCTTTTCACTTTCATTTAAACAGCAGCTTCAGAACAGCTGCTCAGACTCTGGCCAAGATGGCTGCTTCTAAAAGGATTTGGGCACGATAACCAATCACAAGACCTCAGTAACTCACCCGAGTAATAATATAGTGAACGTCTTTTTGTTTTTTGCCAGTGTTGTAAAATTATTGCAAACTTAATTCACAACTTCAGTCTTTGCTACATTACGAACAAAATCATTTGGGTAAAAAGAATGCTTATTGAACCTGAAATTGCTCGTTGTGATAATTTAAACAATATATGTCATATGTGCTGAATGATACCTGGAACAACAAAACAAAAACCTTCATATTTAGAAGTATGGGTCTGAAAGCAGCATCATAAGAAAATCTGTCACAATTGAGGCTGACCTTGGTGCTGTGGACTGATTGGACTAAAGTCTAAGTTTGATTTTGTGCTAAAGCAAGAAATATGCAATAAATACACTCGACATGAGATCAAAGGTGTTGTTTTAGTTATTGATTTATGATTGCAGTAAATAGGAGAGCAGATCTACTTTATACAGTCCAACCAAGATTAAGATTATGTTGCTGAGAGAACTTTCATTTCCAACAGTGCTTGTTTTGAATAAAATAACTCCAAAATATTACAAAATGGTGCAAATATTAAGACTAAACATGTGTAACTACATGAGAGCACATTGATTAGGTGTGGCCTAACATCGTTGGGCGTGGCCTAACAGTTGAAGAGTGTCCATTTAAGCTACGTGCTGCAAAGACGTCAGGTTGCAACAGAAGCAAAAACACTGAAAGTTTGGAGCGTTTTTGGAGCTTTGATCCAGCGCCTCTGCATCCTCATCTACTCCAATCTCATCCATACTGTAACCAAAATAGCAGCGTGTAGCATAAAATAGAGGCAATCATTAGTAACATGTAACAATTTTATTAACTCGTCACTATATGTGAATTCTGTATATGTGAATGCTTAATAGAAACACTAAAACTTGATGTTGTTCCAACAAGACTTTTATGGTGATGTGTTTGGTGCTGAAGAAGAGATTTTCTTTTTCAGATACAGACTCGTGTTTCCTTATTTTGCTCTGCGCTTTCTTCGGTTGCCACAGATGTCCCAGAATGAGCCTTGGTGGGAAGTTACAACGAGTTTGGCCGCCATTATCTCAGAAGGGAGCAAATTAAAAAACAGCAGAAGCAGCGAGTACCAGCTCGTGTCTGAGTGCGCCTTCAGCCCTGATTGTTTCACAAGCAGGGCAAAAATAATTAGCTCAAGCTGAAGTAGTAACATGCTCAGAGTTCGAGATCATGACCAGACTTGCATTTATTAACGAACATAGTCTTTAAGCACACAAAGCGTTGTTGGTCTTTTGTGTTAGTGTATTCCTGTGTGAATGATTTCCCTTCATTGATAAAACTATTATAACACTTTTTAAATCTGTGGCTTCTGCAGAGTCAGTTTTGTGTCTCCTTGTGTTTTGCATTCATTCATGTTTAGTAGTTACTACGTTATCATCCCTTGTGTATCATGTTTGTTTATGTATTCTTTGAAGCTTTGAGTTGTTTCTGTGTTTCCTGTTTGGTTTCATTGTAACTTTTTGTTTATTTCTTTAAAGTTGTGAACTTTTTGCACCCTTGTGTATCTCTTGTTGTGTTTGAATTGTAGCTAGTGTTTAGTTACTGTTCTCTGTTATTTGAGTTTAGTTTCCTCACAGTTGCCTTTGTTCAGCACAGCTTGTGTATCGCGGTCATCCACCGAGTTAGCTCCTGTTGTACTGCTTTGTGTTTATTTGTACTTTCCCCGTCTCACTGTTTTGATCGTCTGCACCTCTGTCCCAACTGTCTCCAATCCCTTAATCACTCCATGTGTATATATAGTTCTATCTTTGCCTCAGTCTTTCATGCATTTCCTTCTGTGATCTCGTGAGCTTGTTTGGATTATATTGTCTTTAAACTCTGCGTCAGCTTCGTTGAGTGGCCTTCTGTTAAATCAGTCTGCCTACATTGTCTGCATTGGGTTCTTTAACCTGCTTTAGCTCCTGTCTCTTCAAACCCTGTTCCCGTTTCAGAAACCCTACGTTCTTCTGATTGGTTAACTAATTGAAAACTACTGAGGGACAACACCCAGTGACTCATACTGGATCAAATCGTCCATTAATTCCACTGCAATTCATTTAGAAGGTGCACATGAGGCTTACTGCCCTGCTAGACAGACATAAATGGAACTAAATGACAAATATTTAAACTGGAGAAACCTCTAGAGAAAAAACAATGATTATACAGCACGAGTCAGTAGTTTGGACTCCAACCCAAAAACTGCAGATTATCTCTGTGGCAGCATTTGTATTTTATTGATTTAGTTCACCTGATGGCCTTGTCTGTAGAGTGATATAAGGAAGTCCATGATGGAAGTAGAAAATAAAATGAAAAAGCTGTGTGAAGTTTAAATAAATTTATATCATTACTTGTTTTTTGTTTTTTTAACATTATCATGTGTTGTATACACATTATATTAAAGAGGGAAATGAAGATTTTCATAGTTTAATTCTGTTACCTGATATGAACCTGGAAATTCTACAAAAGTAAAATGGCCCCGGTCACCCGAACTGACAACTAAAAGTTGTGGAGCGTTTCCATTTTATTGAAAAAAAAAGAGATCACAGTTTGACTTCATTATCATGATATCATCTGTCATTTTTTCCAGTGTTTTGTTATGAGTAACGTCGAGGCCACCCAGCGTGCAGAGGTTGTCAAGTGAGCTGATGAATTTATGCTCGAGTAAACAACATCTGCCAAAATCCCTCCTGCTGCTGCCACCACAGGTAAATGCCACCCATCTCAAGAGAGAAGAACGTGGACAAAAAAACAATGACATACTTTATGCTTAAAACTTCCCACTGAAAGACAGGTGGGAGAAAAGGATAAGAGAAGATGCTGGGAGGCGTAGAACAGATGAAAAACAAAGCTAGAAATCAGTTAAACAGTCAGATGGGAGAATGAATGAGGACACAAAGAGACGATAAAACAGAAAAACAGCTACAGTATGCATGCAGACTAAAAATATAAAAACTAATTGTTTATAAGTAATTCTTATGGGAATAAAGGGTTACTAAGTTACTGGGACAAAGTCCTCGCTAGGAGGTCAGGGTGAATGGACAGCTCAACGATCACTGGATGTGAAGACATTCGATTTCCCTTTTGAACATCTGAATAGAAATATCTCACTCTAATTGCTTTCATGGTAAATTTAGTCTTTGATTGCACAATCATACGGAAAGAAAATCTAAGGTTTCATGCATCAGGCCATAACTTACAAATTTAGCATCATTCTTATTCAACAAAAACTAAGCCAAGGCAAAGCTTTCTGAAGATTTTATACTTCATTCAGGTTGAGGTCTGGGCTTTGACATCTTGGTTATTTTCTTTTCTCCTAACAGATTTGCTGGTGCTCTTGTTATTATTCCCTTTCTTCTGTGGGCCATTTTCATCCAAGGCTTCCTGTAGCTGTTGGACAGACGCTCTCAAATTAGATAGAAGAGATCATGTCTGACATAATGACTTCAAGGTGTCCATGTCCCAGCTCATGCTGCCATGTTTAAAGAGAAGAGGTGTAAAAAAGGCCACACTTGTCAGTCAAAGTGATGTTTACTTTCCAAATTAGTAAATCTAAACATATAAATAATTTTTTGTGACATTATGTTCTAAGTTGAAACCATTGTATAAGTTTTGTTGTTCAAATTTAGATGATGAGGAAATGATTAAGATGTAAACCTATAGGGGGTGGGGCTAAATAAGTATATACTTCTGCTTACTCCTTTTCAATCAACTGCGTGGAATAATATTATGAAATGTTGGTGACTGTATATGTTTGAAATAAAAATGAACTGAACTTTAACATTTGACGTGCTTACCGAGTCCTGTAGACCAGAAGATGAAGCATTTGCATTTTTTGCAGATTGCACAGTTTGACCTTGTGGTGAAATTGAGACTTGCACATACTGGGAAGACTGGTGACTATTTTGAATGTTTCTCCATTTGACAATAATCTTTGTAACTGCAGAATGACTTTAAGTCATTTGGAAATGGTTTTATATCCCTTTCCAGATTGATGGGCAACAACAAGATTTCCCTGAAATCACTGCTGATGTCTTTATTCTGTCATCTTTGCATTTTGTGTCAACACACCTGAATGCTCCAGACCAGAAACCTGTCAAAACCTCTGCTTTTATACACTTGCTCATCAAGTGCAGTTAATTAGTAGAACCTGGCTGCCACTTGCACCTCTTTCCATGGACACTGTAAATATGTATTTTATTCATACAGCGCTTCCGCATTTGTCTCTGACGAATTAGTAATGATGTGTTTAAAACATCACATGTTATACACTGCCAGTGAAAAGCTTGAACACCTCCATTTTTCCAGTTTTACTGCAATTCAAGTTGTTCAAGTCCAATGAAACGTTACAAAAGGTAAGAGATGAACCGCCAGAGGTTAAAAGGTTACAGCAAAATGAAAAATAGTGTGTATTTCACAATCATACAAAAAGTCCTTTTTTCAGGGAACACAAAACGGGTGAACACTTTAAAGCTGTTCTGGCTGATCAAGCCTCGAAAGGTGGTGTTACTGATTTCTGCAGGTGTTCTGGATTAAAATAAAAGCAGTGTGCCACACATTTATGGGAACCTCTGCAACAGATATGGGAACAACTTTGATTTCTATTGTAGAAAGAATGACACAAGTGTGTTCAGCTGTTATCAGCCAAAGGAGGCGACTGTGATGAGTCACCACACACACCTGAGTCCCTGTGTTTTAACTCGGCGGGTGTGATTACGGATGCTGAGCAGGTGCGTCCGCCCTCCCTGCACGGCATCGCAGACCACGCCCCACCACAGTCTATAAATTGATTCCAAGATTTCTTGCTTCCAATTGTTTATTTGTACTATACTTTCATTTCAAAGTGCAATGAGACAATAAACGGCATAATTTTCAATAAAAACAGGAAAAAGTGGGGTTTTCTGAAACTTTTGACCAGCAGAGTACTTATCTAATTTTAGAACCTGGTACAGACCAGGTGATTTGGTTTTATTATGTCCCGATGCACACAACCTTAGAGTGTTTACATGCTTTTTCACATGAAAATTATGGATGGAAATCAGACATTTTTCTCAGAAATAAACATCAGACTAAGCCAGCTGAAAACTGTTTAGTTATAGACGGACTTCCTGCCTCCAAAAACATGCATTAGGAGACACGGCTGCCCCAGAAACAATATGCCACCCAGGCTTTAACAGCACGATAATGAAGTTAACAAAATGCAGAAGTATGATGTCTCACACACACTTTGTTTTAACGCCACGTTTTCAAAGTAACGGAGTAAGGGAATAGGAGGCAGTGAATGAAATCACTGTGACAAACATGAGTGGGAGTCAGTTTTTCAGTTTTGCATCAATAATTAGCACTAGATGTTTAAATTCATGCTAATATATGGCCCTCCTGACAGTGTGTGTGGTGATGGCACATTTTTAATTAAAGTATGTGATAAACAAAATGGTTAGATTAACTGACTGTCCAAGAAATGTGATTTATTTGTTACGTTGCATTCATTACTGGAATGAATGCAAAGTCAGTCAGTCTGTGTCTGAGCAAGGCATTCTTAAAATTTCACCCCCAACCAGCCTGAGCCTGGTTCTGCCCGAGGTTTCTTCCTGTTAAAAGAGACTTTTCCCTCCCACAGTCGCTAAGGGCTTGTTCATAGGGGGTCGTCTGATTGTTGGGATTGTGTCTTTACCTAAAATATGAAGCGCCTTAAGACAACTGTTGTTGTGATTTGGCTCTATGTAAGTAAAACTTAACTGATGAAATTAAACTGAACTAAAAAAAAAAATCTCTAAAATCACGTTGCTAAACTTGCTAACTTAGGACTCCACCCTCTCATGAAAATATCACTTCTGACGTGAAAAGAACAACAACATGGAGACAAAGTGCCAAATATGAATGAAGATATTTTCTAAAGCAGTTGTTTCATGTTCTTGCACAGACACTAAAACACAAGTTTTAAAACCGTGTAAGTCTCATCCAAAAATGACTGAGGTGACACTGATACTTGAGAAACTGAATCTGACAGTTAGTTGTCACCTGTCACCTCAAAAACAGGATCCTTCATTATATTTCTGGGTGTCAATGGATTCAGTAACACAATCCTTCAGTGATAATTTCTCAGCACCTTTAGAAACAGAAACTGGATGCAACTGGTAAAAATTTAGACCTCAGTAAAAGTCTGTTTATGGGGCTGAATGTTTGCATGTGCATGTGTTTGTGTGTCCATGCCTTGTGTCTGATAGTTGAGTCTCCTCATCTCCACAGGATCTGACGAGTGGGCCAGCAGCGAGTCCTTCACTCCTGCCATGTGCTCATCCTTGGCTGGAGACGTTCGTTTCCTGGAGAAAAAGCAAAACCAATTTAACGTTACATAATGTACCAACAGGCCAAATGGGTATTAATGACTCCGAATGAGCAAATTTCTAAACTTTATTTTCTGGAAAATACTGGGAAAAAAGAATCTGCAACAAGCTACTGTGCAAAAAACAATAAGGATTACACGTAATTTGAGCATACTTTATAGATGATGAAAAGCGTTGTAGAATGTCTGAGGACTAAAACTTTGGCTGCAAGCAGTGTCCTCCTATTTGCAATATTGAGCTGGTTTGCTCTGACTTTTCAATTTTATAGGAATTTTAATGTATTTGTTTTAAATTTTATTTTATGGCCCAAGAAAAGTTTCTACTAAACAATAAACACAGACTTAAAATCAGTAACAATATAATTCCTGAAACAGACCAGCAACCTAAAGTTTACTCAGTCACTTGACCCTGGACTGGATACGTGAATAAAATCTGTCGATGGGTAACAATGTGTCCAGTCTTGGTTCCTGATTCCAGGGTTGCACAGAATTTCAGCTAAAACCCACTGAAAGACGACGCTCAAAGACGACGCTGAAGGCGCCATACCAAGCATCAAAAGAACATTAAGAATTGATTAAAAAGCGAAAGGTGGCGAGCCAGAAAAATACATCCTGTTATAGCTCAATTTGGTTGAAAGGGCATCTTTTATTTCTCAGCACTTCTAAACTCCTTAGACATCCAGATGAGTCACATCCAGACCCTTCTCTGATGACACAGTTTTCCAAACAAAATGAGTGAAATCAGTTCAAATGTTAGTGGCTCATGTTGGTATTTATTTAACAGGGCTTTATCATTAGTGAAGTATCTGTTGTACTTGGGAATATTAAACGTGTAAGTATGACCTAATATTTACAGTATGCTACTGAACTGCACAGTAGAAGCTTTCTCCATTTACTTTTCAAACACTGATTTAAGATCATCAGCTGCCTGTTTCAAAGATTTTCAGACACACCTGATTTGCATAAAGTAGCCTCGACCCAAACTTTATGCAAATAAAGAGTGGGCAACTCAACACCCCCTCTCTGGAAATGTGGTGATACGAGACTGCCTTGCACGGCTGCTACACAGACAATGAGAAATGCAAATGACTCCTTTAAAACAGAAATATGACACTAAAATTCATCTGCTCAGCTCAAACAGCTATAGCCCCTTTAAATGAACCGTTAATTTGCATTCCTTAAATGTAATAACTACATTAGGGTTGAAGTGCAGGCAAACCTGAGTGTTTCACCTTGAAACAGAACGTCCTTATATTTAAAACATCTCTTGATAAACGGATATTATATATATTTTATACATTTTGAATTAGGGACTGTGGAAAGTAAATGGAGCCCATACATCATCAATCAGCCCACGCATACGTGACACATATATTCACAGGTGTGTATTCAGCATGATTTTTGCAGGTAACACAAACAGGAGAGTGAAATGCCATTGTGATGTCAGTTATTGCCTCTTGGTGATATCAGGATTCGATTTTTCCATGTCTACAATTTGTTTTGAAGGCTGCTTCTGCAGGTGTGTGAGGGGCTGAGAGGTGAAGAAAGCATGAAGGGAGAATTATTCTGGAGGGAAAGATCAGCCGGATTTGTGAACTCGACACTCGACACAGAGCTGAAGAGCAGAAAACAGACGCACAAAGAGACAAACATGCTAAAATGTAGTCTCACATGCTGACACTGAAGACACACATGCTTAGAGGGGCTGTCAATTGAAGCCGATATGCCTGAAAACCAAACAAAAAGAAGACAGCTCACAGACACTGACGTGGGGCTGTGATTTGAACGTGTAACAGAAACAAGTATCTGTCACTTCAAATCATCACTGTCAGCAAATGTAGACACGTCTGACCCACAAAGCATGTTTACACAGCATGCACGATGTGCAAGGGCAGGCAGGAGAGGTTGGAGGGTGGGAGGGTGGAAACAGACAGGAGCACTAACCTTTCTTGTTTGCTGCATCCACAGAAAGTAGGCAGACAGTTAGCAAGGAGGAAGAAACAGAGAGGATTCATTTACAAGTCGTCAGAGGACCTGACAGAGTTCATTGCTTCACCTCACAAACTACTCCTTCATCTCATCTTTGACCTGATCTCATTTTCTAATAAAATCTGATGTAGTTCATGAACAAAGAGAGAGTGTTTTTAATATTTCTAATGATCTCCACAGAGCAACCTGGAACAAATTACTGTAACCTGAATGGAAGGCTGGTTTCACAGTCTGTGGAACGTGATGAAGCAGCCGTCTCCTCTAAACATCAACCCACAGTGCTGAAAGGGCCAAAAACCAAAGTTCTTCTAATGGTCATTGGAGACTGGCTCTAAAAGCCAGCCAAGAGTCACAGACTCCCGAGTGAAAGTGTCGAAGCTTACAGCAGAAATAAACATGTTTACAAAAAACTTCCCCTCTTCATAGCAGCCGTGTGGTGGATGAATTTGTGTTTTTTATTTTGTTAAAGCATAAAGTCTACATGAGGGGTTGGCTGCGTTTATTGATAGGTGGAAGGTGACGCAGCAGGGTGTAGCTGCTAGGCTTCGTCTCAGTCCATCTATCTGCAGTATTTGTGCTGCTGGTGAGACAAATCCTGTCTTTTTCTTTTATTTGGAATGAATTAGCCGATGGCTGTGAATTGGACCTGTATAGTTTATGAATGCAGCATGCTAACCTAGCCTCCTGGCTAAGCTAATAACAACACTGCACCTTCTGGTCACTTCTGGGTCATAAACCCATGGCTATCCATTTCTATGGTTGGTATTAATTCCAACTTTTGCATCAGTTTTCCCCTCAAAAAAATTTGTAAGTGAAACTACCAAGCAGCCTCTTTATATTTCAGTTTAGCATGCATGAGTCGATATTGGTATACATAAGCTAACTGTGTTGAAAACTTTTCTTGTGACTAATGACCTAATTCAAGTTTCATGATTTTCAAAATAAATGGAATCATGTGAGGCTTACAGTAAAAACACACCCAACAATCTAAAATACCCCTTAATTAGACGCACTTAAAGTCTTAGTAACTCTAAGATATCTGAATATGTCAATATTAGTTAAAAATGTCACCAAGTCTTCACAATCTCAGGCAATATTTATATTTGTATGTATTTTTTACCTAACTAAAAAAAATTGATCTTGGAAAAACAAAGGATTTTGTTTGACGTTGGACTACAGCAAAAGGAAGAATGAGGAAAAAGACAAAGCAAATTGTGCCTCTGAGCAGCGCAGCAGCCATATAGAGGCCCTCGTCAGCCCAGTCAGTAACTCCAGATGTTTGACCCAAGAACAGGAAGCACGAGCCAACTGTCAGGCTTGAAGAGCAGGGCCGCGAGGTAGCTCGCAGCACCTCCCTCCCATATGCCATGGAGGACCTTTGCCTTCAGGCCGGCTCAAACAAGACAAATGTCTGTCTCTATTCTAGAAAATCTTCCACTCTGACCGTTTCCTGGCACTCGGTTCTAATAAAATCTTCTTGTCATCTGTTGTGCTGAAGAAAATGCTTCAGGTCTCTCTGTGGACTCAGCTCGATGATATGAGGAGGAACACAATGAGCATGTACTGCCTCCAAGGTTTACCAAAAGTGTTGCTTCTCTCACAACAGATGACAAAAAAGGATCATCTGTATCCTGATGCTTCTGTTACTTAGTTTCAGGGAATAAAAGTGTAATTTTTTTTTTTTTTTTTACATCTGATAGTTTGACATGTAAACGTTTTTTTTTTAAATAAAGTTTATAAAAATATATATGAACAAACTGCTCTGCTAACTGAAATGACAAAGCGGTAACTAGAAAAAGTAATTTAGATGTGAGTGTATTCCATTTTTTGTTATTTCACCAAAATGCTGCAGTGAGAGGATTCAGGAAAAACTAGAAAAATGGATCTTTCTAGTTTTTCTCCTCTGCTCACATTCAAAGTCTTGAACTATCAGAGCGCCCAGTGACGTGACACCATGGTCTCACTCTCAAATACCAACTTTAAAGCAGATTACTCACAAGATGGAGAGGAAATGGTGTCTTACTAATTTACTTCATTTACTTTGCTTTTTGACAGAGCTTAAAGCTGGATCGAGTGACCCTGAATTCAGCCTCCACAGGCTTCCCATGATGCACTGAGCGTTTCTCCTTCTCTCACCATTTGTTTATAAACCATTTAATTATGAGTTATTATTAACCTCTGTCTCTCTTCCACAGTGTGTCTTTTGTCCTGTCTCCCTCCCCTCAGCTTCAACCAGCGCAGCAGATGGCCCCGCCCCTCACTGAGCCTGGTCCTATCAGGGGTTTCTTCCTGTTAAAAGGAAGTTTTTCCTTCCCACTGTTCATGGAGGGCCCCTAGCTGCTTACCCTAACCCTAACCAGTCTCTGTATTACTATAGGGTCTTTACGTTGCAATATTAAGCACCTTGAGGTGACTGTTGTTGTGACTTGGTGCTATATAATCTTAAAAACCTCATATTCATATTATCCCAGTGAAGCCCTTCCCTCTCAGCCTGCAGGCTTCTTTGTGGTTCATAGAATCCCTTAAAGTAGGATGGGAGACAGAGCTTCAGATATCCTTCCTGTGGATCCAGTTTGAGTTCAGGAGACAAACACCCTTTTCACTTTTAAGATCATACTTAAAATTTTCCTTTTTGATAATAAAGAAAAATTAGGGCTGAATCAGGTCATCTTGAACAATCTCTTAGATATGTCACTACAGGCTCAGCCCGATGGAGGACTTCCCATCATGTATTGAGTATTAGTTTTCTACTGTATTGCATATCATTACATTTTGTCCTTTGTCTTCCATAGTTTGGGTTCTGTTGCTATCTCTGTGCGCTCGTTTTACCCTGACACGTTCCATAAAGCTGCTGTTTCCTACGCCTGGTTCTGCTGCGATCATTTCCTCTTAAAAAGACATTCTTCCTTCCTACTATTGCAAATTAGGGTATGTACTAAAACTGATTAAAATCATATTCAGTCACTGATAGATCCACTACATTAATTTAATAATTTAGCATTTTAACAAAACAGGAACCTTTGTCTTTACTTGAATATTCACTGAAGTCAAAGCAGTAAAGGCCCTGTGAAGGAAAATGTTAACAGAAATTAAAATGTGCTTGTAAAAAACAGTGTTTTCAGTATTTTTATGAGTCTGATGTGATCAACGATTAATGTTTTCTGCATCTGTTGGAGGCGTCACTCCAAAAATAACCAGTGTGTGTCCTCGCAGTGTCCGCTGTTGCGTGTGTCATACTCACCTTTTGAAGAGTAAAATAGCGATGACTATAATGATAATCAGAATGACTGCCAGCACCGGACCCATCACCCACAGCATCTCTGGGTCTTCTTGTGGTTGTCGAATAACCCCACTGATCTTCACCGTGAAGGGATCAGAGAAAGGGCTGGCTGCAAATGTCCTCTGCTGCAAACGAGAAGGATTCAGTCAGTTCACACACACACTTGTTTTCATATCTCAGTGAGGACATCTCATTGGCATAACGCTTTCCCTAGCTGCTCACCCTAACCATCAAAAACGAGTGAAAAACCTGACCATAACCTAATCCTGACACTAAAACCACATTTTGAGCCTCAAAAATGCCTTCAAACTCATGAGGACGGGGATTTTGAAGCCAGCGGTCCCAACCCCTGGTCCACAGACTGGTACCGGTCCGTGAGTCGTTTGGTACCGGGCTGTGAGAGTTGAGGCTCGGGTGTGAAATTTATGGTTTTCAGGGGTTTTAATCAGTTTTTATCATTAGTTTTATATCGTTTGAATAAATCTTCTTTTTTTTGGTACCGGTACTGGTTTTATTTTGTTGTATTTATCTGCGACACCTTAAAGGCCTGTCTGTGAAAATATTGTCGGACATAAACGGGTCCGTAGCGCCAAAAAGGTTGGGGACCGCTGCAACAAGTGACTGTTGATCCCAATGTTCTGTCCTCACAAAGATGTCTAAACATCATTTTATTTCATGAAATCTTTTTGCTCATTTTAAACATGTTTTGAGAAAAGTTGAGAGACGGGCAACAAAAGGCTGGAAAAGTAAGTGGTACTAAAAAGAAACAGCTGGAGGAATATTTTGTTAACTGGTAAACAGTGAGTAACATGAGTGGGCATGAAAGGAGCATCTTAGAGTTTCGAAGAAGTAAACACGGTGAAAAAATCCCTAAAAAAACAAACACCTAAAACAACAGCATGACTTCATACTAGAGGAGTCCAGTGTTGAACTAGCTTAAGTGCAGTCCAGACCTTTCTGGAGCATCATGGACCGGAGCATCTACAGTCCTATATCAGACAAGAAGGGGACGTCATTCCTCTTCCTGTTTTCTGTGTTTCACCATGAATAAAATCCGGATTTATGAGGTTTGCAAATCATTGCATTTTGTTCTTGTCACACAGCTCGCCAAGTTTTTGGGGATTTCAGGTATTCACACCACAGCGTCCCTTTTCAATGCAACACATCTATCAAACAGTCCCGCTGGTAGTTGTGCGATGTTTTAGGAAGAAAATAAGGGGACAGTAAAAACCATTGAATGGAAATAACTTGTGAATATTCTTAGAGCTAATTACTGGCTCTCAGGGTGGTTTTAAAAAAAGTTCCCTAGAGGTAAAGGTTTCATCTAGTTTTTACGATACAATATCAGGAGACAGTCTGGGTCAACACAAAAACTGTCATGGTCCCCGTGCCTGCCCAGCCGGCCTCACAAGGCTACACTTGTGTTTTTTTTTCTCTTTCTCCCCCTATCTCTCTGCCTGGGCGGAGCTCACAGCTGGCTCCCGCCCTTGGCTCTCACAGCTGTTGGCGATCAGCTGATTATCCGTCTTCTATTTGAGGCTGGGTCACAGATCCTCTCATCGCGGGATGATTGCGCTACTGACGTTAGTCTACCTTTCCAGCTCCCGTGGTCTTACACCTTTATGCCTTCGTGATTTGTGAGTGATATCTCCCTTTCCCTGTTCCAGCTTATCTTCCCGGACCTGTGACCTCCCCGCGGTACGAACGTGTGTGAGGACGTGAGCGAGCGTGAGAGAGAGAGAGCCTTCCCCTAATCCCCTGGAACCCTGAATTTCCCGTCACTGTATATATTATTGCACGGGTGTGTAAATAAATTGTGTTTTGAGACATCAACCTGCTCTGCGCTTGAGTCCCTGCTTTCAGCCCGTGACAAAAACAACTTAGATAAAAATTAATTTTATTCTTAGATGTGAGCGTTTTACTGTTTTCTTATTTGTTGAAATTAAATGGAAAGAAATTCTGGCTAGTTTATGTCTCTGTCTTGTATATTGGCAGTAGGCTGATATAGAGGTTTGTGCTTCATAGCATGAAGGTACCTTTGTTCCCCATGTGTGCAGTGACGTTTATTTCTATTCCAGTTCAGTTTCTATGACTAATATGATTACCCCATCACAACAACAACAACAACAACAACAACAACAATCAATAATTAGAACACAAAGAGGCATTTGTTGTCTCACTGAGGAAAAAAATAACACTATACAAACTGATCTGTTTCCCAGTGTGTGGCAAACATAACAATATGCTAATGGAAACTCAGTTTTGCACTCTTTTGGATAAGTTTTGTTTATTCTTGCTGGTTCTTGTTAAAACTCTAAAATATCTTCGTGGTGCACAGAGTTCCTGAAAAAGCTCCTGAAAAAACCCAAAGAAAATCCTGCATTTATTGCATCCATGTAACCTGCATGAAGCCTTTTTATTGCTTTTGTTGAAGCTTTACAATATTTTGTGGTACAGTCCCCCATCGATCAGAGGAATAATGTGAAACCTGTAACAGGACTATCCATCACATTACCAAAAAACTTCATGTAATTTAAATATTTTAAACTGTGAAAACATTTTGATTCAATTCATCAATTTAAAGATTTTAAGCAATTGTAAAGCAGGATTCCATGTGGGAGTGTAAATGAGGTTTAAACGATAACAGGTCTCTGCAGGTGAAGGCAACTGGTTATCTGTAACAGCTCCTGGAAGGCAGCAGGTGGAGGGGATGGGGTTGGGGACAGAGGAGGACAGACAGTGAGGTGTGAGACAGGCAGAGACAGGCTGCTGTGTTGGATGTGCTTGATGTGGGACCGTACTGCTTGTTGTCATGAAACCCACCCTGAGGCCAGGGGGGCACAAGAAGCTCAGTGCAAGGATACGCATCGGCAACATCCTCTGAGGACACATCCAACAATGCCAACAGCTTCACTACACCTTCAGATGGGGCATGGAGACCTGAGGCCAGCCCTGAGTTCTCCCCTGCCATCACTAAAGGACATGGACCTAGACTCTCACTTTGGCACAATATAAACTCATGTCTCGCTGCTAGGACAGAGTCTGTTCATCTAAAAGATCTGTTTTCGCCACATATTTTTAATGTTTGTAAATGCTGATGGACAGAAAGTCACAGCTCTGCAGTCGCGCATCTTTGGAAAGACCAGCACATATACAAAGAAAAACGAAAAACATATAAATCTGTTGAAGCATACATATTTCTTTATAGCTACATCTAGGGCTTTGATTTGTGTAATGGACTGATGTCGACCATCCGGACTCGCGCTGAACAAAGCATCGATTATGCCATCTGGCCATAGTCTCATATCATTGTCACCTACTTAAAAACAGGCCAGAGTAGGTGCGACGGTCTGCTTCTCTCTCAGACTAATTGCATTTCAATATGCTGAAAGCTTTTAATGGATTTTCGTCTAATGGTGCAAAAAACATGTTGCCTACCTTAGCTTAAAACAAAAAAATACAACAAAAAAGGCTAAAAACTGAAAGTATCCTCACTGTTCAGGCCTATTCTGGCTGAGCACATCAAGCATAATGTGACAAATCCCACTTTATCACTTGTTGAGATTCCAGTGCTCCAAAGCAGCCAGGTTTGAATGGCTTTCACCAATTTATTGAGTTCAAGGACTTTTAACTTCAAAAGATGACAGAGTGTGTGTTCTAATGCTTTCTCAATTTAAGCTATTTGCATCCATAGGAACAGTGTCATTGGCTGCAGTTGTCTTTAAATTTGATTCAGTGGTTTACATAAACAAGCGTCCACCTCGTGGTTGACAAATAAAGCCAATGCAGAAATAACAGCTCCTGTAAAGGCCACTTGAGGCTGACTCCGGTGAGCTGATCCACATAGACTTTAATGTTGAAATGCACAGTCCTACAGTCGAGGTAAACAGTTTTCCAGTCAGGTACAAAAAATTATTGTGGTCTTCACAGTTAATCAAAACCTCCATAATGAATTCTTTTTTATAACTAAGTTGAATCTTCTACATGTTCGTTTGTTTGTGACCCATACAGTATGGATGAAGCTTGGTAACAGCGATCGCAAGTGTTAGCTACTGTATTTTCCGCACTATAAGGCGCACTTAAAAGCCTTTAATTTTCTCAAAAATCGACAGTGCATCTTATGTGTGAATTCTCAAACCAATTTTATGTGGTACATGGCGCTCAAAAATCTGTCAAAAAATGTTTTAGTACAACTTTGCTAAGCTACGAAGCCGCACGGCCTGATGGATTGTCGGAGCATTACGGCTGCCGTAGTGTCGCGGAGTCCTGGGTCCTAAACTCCGTCCGATTCAGGTCCCAAACTCAAACGAACACTGCAGCATCACTGAGAGTTAAAAACTGTCTAAATTCTTTCATCTTTAATAAAATGATCAGCATTGCTGCTTTACCAGGTGTAACTATGAAGTTTAACATCCAGGCATCCATGAAAACAGAACTGATTACATTTAACAGAGTTAGAAGTTAGCAGGAAGTTAGCTCGCTAGCTTCCACCTAAACATGATATAGCATGTTCTGACTGAGGGATTTGTGAATAAATTCAAACGTACAGCTCTGCTATCACTTCCAACATAAATGAAGACAGAAAACTAAACAGCAGTGACGTTTGTAGGGTTACTGAAGTTGGGCTAGCTGCTATATAATGATGTGCTACGTGATCGCTAGCAACACAGCTATGTTAGCATAGCATAAACATAGTGAAGCTGAAGGATGAACGCGAACAGTTTTCCACTCGATAAAAGTTCACGTGAGGGTTCCTGATGGTTAGAGACAAATGCAATCGCATGGCAGGATGCTGTAAACGGACCAAACTTCAGTCAGGAGAACAACTGAGATAATCCATCCACAATACGAGGTTAGTCATTAATATACTGCAACAACATGGGAATAGAGCAGCTGTGAGAGGATTCAACATTAATGAATCAATGGTACAGAAGAGAAGGAAGCAAGAAGAAGAAGCTGAGTAAAGTTTGACTTATCTGACTGTTTTGTTTCACTTAATGCTCCTTATGGTCTGAAAAATATGGTAATCAGAAATACCAGGCAGTGATGTCATGTCAGCTACATCCATCTTTTGTATACAGTTTTTTCAATGGAAATGGGCCATTAGTCTATGGCAGTATGACTCCCATGTTAAACAGCAATGTTTCCCATGATTGCATCAGTATTTTAGAGCCCCCTCTCTGTAAAAGCCCACATCATTAAACCCCCAGACGGCCAGGTTTTCATGCAGTGTTTCTGTAATTACAGTCTCTGTGGAGACCAATCATTTCTCAAGCAATGTCACTCGAGTAAACAAAAACTCCTCCAGAGCCACCAAACACATTAAACAAGTATTTCACCAGCACAGCAGTAGTACTTCTCCAATTGACTTTGACATGTAAAATTAGAGAAATTAATACCAAAAAACACCAAACCAAGAGATGTTTGTCATCCTAATGACCTCTGGAGTAAAGCAGTGCAAAAAAAAAAATCGCTTCATTACAAAATAATCAAATATTGCAGATGAAGCGAAATCAAAGAAAACACTTTTAGGTCTTCTCTAAGCGGCAGAGTTGGAGGCAGTCCGATATTGGCAACAGAATAAACATTAAAAGGGGTTACATGGATCAATTTGCAGGGAGTAATTCTCTTTAAGTAACTGTTCTGCTTGTCACTTTATGTTCTGTGAGACAAGTGTAGTAAGTTGCACTGTGTTGGTGAATGAGACTATAAATATTCCTGTAAGCCTGACGGGCTCTGGCTCAACAAGGCTGCAGCTCCGCTGGGTAAAAGCCGTAAACCCCACTGAAGTGTGCCGCTTGTTAAAAACAAAGCCACCCTCGACCAGCTTTGTTTCCTTAATGATTCATTAATTTCAGCACATTTTTCCACACTCATTTTCACTTTAGCATTCATGGTCGAGGTTGCGGTGTCCAATCTGACAGCTACACATGAATTATACATGATCTTTGTCTATAACAGACTTTTTTTGTATTTGTCCTGCTGCTAAATGCAAAAAAATATAAATCATTTTGACACAGATCGGCCTTGCAAACACATCAAACTCTAAAGTTTATTCTTTGTAGTGTAAACTTTCATTTCAAGGCAAGAAACCTGATTATAATCATTCTTGTTAATCCAAACTTGTATGAATGTAGAAACGCACGGGAATCTGATGGCCTGAAGATCTGAAGTTACACAACAACAAGCTAACCAAAAATAAGTGGCAGTCACATGGAAAGTAGAGATGTTTTTCCTACCCATATTTTCAGCATGCACATGTAATGACTTTCACTCTACAGAAGCGACCATGAACTTGTCTCTCAGTTTTTTAAAACCTCTTTTTTAAGGAGAAAACAAAAGTCTTGACAATCCGATTTCTGTCTTTGTTTTTGGTGAGAACTTCCTGCACGCAGAAAAACTGAATTTAATCCTGTCATAAGTGTTAACATACCTGATTTTTGCTCAGACGTGTTAATAAAGCTCTCTTTGAATTAAAAGGCCTTAAAATATAACCTCTTACTCAGGCCTTCATTTGTCACGGCTGAATTGGCATGACTTTAGTCAAGGTACAAGTTGCTCTGCTTTGCTTTGGATAAGTGCCTTTGTTATTTGCATAATAATAATAATCACACACACACACACACTGTTAGAAAGCTTAGTGAGTGATACTTCTTCTATTTCCTTTTCCCACTGTTTTTCGTAATGACTTCGACTGTGCGTGTGTTGCTGTGTGTGAGTAATTGTCACCCACATTAGAAGCGTGCACCAGTTGGCAGCAGGCGCGCTCCAGGCTTATCCTCCCACAGCCGAACTGTCTCTGCTCCTCGTCTGATGCACCGCTTTCATATCCCTTCTCCAAGAAGCACATGCTGCCAACCAAATGCCTTATTTCCTCAGTGTTTATAGTTTGGTGTTGTTAGTGTCTTTTGGGACAAGTCTACTTTTTGCCGTTTCGTCCATCCCAAACAACTAAAGCACTGTAGCGAAGCAAAAGTAATCTACCAATCAGGTGGGTCTCCGACTGGGATTTAGATTTTTTATTATAACAGTGCAGCTGTCGCTTGTTTAATGAAAGTTTCTCATGCACTGCAAACTTACTGCAAACACTAAGTGTGAATGCTGAATGTGACACGCAGTCATTTATAAAGATGTCTGGTGTTAAGAAGTTTAATTTTCCTTTTTTGGTTTTGCATTGCACCTGATAGTTTCATTTCTCGCTTCCTTTCTTCCAGCTTCTGGTGCAGTGTTGATAGAAATTAAGACTTGGAACAGTTATAAATGGATTAAGTAGTGGAGGGAGTGGAGCTGATTAAATGTTTCTTTAATCTACGAGAGGAGGCTGTTTATCAGTAAGCAAATTTTTAAATGTGGTGCCATGGAGTCGGTTCTGTGAACGTCTCCCTGTTTTTGCATCTAGTACAGGCTGCAAATGTCAGACATTTAGTATGCATATATGCACGCTGGCTGATGTCATGCCCATTTCACACCATTATACTTGACAACTGTGGGTAGGAATATATTTATTTACCCATCAAATACATACGCAAGATGTTTATGTTGGCTGGTCACCTGTTAGTTATTGCATATAGCCTTAATGAAAACTCATACATAATTAATATTTTCTGCCTTGAGGAACAGTTTTTCTGTGCTTCCGTCCCACTGCGATCAAATCTCTTGGCCAAGGCAGCAGCACAAACTCACAGCTTGATTCTCTAAAGCAGAAAAATGTATAAATAATCTTTTTACATGATAAAGGGAGTGTTAATTTTCCAGGTCATAATTCACTTCTGTGTGTATTTTAGGAGGATGGATTTGAAACATAACCTGAGTTATTCTGATGGTTTTCTAGTTCACTTTCTACCTGAGCGATCTTCAAATCGCAGCTTTCACCAAACTTAAACCAACCATTAACAGCTCCTCATGGCTAACAGCACAAGCAGCATAAGCAGATGGCTAAACAGCTTTCATTACATAATGCACATTACAGAAGCTATGTCCTAACTGCTACTATTTATCCTGCATTTAAACACAAGCTGCGTTGCTAATTATAAAAATCTTTAAAAGGATGTTCTGTTAAACTGAAACTGTATATAAAAGATGGACATAGCCACCATAAACATGTTCGTTTTGGACAGCTGTCAGCTAATCCTTGGTTAGCAAGCTGCATTCATAAACAGTACCGCTGCATTGCACAGATACTTATATGAGCTAACTAGTCCTAAATAGCAGACTGGTAAAATAGTCAAATTTAACTCCCAAACACTGAAGCACAACCTTTCGGGCAGGCTGTACTTTGTAGCAGGCCGTAGTCTGTGTTCATTAAAACAGCAGCACAAACACTGTAGAGAGATTTGATTCAGTGACTTTAATTCAAGGCACTTCTGTCATTAACCAGTTCCCAAGCTCCAGTATCCATGTTTATTTTGCCATTTGTTTGCTTGCATTGTACATGTTTATTTCTGGTGTAAAGGTTGATATGGGAGGTAGTCAGTCAAGTGGCCACCAGAGGAACTGCGGCTTTTAGCGCTTCTGCGCTGGTGTCATTTTTCAGAGCTCGCCACCTGGATAAGCTGTTTGTTAGAAATGCTATAACAGACTTTATAGCATTTCTAACAGTATTATTACTGTTTTATTACTTCAATTAACCACAGTGATAAAAGAACGTCTCCTTGCTCTGCCATCGCTGTCACACAATCCTCCCGGTTCATGCGGGTTTATATTAATGCGCTGCAGTGTTGCAGTTTTCAAATGTCTGCGTCTCTGTATCAGGACAGAGCTGTGGCACGAGACTGGGAATCTTTCTATTGCAACTTCAGTCTCAGAAACAAGTCTTAGCAGTTGATATTTTAGCCAAGCAATGACAAAAATGTCACAACAAGTTAACAGGAAATGCCACTTAAAAAGTGTGAGGAGGCAGCGGCTGCAGGTGTGAGTCTTGTCAAAGACTCCCTAATGACCGAGAAGGTTACTAATGTTAGGAGAGTGCACACTGTGGGCTTGTGCTGTGCGGATGGAAACTGTAGTAGCTGCATTTGTTAAAGCTTCACTGTTCATATTTTTGCTCCTGCTCTATGAGAAATAAAGAAATACAGTAAAACAACAAAAGTTCAGTTGTTTTCCCTCTTGTTTCATTGTCACTGTTATTATTGTAGCCTAAAGGGGGGATTATGAAGAGACTGATTTACTCATGAGCTCATCATTGCTTTATGATAATTCTAATGAAGAAGTCTTATTATATTGGTCCCATTCCTGGTTTACACATTTTCATAACTGACGACAAACCTCAGCGTTTCTTTAAAAAGACGGCAGCCACCTTTCCGAGCTCTGCAGCGTATAGAAGAAACCTTGAAGCATTAGCAGCTAAAAGGTGTGGCGCTTGATAACGTGCTCAGCTCATCTGTCTCCTCAGCGCTTTCCGCTCGCTTCTCTCTTTAGTACTTTGTGGCACTTTTAGCAAAGTACTGCTTACAGCTCAGAAAACTTTTTTTCTTTTTGAAAAATGACAGTTTTCACAGCTTTTAGATGCAGCAGAAGCATATTCTGAAGGATATTTAGATAATCTCAGGGGGGAAGTTTTGAAGTGATCAATCTCAGCGGTGGGACCTCGTAGATAGTAATCCTTCAGGGGTGAAAAATATGCTGCTGCTACATCTGCAAACTGGAGCGAGGAGACGCAAAGAAGAGAAGTGTCTATAATAGCAGAGGTGCAGGGGGATGAACATTTTGCTCAACAAAATTGTTTCCACCGTCCGTAATCCTTCCGCAAGAAGTGACTGATTACAAAGTATGAAACAATGTCTGACTGCAATGTATTTTGACAGCTCGGTTATTTTCTGAAACACTGGATATTTCTCCCTCAGCCGGAGTCGTCTCCTCTCGGCTCATCTATGCGTACAAGCTGGAAGATATCCAGTACCTATTCCTCTTTTCCCCTCAAAGTTCAGCAACTCTCCTCCTCCCACATTAGAAACACATCCCGGCATCTGTAAGGCCCTCTCTCCAGTGGCTGCAGCATTTCTTTCCTTTCTTGGTCTTATCCTCCCATTAAGCTCCCTCTAACTCCTCTGCTCACCTCTCTGTCGCTCCCACAGGGCTCTGCATCCACAGGAAGCCGCCGTGCTCTCCTAGCCGACCCACCCTCCACCCACCCTCCACCCCTCCACTCTAAGTGATCACACTGTTTATATGGCCTTTTTCTTTTATCCAATTTCACACGTCCCGGCTTGTTTACCAGCAGTGGGGGCCACAGAAAGCCACAGTGCCCTTTTCCTTCACTCTCCAGCCCCCTCGCCTTTCTTTTCCTTCCCACTCTTCTCTTGTCGCCTCCACCCCTCCAGCAGCTTTGCGGCAGAAATAAAAGCTAAGCTTATGTCCCCTTTTTTTCAATGAATGTGATTAGGTTTCTATTTTTGTACAGGCTGGAATCACATTCAGCAACGTGTCATTTATTGAATCTGGACCCTGCAGCTCTGTTCTCAACACTGTGGAAAAGTATTGTCCAAGACGACGCACTTCCCTCATTACAAAAGCTGTAATGAGCGGAGGCGCAGCAAAGTGGGAGTGATGAGAAATGCTCCATTTAATCATTTATTTAAAATGTCTGAATGGCATCTAAATGTCGGAGGACAATGGCATGTACAGAACAATGAATTGCTAAGTCTCTCTGATAAAGTTCCAGGAACTAAGGGATGACAGGAATAAGATGCCCAATTATGCATACAGAGAGTCCCTGCATGTGTGGCGATTTGCTTAAATATGTATCAACATTTTAGTTTTTATCAAACTATTTCTTTTTATCTCAAAGTTCTGAACATTTTTTAAATCCACACGGATGCTCCTCTTAAAAAACCGCAGTCCTCCGACCTAACGTCTGTTCTCCACCTCTCCACCGAGTGTCAGGATCATACAAACAGCACTAAAAACATCCGCCGAGGCCACCGAAGCTCTGCTGTATTAATTTGCTGTCTTACCCACTTAGATGGAAAGGTCAGCGTTTCATCTTTGTGCCTAAAGGTGGGGAAACTGCAGTTTCAGTCTTTTTCTGCCAGCAGGATCGTACAACAACTACAAAGCTGAATTTTATGTAACTTGAGGCGAGACAGAGATCCCAAACGTGTACACTACAAAAAAGGAAATTGGATGGTTGTTACATTTACAAAAGTCTAACTTGTATTTTGTTTCTGTGGTGAACGTAATTGAATCATGTAGGATCTGTATGAAATTTAACAACTTCATTTGTTCTTGTTGAGATGACCTGATACAATCTAGTAGGAGTGGTTAGTTGCTGGACTCATGAAATTCACAAGACCACACGAGATTTCACACCACAGGAAAATCACTGGAGGCAGACACTACACACCCCGTGCATGCTAGCGCTATTTATTGTGTTTAACCTGTCAAGGACAAAAACGTGCAGAAAAATTCTGCATCAAGCCTTGAAATCGTAGCTTTCCTCCTTTTGTGAAGTCTGTACCGACAGCGTGGTGGTGCAGTGGTTCGCACTGTTACCTCACAGCATGAAGGGCCCAGGTTCAAACCCACAGTCTGGCTAGTTTGCAGTGGGTACTCTGGTTTCCTCCCACAGTTAAAGGTCATTCAGTTATTAGAGTTAGATTACTTTGTGATTCTAAATTACTCATAAGTGTGAGTGCAAAGGATTGTTTGGCTCTGTGAGTTAGCCCTGTGATAGACTGGTGACCTGCCCACGGTGTGCCTCTTACCCAATCACATCTGGGGTAGGGTTGTTGTAAAGGGCATGAAATGTCCCATCACACCTAGAATTTTGTCCATATAAAATGATCCTTTTGTCAATACTGTAAATCAAACATGTTCAAAGAAGACGATTTTCTACAACTGTTGGCCAAATCTGCAGATTGCTACCTGGAAGGTTTTCAGGCCGCTCTTCACTCACTGACTGACTTTGTTTTGCAGTGCAGATAAATCCGACCAATGTGCTGAATTTCCTTCATTGATAACCTGAAACAAGCTTGCTTTCATTTCTCCATCTGCCCCCTTTTTTAATCTCACACTTCTTTCAGCCACTGATATTTGAATGACATTTAAATGCTCAATTCATTTCAGTTTTATTCATAGAGCCCCAAATCATAACATATGTCACATTGAGCACTTTACATAGTGGGGCCAAGACCTTGGATCATTTAAGAAAAAGCCAGTAACTCTCCCTGAGCAGGACCCACAGTGGGCCTGCTGTCTTCACTGGGCGGGGCGAGACAAGAGCTGAGGCAAATATTAACACCGTGTGAAGGATCTGCAGTCTGCTCAGCAGTAGGTGAAAGTGGTTAGTGATGAAAGCCTGACTTGGGTTCACCCATACAAGGAGACTCTGAATGCAGGTTTATCCTGTTAACATCCAGCAGCTCTCCATAACACGCTCATGGTTTGGGCTCAGCGTAGTACAAGCACATTTTCAGAAAATGCTTTACTTCAATGTAAGCCTCATATGAGGAATGATTAAAATAGTTCAGACAGCAGGACCTAAAAATCACAACCTGTTTGAGAGAATCTATTTTAATGTATTCAGTCATCCTTCATCCTTCAGCTGCTATTTTCAGCTCATGGAAGTTGCTGTTGTAACCACGTCCACTCTGCGTTCTCCACCATGGACCTCAAACTTGCACAGCAAGCAAAAGTCAGCTGGAACAAGATGAAGTTGAATGTGAGACCAGCCAAATCTAAATCAGGTGAAGCTTTTGATTTGTCAGACCCTTCTGATCGGACCCCGTACATGCATTCTTGTTCTTCTTCACAAGCCTTTCCATAAAAAGATTTGAACCTTAATCTCCCCCTACACCTTACTCCAAGTGAATCTTTACTGATCTGGTGCATCACCGTGTTTGTGTGAATAGTTCATAAGACTGTTTAAAGCCAGAAGCCTTTAGAAGTGTTCTATTCTGGACCAACCTCCTCCCTCTCCATAGATCGCAACACATTTAAATGAAGATGCCACGAGGGCGAACAAGAACAAGAGCAGTTGAAATTAGAGAAGCAGTCTGAAGGTTTAATGCTCTTGGAAGCAAGGTGCATGTGAGTGACGGTGGGGATCACGGCCTAACTGCTTGGAAGATATACCTGCAGATGCATGCAGGAGTCAAGGACATGATTAGCATCACTGTGACGTGCTTGGCATGTGTGCAGCGCTGCTTGAAGGGCTACTCTTGTATTCCACAGATAGAAAGCAATAATGCCATTCACAACCAACTCTGCTCTATTCATTCAGCATTACAAAGAAGTATGGAACATGCACTGCAGCTGTATGTACCACAATGTGACCCATAAATGAAGTTTTTCCACAGTTTTATGAGAACTATTCATCTGACAACTTTAAAGGCCACAAATGCAGACAAAACAGCAATAGAGCAGCATATTAAAAAACCACCCACGTTGCCTCTGCTGTTCCCTTGCCCCTGCTGCAGATTTATGATTTATTAAAGAGCAAGAGGTGTCAAGCACAGCCTTGGTCTCAGTGAACCTTTCTTGACACAGCACTGCTGCATACAAGGCAGGCTGTAACTTACAGCTTATTCCACTCTAATAGTTGACTTTGCTTCTCCCTCACGTGGTAGCAGCAGCTGTATTGTGTGTTCAGATGGTACATTAGTGCAGAAGGATTACATAACATAAAACATAATGGGCACTTTGTTGGCAAGATGGTCAAACTCAGGGGAATCCATTTGTTTTCTTCCACATTTTATTCTGACTATTGATCATGTGCACTCAAACACAGCAGTGTGGGGGGAAAGCGCGTATTGCAATCCAGTACAACACCACCACAGGAAGCAGCTGCAAGGTCCACAGTAACAAGTGTCCCACAGGTTGCGTTCATTGCAAGGCTATTGCATGATATCAAACATTGGTCCTTGTTACTGTTTCTATTTCCTGACTCTTGTCTGTGAATATACAACTTTCATAAAGATGTACAATACAAAATCTGCACAAATAACTTTGCTGATGAATGATTTGCTGACTTTTGGTGCATCTTTGTCATAGTTTCTCTCTTGTATTTCAATGTTTGTATTGTTTTTGATGCAAGTGTTAGTTGCTGAGTTTGTGAATTGTGCCTGGTCACATGAGCGCATTCACCTTCCAGACAGTCCCCCTGTTCTAAGAAGAATGGGTCTGGTCAGGTAGCCACAGTGTTTATTCCATTATGGAGATCTGAAAATTCAACATCGATGGGCAGATTTACTAACCAGGGCAAACTAGCGTCACAGTCGACGGAAGTGGGAGGTTCTGTTGGCGATCTGCTAATTTATAAAGATAAATAATTTGTTTTAATGATGACCAGCAGTCTACCAAGAGCACTGTACATATGCAGGCAGAAGCAATCAGGATGTGAGTTTCATGTTTGTGCTTCTCTTTGGAAATTCAGATCAATGTGTTTTTGCCTGGAAGACAGAGTTTCTGTCTGATTTCTCAGACTTTATATCTAATTTAGTTCTGAGCTCAGATAAAATAATTATTGTGGGTGATTTTAACATCCATGTAGATGCTAAAAATGACAGCCTCAACATGGCATTTAATCTGTTATTAGACTCAATTGGTTTCTCTCAAAATGTAAAAGAACCCACCCACCACTTTAATCACACTCTAGATCTTGTTTTAACATATGGCATCGAACCTGAACATTTAACAGTGTTTCCTGAAAACCCTCTCCTGTCTGATCATTTCCTGATAACATTTACATTTACAATAATTGATTACACAGCGGTGAAGAGTAGACTTTATCAAAGTAGATGTCTTTCTGAAAGCACTGTAACTAAGTTTAAGAATATAATCCACCCACTGTTATCATCTCCAATGCCCTGTACCAACACAGAGCAAAGCAGCTATCTGAACGCTACCCCAACAGAGGTCGATTATCTTGTTAATAATTTCACCTCCTCACTACGTACGACTCTGGATACTGTAGCTCCTGTGAAAACTAAGGCCTCAAATCAGAAGTACCTGACTCCGTGGTATAATTCTGAAACACGTACCCTAAAGCAGATGACTCGTAATCTGGAGAGGAAATGGCGTGTCACAAATCTAGAGGATCATCATTTAGCCTGGAGAAATAGTTTGCTGCTTTATAAGAAAGCCCTCCGCAAAGCCAGAACATCTTACTATTCATCACTGATTGAAGAAAATAAGAACAACCCTAGGTTTCTCTTCAGCTCTGTAGCCAGGCTGACAAACAGTCAGAGCTCTTTTGAGCCAACCATCCCTTTAACGTTAACTAGTAATGACTTCATGAACTTCTTCACAAATAAAATTTTTATCATTAGAGAAAAAATTACCAATAATCATCCCACAGATGTAATATTATCTACAGCTACTCTTAGTACCATTGATGTTAAGTTAGACTCTTTTTCTCCAATTGATCTTTCTGAGTTAACTTCAATAATTACTTCCTCCAAACCATCAACGTGTCTTTTAGACCCCATTCCTACAAAACTGCTCAAAGAAGTCCTGCCATTAATTAATTCTTCGATCTTAAATATGATCAACCTATCTCTAATAATCGGCTATGTACCACAGGCCTTCAAGCTGGCTGTAGTTAAACCTTTACTCAAAAAGCATCTCTAGACCCAGCAGTCTTAGCTAATTATAGGCCAATCTCCAACCTTCCTTTATATCAAACATCCTTGAAAGAGTAGTTGTCAAACAGCTAACAGATCATCTGCAGAGGAATGGTTTATTTGAAGAGTTTCAGTCAGGTTTCAGAGCTCATCACAGCACAGAAACAGCTTTAGTGAAGGTTACAAATGATCTTCTTATGGCCTCTGACAGTGGACTCATCTCTGTGCTTGTCCTGCTAGACCTCAGTGCAGCGTTCGATACTGTCGACCATAATATCCTATTAGAGCGATTAGAACATGCTGTAGGTATTACAGGTACTGCACTGCAGTGGTTTGTATCATATCTATCTAATAGACTCCAATTTGTGCATGTAAATGGAGAGTCCTCTTCACACACTGAGGTTAATTATGGAGTTCCACAGGGTTCAGTGCTAGGACCAATTCTGTTTACATTATACATGCTTCCCTTAGGCAGCATCATTAGAAGACATAGCATACATTTACACTGCTATGCAGATGACACCCAGCTCTATCTGTCCATGAAGCCAGATAACACACACCAATTAGTTAAACTGCAGGAATGTCTTAAAGACATAAAGACCTGGATGGCCGCTAACTTTCTGCTTCTTAATTCAGATAAAACTGAGGTTATTGTACTCGGCCCTGAAAATCTTAGAAATATGGTATCTAATCAGATTCTTACTCTGGATGGCATTACCTTGGCCTCCAGTAACGCGGTGAGGAACCTTGGAGTCATTTTTGACCAGGACATGTCCTTCAACGCACATATTAAACAAATATGTAAGACTGCTTTCTTCCATTTGCGCAACATCTCTAAAATTAGAAATATCCTGTCTCAGAGTGACGCTGAAAAACTAGTTCATGCATTTATTACTTCCAGGCTGGACTACTGTAATTCATTATTATCAGGATGTCCAAAAAACTCACTGAAAAGCCTTCAGCTAATCCAAAATGCTGCAGCAAGAGTCCTGACAGGGACTAGAAAGAGAGAGCATATTTCTCCTGTTTTGGCTTCCCTTCATTGGCTTCCTGTTAAATCCAGAATTGAATTCAAAATCCTGCTCCTCACATACAAGGTCTTAAATAATCAGGCCCCATCTTATCTTAATGACCTTGTAGTACCATATCACCCTATTAGAGCGCTCCGCTCTCGCTCTGCAGGCCTACTTGTTGTTCCTAGAGTATTTAAAAGTAGAATGGGAGGCAGAGCCTTCAGTTTTCAGGCCCCTCTTCTGTGGAACCAGCTTCCAGTTTGGATTCAGGAGACAGACACTATCTCTACTTTTAAGATTAGGCTTAAAACTTTCCTTTTTTCTAAAGCATATAGTTAGGGCTGGACCAGGTGACCCTGAATCCTCCCTTTGTTATGCTGCAATAGATGTAGGCTGCCGGGGGATTCCCATGATGCATTGAGTTTTTCCTTTCCAGTCACCTTTCTCACTCACTATGTATTAATAGACCTCTCTGCATTGAATCATATCTGTTATTAATCTCTGTCTCTCTTCCACAGCATGTCTTTATCCTGTCTTCCTTCTCTCACCCCAACCGGTCGCAGCAGATGGCCGCCCCTCCCTGAGCCTGGTTCTGCCGGAGGTTTCTTCCTGTTAAAAGGGAGTTTTTCCTTCCCACTGTCGCCAAAGTGCTTGCTCATAGGGGGTCATATGATTGTTGGGTTTTTCTCTGTATCTATGAAGCGCCTTGAGGCGACTTTTGTTGTGATTTGGCGCTATATAAATAAAATTGAATTGAATTGAATTGAATTGAATTGAAGACAAACTCTTCTGTTAGAATTTGCCGTGGACGATGCACAGTCTTGTAGCTCGAGACGTTCATTCTCTGGATAATTCTGACAGCTCAGTTAGAGCACAGGATCGCAGCTTTATTACAAATGAATCGATGTTATGAATCTGTTTGTCAGTACTGACTTTATCAAGTTCAAGTTCAAGTTCAACTTTATTGTCACTTCAACCATATACAGTTTAAAAATACACAGTGAGGCGAAACAACGTTCCTCCAGGAACCAAGGTGCTACAAGACAAGTTAGTGCAAAAAAAAAAAAAAAATATATATAATATATCTAGTAATAATATTGTGCAAAAGAGCATTTACAGGTTGGTGTGTGCGATGGTTTGGTGGTGTAGGTCAGTGTGTTTGCGCTTGTGTTGGTTAGTCAGTCCAGTCTCAATGTTTTGAGGTATTTGAGTTAAGCTGAGTGATAATGTTAGTGTATGTGTGTGTGTGCGTGTTTATCAGTCAGTCCCTTTTTGCTGAGGAGACGGATGGCTTGTGGAAAAAAGCTGTTGCACAGTCTGGATGTGTGTGCCCGAATGCTTCGGTACCTTTTTTCAGATGGCAGGAGTGTAAAGAGTGTGTGAGAGGGGTGTGTCCGATCAGCCACAATGCTGGTGGCTTTGTGAATGCAGCGTGTGGTGTAGATGTCCTCAATAGAGGGTAGAGAGACCCCGATGATCTTCTCTGCTGTTCCCACTATCCGCTGTAGGGTCTTGCGGTCCAATATGGCACAGCTCCCAAACCAGACAGTGATGCAGCCGCTCAGGATGCTCTCAATAGTTCCTCTATAGAAGGTGGTCAGGATCGGTGGTGGAAGCCGGGCCTTTCTCAGTCTTCTCAGAAAGAAGAGACGCTGTTGGGCTTTCTTGTGCAGGGAGCTGGTGTTGAGGGACCAGCCGAGGTCCTTCTCCAGGTGTACGCCCAGGAATTTGGTGCTGTCAACGATCTCCACAGAGGAGCCGTTGATGCTCAGCGGTGAGTGGTCGCCTCGTGTCCTCCTAAAGTCAACAACCATCTCTTTTGTCTTGTCCGTTAGTCTCTGCACTTCCTCTCTGTACGCTGACTCGTCGTTCTTGCTAATGAGACCCACCACGGTCGTGTCATCAGCGAATTTAATGATGTGATTTGAACTGTGTGTTGCTACACAGTCATGAGTCAGCAGTGTGAACAGCAGAGGACTGAGCACACAGCCTTGTGGGGCCCCAGTGCTCAGTGTGGTGGTGCTGGAGGTGCAGTTCCCGATCCGTACTGACTGAGGCCTTCCGGTCAGAAAGTCCAGGATCCAGTTGCAGAGGGAGGTGTTCAGGCCTAACAGGCTCAGCTTTCCGATCAGTTGTTGGGGGATGATCGTGTTGAATGCTGAGCTGAAATCTATGTACAGCATTCGGACGTGTGAGTCCTTCTTGTCCAAGTGTGTCAGGGCAAGATGGAGTGCAGTGGAGATGGCGTCGTCCGTTGAGCGGTTATGGCGGTATGCAAATTGCATTGGGTCCAGTGAGGGGGGCAGCAGGGTCTTGATGTGTCTCATGACGAGCCGTTCGAAGCACTTCATGATGGTGGGTGTAAGTGCGATAGGGCGGTAGTCATTGAGACAGGACACAGAAGACTTCTTGGGCACGGGGACGATGGTGGTGGCCTTGAAGCACGTGGGGACAACGGCACTGCTCAGAGAGATGTTGAAGATGTCGGTGAGAACATCTGCCAGCTGATCAGCACATTCTCTGAGCACTCTTCCTGGGATGTTGTCTGGTCCAGCAGCTTTACGTGGATTGACTCTGCGTAGAGTTTTCCTCACCTCAGCTGTAGTGAGACACAGGACCTGGTCGTTCGGAGGAGGGATGGTCTTCCTCGCCGCCACGTCGTTCTGCCTGTCAAACCGAGCATAGAAGTTGTTAAGCACATCTGGGAGGGAGCCGTCACTGTCACAGGCAGGTGGTGTCGTCCTGTAGTTAGCGAGGCTTGTAAGCCCTGCCACATGCGCCGTGTGTCGCCGCTGTCCTTGAAGTGGTTGTGGATTCTCTGGGCGTGTGCGCGCTTCTCCTCTCTGATGGCCCGAGAAAGTTCAGCCCTCGCTCTTCTAAGCGCCACCTTATCTCCCTCTTTGAAGGCAGAGTCTCGGGTCCTTAGAAGTGCACGCACTTCCGCAGTAATCCACGGTTTCTGGTTGGGTCGTGAGATGATGATCTTGGAGACAGTGACGTCATCGGTGCACTTGTTGATATAGCTGGACACTGATGATGTGTACTCCTCCAAGTCAGTGAAGTCGCCGTAAGTTGCAGCCTCTCTAAACATGTTCCAGTCAGTGCTCTCAAAACAGTCCTGAAGAGCAGAGATGGCTCCTGCTGGCCAGGTTTTCACCTGCTTCAGAACCGGTTTTGATCGCCTGACGAGTGGTCTGTATGCTGGAATTAGCATAACAGAGATGTGGTCTGAGTAGCCGAGGTGGGGGCGGGGCTCTGCCCGATATGCGCCGGGGATGTTTGTGTAAACAAGATCCAGCGTGTTTTCTCCCCTCGTTGCAAAGTCCACATACTGATGGAATCTAGGAAGCACTGACTTGAGATTTGCATGGTTGAAGTCCCCAGCAACAATAAACAGTCCATCCGGGTGTGTATTTTGCAGTTCACTGATCTTTGTATACAATTCCCATAGCGCTTCCTTAGCATTAGCGCTAGGTGGAATGTACACTCCGATAATGAAAACAGTGGTGAATTCCCGTGGTAAGTAAAAAGGTCTGCATCTAACAGTCACAAACTCCACCAGCGATGAGCAATAACTAGAGACTAGCACAGAGTTCTTGCACCATTTCTCGTTGATGTAAACACACAAGCCGCCACCGCGAGTCATACCGCACAGAGCTGCATTTCTGTCGGCGCGAAACGAGGCCAGCCCATTTAGCTGAATAGCGGCGTCCGGTACTCTTTCGCTGAGCCATGTTTCCGTGAAAACAAAGACACAGCAGTCTCTAATCTCACGCTGTGTGGCCTGCTGGAGTCGGATGTAATCCAGTTTGTTATCCAGGGAGCAGACGTTGGATAAGATGATGGACGGTAGAGCCGGCCGGCTAGGGTTTGTTTTTAGCCTAGCACAGACTCCCGCCTGCTTGCCGCGCTTCCGCTTCCTCGCGCAACGCTTCCGATGTCTCCACCTCCGTCCGCTGGCATCAGGCAACGCCGAGGCTTCGAGGCCTGGTTCGCGGAGCAAGCCGAGTTCACGCAGCGTTTCCCGCAGCCCCTCCTGGATGTCGTCAGCTAGGTTATTTAGGTTGAAAAGTGTCTGGCTGTTGTATGCACGAACACCGACACCAGTTGCGACGTTATCCATACATAGTGCAAAATAAGCACGCTGCACACAAAAACGTAAACAATAAACAATGCAGCACCAGTTTGGCTCCGGAGTGGCCGCTGCGTGCTACTGCCGCGCCGCCATTTATATATGTAGAAGAGGATGTCACATCGTGACCCAGACTTTGATGTTGCTATTACTTTGTCATTAAATGCATGCTCTTTATCTCTGCAGGCTATGCAAGTGTGAGACTGCGTGCATTTTTTAAAGTCAAAATTTACAGATTGTAGGATTCAAATATGAATCTAACAGCTGTCAGGTCTGAATTTGACACATTTCTGCATTTTCATTCAGCTTGTAACAGATCTGATACCAGAGAGAAGTTAAACAAAATCTGCTCATTGTGTGCACGAGGCTGTGAAAACACAAGCAAGAGACACAAGACTGATCTGTGTAGAAATGTAACTAAAAACTGGAAACACTGCAAGCAGCACTGTAAAGCCACTAGCACAGGACAGCCCAAGGTTAGGGAGTGCCTTCATAGCTTTGAGCCATCCAGCTGTGCTAACGCTGCACTCATTTTGATAACCCCTCCTCTTCTAATTCCTAATAATTGAACACTTCTAGAGACAACTATCACAGCCATAGGGAACAAAATAGGAGTTGCTTTTTTCAGGGTTAAATTCTGTTATTTGCTGTAAAGTGCATGAACTTAAATAGGTTTTGTAGGAATCATTTAAATGCGCTCCAAATTTCTTTCCCAAAAAAGGGAAACTTCTACAAATACTTATGCACGAAGGCAAAAATACTTCTACAAAAAATACCTTTTAGTCACAAAACTGACACTGCACCTCTTTAGTAAAATCTTACAGTAACTTTTTAATGCCAAAAGAGGGTTTCGCACTGCTGCAGATTGTTAGTCTGGCCTCAAATCTCTTGGTAAATGGGAATGGTAAACAGACTGGGTTATATAGAGTTTTTCTACTCTGAGCACTCAAAGCGCTTTACACAGCTCCCCGAATTCACCCATTCACACATGCACTGTTTTTCTATGTTGTTTCTGTCTAAGAACCTTCTGTCTAACGCTCACACATACACACTCATAATCCCACGAATGCACCGGAGAGCAACTCGGGGTCTTGCCCAGGATATTTGATAGGTGACCTGCTCTACCATCTACCGCCTGAGCTACAGCAACCCCAATTGCAATTTATCATGGCTCTGATACAGGGATGACAATTAAGCTACTGCTGCTGTGTCATGTGGGTAACATCCCTGCTTTAGGGATGCTCCTCCTGTGAAAGAGAACCACTGTGTTGCACTTTAGCCACATGCAAAACAAGCTAGCTTTGGAAACAAAAGGATTTTATCTTTGAACTCAACTCTTGGAGACATTTTTAGTCAAATTTGGTTATGTCACAGGTGAAACTTCCATATAAAGAGGAAGTTTGAATGTAAACTTAACCCTTACCCTGAATTACCCTTAATTAACCCTAACCACTGACGACAGCACTCAAACTGTCTGTAGGCTACACAAATGGATGAGTTATAGAACACACACTGTATGGACAGAACCAGCTGATATGTTGAAAATGTATTAACAAATTGTCAGTTTATTACCAACACTAATCTCAGTTTTGCTATATTGCCTTACGATGGCAAAGAAAAAGCCAAAGAGTCTTGTGGACAAACATGTAGCATCATCTTCACAATGTACTGTAAGTCTGTGCCGTGTTTTGAGGTGGGGTGGTGCTCTTTTTTAAGAAATCAGTGTATGCACTGAAGCCCTGGCCTCTGAGATCAACCACTGAACCACTTCCAAATGCATCACTGCTGCTGAACGTGTTCATAAATGCAGAGAGGTCACTCACAGACTCGTGGTCCGTCAGGTCAGCCAAAACGAAGCAGCGGTACTGCTGCTGTCCAGGGAGCGGTTTGTTGTAGAAGCCGCTGTATTTCTTTTCGTCACCCAGAGTGAAGATCTCAGGGAGCGTATCCAGCTTGGCAGCGATGTAGGGCTGCAGGAAGTCATTGCTCTGCCTTTTCCTTCTCTGCAGGCTGCTGTCAGCACCGGACTCCAGAAGCTACCAGAGGAACAAAATATTATGAGTTGACATGACACTGGAGCATAGTGACACAAGATGACATAACAAACCTCATCTCTGTAGATGACGGCTCTCTTTTCCTGACCCTCTGTGACAGTTATACGATTCTTCCATTTTATTCACTTGTTTTACTCTTATTTATTTCTAATCCAAACCACCTTTAACTGTTGATCTGTTTTCACTTAATTAAGGCTTAAAGTCTGCATGTCTTACTGTAACAATGCTAACAATGTAACCAGGCAAGAAACTAATGGCTCCACAAAGCAACAATGCCACCGGAGCATTCATTAATAATGCAAAAAAAAAGCCAATGGGAGATGCCATGAGGGTTATATCCATCCTTTTCTTTACACTCTGCAGTTTTTATCACCTGTCTTACTGATTAGAATGAACTAAGTTGCTGAGACCTCTGTGTGACTGGTCAACAAAGTCAAAAGAACCAGTAAAGATGAGCAATGTGTAAGAAGACAAACAAACAGGGTGCCGATGTTAGTTAAACCACTTTATTATGAAATGTTATTGTTCAAAATGTTCGAAATGATGCTTCATCATGCTGCTGATGCACTACACTTTTGTTCAGCAGTTTGATCAAAGCTGCAATTTGCAAAAACATACTAGAAAATAGATTTCTCTAAGTCTAAATTGAAGCAATAAACCTTTTAATTTATTTTATTTTATTTTGTTTTTGAGCCACGTAAAAATGTTACTTCTATCTTATAAATTTGTGGTGCACTTGGTGAAAGGTGCATGTTGGAGGATGCCAAACGCCTTACAATTAGCAGGATTGAATTTATAAAGTCTGAAGGCCCTCTGTGACATTCAGGAAGCACCGAGGGTCGTGGCTTCATTACTGAAACTCAGCTGCTCTCTGTGTTCAGAGACAGACGTGTCTTTCAACCACCTGCTTTTGTCATTTTAGACCAACACGTCCCCGCAAAGCAACAATATTCAAGGTGACACTGACATACTGGGGACGGTTGTCTGCAGCAAAGTCACTTCAATCACATGGATGCATCTTCTTCCTTTTTTGGGTGCTGACATTTCAAACATTCACTTTGTAAGAAAAAGGAAATTTAACAAACAGCCGGTTGACAGTATTTCACTTAAAAACGTCTCAGATGAAGGTACTGGATCCCGTGCCTTGTGTCAGTTTCAGATGCTGCTTTCTGCTTCCTTCCTTTTATGGTCCAGTCCTTGGTCCTCTCACCTGACTTATCCCCCCTGCTTGGGAGTCCATGTGAGGGCCTAGGACCCCCCATCGTCAAAGTACATGAGGGCTGTCTGGCAGATAATTTGAGCCCTTTACGCACTTTTTCAATAAGTCTACGTTTCTCAAAATTTGCTTACATTCCCCACACTTCATAAGAAAAAGTGTCATTCAGAAAAACCCAAAACACTATGATATATGCCAAAGATATATCCTACTTTCTTGGATAACTAATAAACTCAAACACTGCTGCTGGAAGGAATTTGGACCTTTAAAAGCTAAATTACTCCTAATGTTTAGGTCTCCCTTTCCATCTGGAAAGCACCAATTAGCTGTATGTTTGGCTCACAGGGACATGTTGCCATTAATACGTTTTACCTTACTAAAAAAAATCACCCCGTTATGTCCTAAATAAGCAGGGCTTATAACGCCGGGGCTCATCCAGGATATATAAAAAAGGGAAATCTCTGAACTTTATAATCATGCCATAGACCAGGGGTGGGCAATTCCAGGCCTCGAGGGCCGGTGTCCTGCAGGTTTTAGATCTCACCTTGGGTCAACACACCTGAATCACATGATTACCAGGCCTCTGGAGAACTGCAGGACATGTTGAGGAGCTAATTTAGCCATTTAAATCAGCTGTGTTGGATCAAGGACACATCTAAAACCTGCAGGGACAGTGGCCCCCGAGGCCTGGAGTTGCCCACCCCTGCCATAGACCAATCCAACTCAGGGCAATAAATAAATAAACAGTAATATGAAGTTCTGTAGAATGAATAGAAACCTAAACCTGACCAGTCACCAACAACTCAAAAACAAAAAATACAAATATATGGATAAATCACACAAGATATAATAAATAAGCATTTAACATTGTGCACGACCAGATTGAAACATGCACTTGGCCTCCCTTTATTAGTAGGACAGAAGTAATGACAAGATTGATGTGCTGCCAACCATCTCTATTAGAAAATGACTCCACTAAAGTGAAGTGCTTTTCTTCAGCCAAACCCAGATAGTGATCTGCATTTTAGCAACAACACAATCTGCAGTAGAGGAAGCTGCGATAGTGACCAGTAAACACAAACCTCAGACACTGAACAACTCCATTACTTGTTGCTGTAGCTCCAAAATGACTGGAGTATAAAAAGCGGAGGCCAGAGTTACTAACAAAGACTAAAAAATACAATGCAGGTCACATTTAGACTTGTATGCAAATGATAACTATAAGTTAGTATAATTACACAGTCTTTATGCATCAGCATCCTATAAAAACAAAGACATAGACTTTAAACTGTGTATGCTGCTATTCTACAACACATACATGCCTTTTTACAGAGCTCATATTGGCCAGATTCAAATGTAATTGCACACTAATGCTTCTGTGATAACTGTGTGTTGTTTTATGCACACATGTATTGGATATGTTCAAGAGTTTCAGTTGAGATCCAGTTGTCAGTGTTTGGAGTGAGAGCTGGTTTCAGGAAAACTACAAAATACCAAAATGCTTCTTTGTCAAAGATCAGGAGAAAAGGTTAAAAAAAGCCAGACTATGAAGAGCTGTGGGCGCATTGGTTAGGGCTTTACCGTGTATGGATGAAATGGTTCTGGATGGATTGCTGCTTCTGAGCTGGGAAACAGTTATTGCCCCATGTGAAGGGGCAAGAGAGCTGGGCCAGAAGTTTTTGAATTATTCGAATGTATTCCAAGCTCTCGGTTATGGTCACGAGCTCTACATGCAGCCAAAATGAGATGTGTGTCCCAATTCATAGGCTGCATCCTTCAGAGGACCTGGCCTCCGCGGTCTACGTGTGCCGGGTCCTTCATAGACTGAGAAGGCCCGAAGTGCGAGGCTGTGAAATGGGTTGGTCTAGCCTTCAGATTTGGAATTGGCTTGGCCGCGCAATGAATTCTGGGATATGTTGGGTCACGAAGGACACACCCCATCCATCCTTCAAATTCGGGGAAATGAAGGACGCATTTGTCGGACGCATTTGGAGCAGCCTTCGTCGCCTAGCTATGACGTAATTGGCCTTGAAATGTGGCCTCCAAAGGATGCGCCCTATGAACTGGGTCATAGCTGCGTTTCTGCCTTAGACATACACCTGCTTCACCTTTACACTGAAAGTCCTGCTAGTTTGGTTCAAGGATCTTATTAGGAACACCTTTGCGCTATTTTCTTTTGGATGTTTTTTGACATGCAGAGTCAAAAGTTACATTTCATGGAAGTTTTATTTATTTAGAACCATTTTGCAACAACACTTAATTTAAGGTAAAGACACTGCTATACTAGCTATTATAGTAAACACCATAAAATCCATTATAGCTGCCCATTGGTTTGCAAAGTCCTCTTTTGAAGCTTGAAGCATTTTGGCTGTCTCGTACTTTATTGAAGCCATGACTGATAAACTAAGGGATACTTTAGCTACTTGTCTGTCACTACCCAAGTCATACATTGTTTCAGTGATTTCTATACAGTCTGTACAGCAATGAGGATGAACCCCCCTCTGACCCTTGGAAATAATTCAGGTTAAAGCTCTTCTACACTGGCTTAATTTTTTAAGACCTAGAAAGTCCATCTTTTACATTTTTATTTAGTTTATGACCGCAACTCTCCAGTTGAAGCAAACAAGGGTCTAGACTATGAGATACCAGACTCCAGATCTTTGCCTTCATTGTTAGACCATTATCCACTGGCATGCATTTCATAATTTGTCAGGGGAGGGAATTAATGACAAACCCATAACAGTTACTGCACAGCTCAACCTGATCAGTCTGCCTGCAGACATAGTAAAAGCCCATCTCCTTTAGATCTTGCTCAATGAAGGCTCACGGGAATACAACGCAGTGCAGCGCCTCATGTATGTAAATGACACCTTAAGCAGCAGTTCTGTTGTAGGTTAGAGAGGACTTGGAAGAGATACAATAAAATCAAAGCTAAAGGATTTTACTGACACTAGGTAATTATATACAGTTGCAGGTGAAGCAAAAAAAGCCCCATTTCTTTCTTAGTTGTTATTTTACGTTTCAGGAGCAGAGCTGTCTCAGCAGTTAATGTGTCAGCAAGTTTTAAAGCAAGAACAAAGCAAAATCTCAGAATGATGCACAGCAGTTAGTTTACTCTTTGAAAAACTTCATTTATTTTTGAGTTGTAGATTCAACAAAATTAACTACTGAACTCCCGTGCCACCATTTAGCTCAGCATTAACCCAATATCGTTTGCAAGAGGGGCCAACATAAGAGTGATGCCACACCGCCCCGTCTGCATTATGGGAGATGCAGCAAATTAAACTGAATCAAAAATAGAAACAAAGCTTCAGACATGAGGTAAGATTTCCCTTTGCCATCATCAGTGGCAACTCTGTACAAATATTCCTCAATCCACATATTGATGCATGATGATTTTTCTTTAATCGCCTCTATTTAGCCTCGCAACATTTCCACTTGTAAACAACATTTTCGTTTGATAGCTTCTGACCACATCTACACTTTGTTTTTTAGTATCTCTGACTGCATGACGGTGAGAACAGTCAAGTCATTCGAATATTGTTTGTCCCTCACAACCTTTTTGAATTGTTGCGTGTAATGAATTGTGTAATGATGCTAGAAGGGCTTCAGTCTGATTGGTTGTGAAAATTCATCATGAAGACATGTAAATGAAAACAAAGCTAAAACGCAAAGCATGCAGTGACGTCAGGCGGTGCTCTAAAAAGCCGAAGAACGCTGCATTCTTTCGTAAGCGACACACGAGGGTGGTTGAAGAAGCGGATTCATAATCACAGCATTTCTGGATCAGAAGGTGTCAGTGATGTTTCAAAACTGCCAAGGTGCCACTAAATTATAAAAACTGATTCCCATTTATACTGCTGGAAACATTTTCCTGTAATGAAGGTGCACGAACTCTGTTTTGTCACTCACACTGCAATAACTTACATTTTCATTCAGTGTTTCTCGCCCTTTTCCAGATAAACATGGGCAGAAAAACATTTAGCAGCTTTAATCACCTGTTTTCAATGTTATCAGTCCCATGCATATTGCCAGTAGGTTTCCTCCTCCACCTTATACCAACTCTCTGTCACCTTACTGCTGCTTCTACCCTTCACACTGGGACTAATAGGGAAATTTAACTGCAATAAAAAAACGAACAATAAAGTGCAGTTCCCTCAATGGCCACTTGAGGCTGCTTCTGGTTTTTAATTTCCCAGTTTATACCAGGCTGAGTGATTCTGTTTTTAGTGTTCCTGGATCACATTCACATGTGGGCTTGTCTTTGCATGGTTTACCCTGCATTTGTGGATGGCACTGTAAGCTGTGCTCACACACAGTGATGTCCATGACACATGTTTGATGTCGTGCTGCCCGAGGGCACAAAGACCACTGGCATCCAATACTGAGTTTTGGCCTTGATGACGAGATATTTAATGTCTTTGCAATTTTATGTTGAGGAACATTTTTCTGAAATTGTTATACAATTTGTAGATGATTTGTAGAGAAGCTCCGCCTCTCTAAGATGCTCTTTTACCTAATCATGTGACTGACCTACTGGCAGCTAACCTCCAGTTATAGTTTCTTTTTTTTATACCATCACTGCGGTAACCTTTTGTTTGCCCCGTCCCACTTTTTTGGAGACGCTTTGCTGTCATCAAATTTAAAAGCAACATTTTTCTTAAAATTGTACATCTTTCATGTTTTAATATTTGATGTTTTCTACGTTCCAATATGGACAAATTACTGCAGCTTATGTCCCAACTTATTTGAAAGACTTTTTCTAGGATTTGACTCCTTTTTTGCTTTTACCCAGTGTTCACAAAATTTATGGCAACAATTACAACTGATAAAAGAGCCGTTTTTAAGATTGTCAGCAACAATGAAATCAAACTGAACTAGACATCCGCTCACCTCTTGTATGTCCATGTCTTCAGGGTTTTCCCATCTCCTCAGAGAAACTGGAGTGACAGGGACAACCACTATGTAGTACCACCTGCACAAAACGTATAATGCACCCATATATGATTGTGCACCAAACACACACACAGAGCTTCAATGTTAAGAGAAGATAAGTTTATGAGGAAATTCACCTGTTACCACAACACAAGAGTCAGAAGCACAAAGTGAATTAAAGACGTATTAAAAGACTAAAAAATGCAGTTTATATGTATGCATGTGTCTAATGTTGTTTCAGCACATCTTGTAGATCTTCTCCATAAACTTTCTGAACCTTCTCTTAAACAGATGCATTCACTGAGCCTAATGAGAAGGTCTGGTTTGGACATTAGCATCTTTTTTCTCCACTGACTCCACTCCTCTTAATTACTGCTTACTTGTGGGCTATTTCTTCGGAGAAACAAACACTTGAAACACAATTAATTATTTCTATGTGCTTGTCTTCTTGACCACGCTGGGTAATAATATGAAATAAACTTCTTGTGAAATGCACCTTTTGCATTGGGATTCTTATTGCTGATTACCTCAAATTGCTTTCTGGTATCATGAGAGGGCTACGAGTTGCAGTGGGGCGACTGTTACTATAGTCGTGTGGTTTTCTGCTGTAATCACAGAGCTGTTGGGCCAGATGTTTGATTGTCTTGTTTGCACTTAAAACTACTCTGACCTTAAAGAAAACGCTTCTGCTTCTGATAATTGGCTCGCTGTGAAGTGGGTAAAACATGACAAGAAGTTAATAAAGAGAGGCTGTAATGGCTGGTGAAACACGCCAGAATTTTCTGGCTTTTTAAGATGTTTGAACTGCTAATACGCTGAGTGTATGTTGGGGAAAATAGCCTGGCACTCTATAGATGCAGTGGACAAGACATTGCTGAGATTCACACGTACCCATACGGTCTATAGAACCTGGCTCAGATCAGCTGACAGGACTGGCTAATACCCTGACACTCAACGCTCTTGGCGCCTAAAAACCAACACGACGGTATCTAACACACTAATACTGAGATGAGGAAATGAGAAAATCCAGTGATGTTGCAGCTCTGAAATATGGCCAAACTGGTGGCAAGTGGCATCTTGGCAGCTGCACGCTTGACTTTTCTCAGTTCATGGGCAGTTATTTTGCGCCTTGGTTTTTCCACACGCTTCTTGCGACCCTGTTGACTATTTTGAATGAAACGCTTGATTGTTCGATGATCACGCTTCAGAAGCTTTGCAATTTTGAGACTGCTGCATCCCTCTGCAAGATATCTCACTATTTTTGACTTTTCTGAGCCTGTCAAGTCCTTCTTTTGACCCATTTTGCCAAAGGAAAGGACGTTGCCTAATAATTATGCACACCTGATATAGGGTGTTGATGTCATTAGACCACACCCCTTCTCATTACAGAGATGCACATCACCTAATATGCTTAATTGGTAGTAGGCTTTCGAGCCTATACAGCTTGGAGTAAGACAACATGCATGAAGAGGATGATGTGGACAGAATACTCATTTGCCTAATAATTCTGCACTCCCTGTAATACTGAGATGAGGAAATGGAGGAGCAGTCACGGAAACTGTCAGTGTTAAAACAGACAAACTGTCAGCACTGACCTGACAGCCGCTGCGTCCGGGACCTTCGGCAGGCTGATAGTCACTTTACCACCTTCCTCCACATCTATATGGTGTTGAGCTGGTTTCACCGTCAGAAGGTCCGGAGCCGTTCGGATGGAGACCTGCTGCTGGAGGCCGCCAGCACTATTCCCTCGGCTCATTAGCACAAACGAATAATCAGTGTCTGGCTGCAGCTGTGTGATCAGCTTCCTTTTCAGGTTGCCTTGAACCTCCACACTCTGCTGGTTGTACAGAATCTACAGCAGGATGGAGTTATAGAGGTTAATTTACACCTTGCACTACTGTAATAATTATCACTGTGATGTCTGTCACCAATATCCAGCTCTCTGTTTTACCCAAAACAACCAGTTTTCTGCCTGCATGAAAGAGAGCGCTGAGCTTACCTTGACAGGCACTTGAGATTTGTATGTTTCTGGCACTTCCCAGGTCAGCAGGACCGAGGTCTTTGTCACAGCCTTCACACCAAAGTTCTTGGTAAACACTGAGGGAAGATCTGGATGATTATTAGGTGGTTAATTTGATTGTGAATATGACTGAGATGATTCAGTGCTGATGAGGAGGTGCAAGAAAAGCAAGACAGTTACGGGGAACACTACCAGATAGATCTCGGCACAGTTTTTATGATTTTATGATCTATAAAAGCACAAACAGGTGTTTGGCAATAACAAACGACCAAAAACTGCTGTTTCTCTAATGTCCACTTAAGCCTGCCACTACATTTTTTATACAACTCACTTGTTTCATTTGTATTAAGGATAAACTGTACATTATCAGTGGCATGAAAACGTTTACATGTGTGCAGCTGACAGATGTCTGCTCGATTAATGCCAGCTTGCAGTTTTGATAACTTTAATTGGAATTTTAATGCAATTATCTGAAAAACAATATTGCTTGCTGTGCATGTAATTGTACTAACAGTCAAGAAAGCTTGTGCTCCAATTAGTGACTTATGCTAATCAGCAGGTAACTACATGATGCACCAACAGAATCCAGGCTTATGCCTCATATCCAAATAATATCGAATAACTATCATAGCAGTGAGCAAAGATGACATGACACACATGGACTATGTAGGAAACTGTAAACAAACATAAATGATATAAATATAAATGAGTTTTTTTCATATTTAAAATTCCTCGCGTGCGTTAGTGACACTTGTCAATATCATAACCAGCTTCATGAGGTTTTCATCTCAAAAGGTTTCCAATGAAAAGATCATTGTAATAAATAACACACAGGACTTAAGTGTATCTTTAACTGTTTTCAGATGGTATGCTATAATGAGGTCTAACTTAGTGAACTAAGTGGATTTAATAGTGTGAGACTCACACACACTCACAGGAACTAGCTGCTTGCTTCCTGCATCAAATATGGCCAGAAAGTCCTTGTTTAACATCTCTAGAGAAGAATCCTACAGGGCTGCAGTTTGCAAATGCCAGCTAGAGGCAATGGTTATTAAATAAATAAAAACTCTCCAAGTTGTCAGTGGAGTAAAGTCACTTGTGACTCTACTTACTGTCTAAACTCGTTTTAATTTTCACTTTGAATCTTACAAAGTTACTCTAGTAAAACCCAGGAATAAAAAAGGGTAGAAACTGAACATAATTTGTTTCCCTGATGAAGTTCTGCTACATTTCTTTGAGTTATGTAGAGGACAGAACTAAATAATACTGGGACTAGCCTCACCCTCCTTTCAGTTTCATCTTGTTCTCAAGTTATTGCATTCACACGATTTTCAGAAACTTGCTCTGACCTTGAGGTCGAGATCACTGAGATTTTTAGTAGCTGCACCTAAGCCTGTGGTTCTCACCTGGCATGGAGGTGGACATGGTCCTGCTCTGGATGCTGGGGCTGATAGGTCCTCCGCCCTTGCTGGTGAAAGCTTGGACTCTTATGTCATAGGTTGTGTCAGGCTGCAAACCGTAGACGGTCATCTGTGTATCTGTGGTAACGTTGGTGCTGTTGTTCGGGCTGTTAATGTCTCGGTACATCACCACATACTTCACAATCTTCCCATTTCTTTCAGCCAGAGGAGGCGGGTCCCAGGCCAGTTTGGTGGAAGTTGCAGTAAGGCCGACCACGCTCAGGTTTTGCGGGTAGCTGCTGGGAATGTCCTCAGGGGTGCTGATCTCTTTTACATACTCCTCCCCGTTCCCTGCTCTGTTTTTGGCACACAGTTTGAAGATGTACACGGCACCCTTGTGGAGGCCGGTGACTGTGAAATGATCATCTGTCTTCTTGAAGTGTTTAATGGTGAAAGCTTCCTCCTCTGCTCTCTTGTACTGCAGCTGGTATCCCATGTGCTCCCCAACCATTTCTTTAGGGGGCTGCCACTGGATTAGAGCGGTGTTCCCGATGGTGGTGCTGATCATCATAGTGGGCTTTCCAGGAACTGCGATGCAGGAAACATTTGTAAATATTCAGCACTGAAAGACACATTTAGATATGATCTAGCTTATTTTCTTAGCTGGTTGGAAGGTATAGGACCTGTTTTTGAGATCATCATAAAGGCCACACTACTTTTTATTATCAGAAGAACAAAGACTGTTATTCAGACTAGCTTTTGAGTCTAAAAAGCTCTTTAAACCTGTGTTTTTGTGTGTGTGTGTGTGTGGGGGGCGGGGTTCCTAATGACCAGCAGGGGGCAACTCTTCTGGCTCCACAAGAAGTCAAAGTTGCAAAGACGTCTGTTTGCAAAATTCATTTTTCTGATGTGTAAATTATGGTGGAGTGAAACAGACAAAGTAAGGAATGCTTTTCAGAGGGGCTTTGTGTGCAGTGCTGTTGGACTCTTAGTACAATCTGCTCATTGCTAATGACATCTGGTTTAAAAAACAAGACCTGCTTCTCAGTATACTTGGGTTTACTTTAGTTCTTGTGAAATATCATCTGTCAATTCCAACTCAAAGAAGTCGAGTATGCTACAAATGCCTCTGTGTGTACTTGCCCCGCCCGTTCTATCGAGGATGTAATGAGTGCTGACTTGTGTTGACTTGTGCTGACTTGTGTTGACTTGGGGCAGCCAAGTATTCTAGAGTACATTTTGAGGAAAACTCAAAAGCAACAGTGTGAGCACCCAAAGTTGTGACTTAAGTTTAGAAATTTTACTGTTTCTGTGGCAAAAAGCAAGATTTCAAGATCTTTTATATAAGAATGCAGCTGTTTGCCTATTTGCAAAACCGTTTAAGAAGCTCTTTCAGGATGATACCGAGCTAAATGTAAAATGGAGCCAACATTAGCTCATATTATTATCAAAATCAGACAAACAGAAAAAATCAGACTACGCAGGACTAAAAAAAACTCCTGAAAGGTATTAAATGGAGACATATTAGAAAACAAGCAGGAATGTGATCAAGATATGGCCTCAGATTTGTTGTATTAGTTGTATGCAACACACACACCTGCTCCTGTGGTGGTGGCCACCTTGGCCTTGCTGCGAGCTCCGTCACCCTTGGTAGTATATGCAGCCACAGTCACAGAATAGGTTGTTTCTGGGAGCAGACCTGCTATAAAGGCCTCCTGCTCAGCACAGAGACACGGGGAAGAAAAGAGGAGGAGGAAGAGAAACGGAGACAAAGATGAAGAGAGGATGGAAAAAACAGACGAAAGGGCAACAAAATTCAAGTTGAGACAACAGCTTCAGTTCAATTGGCAGAAAATTTAGTGCACTGAGCAACTGAAGCACACAACACATGCATCAGCTTCACATTTCCACCACTCAAGGTATTCTGACATTTCCACACCACCCGAACACCAACCTGTTCACAACACTCCAGTATACCATCACTGCACATCAGCACCGAGTGCTACAAAAGGCTTTTGGAAACGAAGGTTCTTCAGAGATTGTTCCCCGTTTCATTATCTGTTTTTCTTTTATTTCTATTATTCTTTAACTGGTAACTGCACAGATGCAGTTTATGGACGTTGAATCCAGAATCCTGATCTTCTCTTTGAAGAAACGAGTCATGAGAAGATAATGAAAACATACCTGCTGTTTGTCCAGTTAGATAATTCAAACTAGAACATAAAACCATTTTGTTAGTAGGTCCACCTAACCAGTGAGTGACAGCAACAAAAGAACGAGGCAGTCAATGAGCACAACAACAAGGACAAGCGATGGTCTCCTGGCTGATTACTCAGTGACCACCAACCACCATCAACCTCCGGCTTTCTAGCGATCTGATACGACAGCGTTATTTCTTGGTGTCTGATCCTGCATCAAGGAGCCAAAGCCAAAAGACAGATGGCGTCTGACAAAAGTGCGCTACGTAACACGATGCTGATGCTGCACTGCTCAGCCTGTTCATCTCACACCATACTCAGACTTGAAGATGCTGACGCTCAACCCAGCTGCAAAGCCCCACATCACATACAGAAGGTCACCTTCTGTCAAAGCCAACAAAACCATATCATTTACAAAAAGCAAGGGTGCGACCGTGTGGTTCAAATCACAGACAACGAAAACATCCCCTGAAAATGTGGAGGACTTAGTGCCAAGGACCTGAACACAGCTCTCACTTTGTTTTACGAGGATCTGATGCCTTCCAGTAATCTACCCACAGAACATAAGCCTTCTCCAAGTATACAAAACAGTCACTGTCAGCAATATTAAACTCAAATGTGTTTTATGATAAAGACCTCTCAAAGAAACTCGTCTCAGGAGAATCTCTGCCATGCACATTAGGCTACATGTTCGAACGTGCTCGTCCAGCCGCGTTAATATAGCCACATGTACGGCCTGTCAACTGCCGCGAGTCCATGAAGAGGCACGAAAAAGGTCCACTTTTCTCAGATAGCAGAGGACTGCTTTCTACTCCTGAGTGCTGCAGAGATGAAGGAGCGTGTGATGAGAGAAAAATGGCAGCGGGAAAGTGGTGTAGCTGCGAGTGTGTGCGGGGGTTGATAGTTCCAGTAAAGAATGCCCAGTGGGTTCCATTTTGCCCATCATGACCGTGCCTCTGCCTACAGCCCAGGGGCTGCTGAGCCACGGAGATGTCACTGCAAATTAGCAAAGCGCTGCCAAAGGAAAAGGGGGGGTGTTCCAGAAACAACCACCACTCTAATTATTATTCTGTGGCAGGCAGTTTAATATCTACCACTGGATATTTAAAAGGGGTGTCTTCTGCTAATTTAAGAGCAGAGACGTACAAAACTGAATTCAGCCGGGGCGTAAAGAGTTAAGATGTTTCCCTCCTTCCTGTGTTCTCTGCAGGGCAAAGAAGGTGAAAGATGAGAGAGAAATGCGACTCATGTGAAGCTACTGAAGTCCTCTAAAAGCCTCATTATTTTAATCTGCTGCTATTCCTTTCCACTTTTGTTGCCAGAGATTTTCTTGCTTTTGAAATGGGGAGAAAAAAAAATCAAATTGGTCTTTCATCTGTCTTTCAAACGCAGTGCGAGCAGGAGTCTGCAGGGATGAATTCCCAGGGACTGAACAGATGATACACTTTACATTAAGACATGAGACATCTCTCCTATGAGGGGAGCGTCTGCTTTAACGGGAGCCAATCAATCGGCAGTGACTTCCTGTGTGTCAGACATCAAACGCTGCTGTCCTCCACCTCCTTGTCTTTTCAACCTCCATCACCAGTGGGGGAGATTCCACTAATGTTGGGAACAAATCCACTACAAAAGCGCATTAGCAGTTCGCACACTGCGCGGATTCTTCCTCACATGAAGAGGGAAGGACACGTGTGCCTGATATTTCAGTGGATGCTGGAGACCCTTCAACAACACCCACAGTCAGCATGTTACATTTAGGAATTTGATCAATTTGATGCTTTAGATGGCAGCTAGGGAAGCTGAGCTAACAGTCTGCAAGCTTGTTAGCCATGGCTCTGGAAGCATACAGCTAGACCTTTGTTCAAGGGCTGGGCTTCCTTACCCAATTTAAACTGGACATGTTCCTCTTTGTTCTAGCAGTGGACGCTCATTAGACATGGCCAAAGTTTCCAATAAGGACATTTGTACAAGTAATCGCTGTGAGATAAAAGGTCAGGCTTCACACTGCTTTTTCCTGCTCAGTTTCACAATACTTTTTTTTTCTGTGTGTTGTCAAAGAGAGAGATCTCTTATGTGGTCATCAAGACGCTCTACTGCTCAAACCTTATGCAGCCAAACAGAAGAATGTGGGCTTAGGGTTGGGGGGGGACGGACGGACACAAGAACTAAAATTTGAAGCTGGGAATGAAAGTCCCTTTAAGCAATAGCCTTTCTGGCCACTCTCCGTTTAAGTATTGTGTAGGTTGCATTATTTATTACCTGTGCTGGACTGACGTATTGAACCGTTGCAGAGGGAAACTTGTGCTCAACAGTAAATGCACAAAGTATTTCTATTGCTGGAGCATTATAAGGTGTTCGTGTTGGGGTTTAATCTCTTAGAGAAACGACTCTGGGTTAATTGTGTAGAGTTTGAAAGGAGTTGTTCCTCGAAATAACTGACCCATTTAAATAAAACAGGCACAGCTTACTGAATAAATAAAATATGAAGTCGAAATAATTAAAACGTTTTAGAGACTTCTTTTTTGGTTTCAATCCAGTTAAAGGGAAAACTCATGCGCTATGAAAAATTTAATGAGTGTTTCAGCTTTGCTCTTCATTACAACAGAAATTGGAAGGATGGGTCTGAAATGAGTGTTCCCCCGTGGACAGGGCCTCTCAGGGGCCCTTTCCACTGTGCAGAACTATGGATGGCAGGGTCATCTGAACGACCCGTCTTCACAGTTTAACACGGTTTGGCTCTGTGTGATGTCAGCAGAGAGGACATCATATCTCTCATCTCAGACGCACAGCTCTGGCCCGACGGTCCCTCATTCTGGTCAAAGCTTCTATTTATGAGGGCCAATCAAGAAGAAAGCTGGCTTAAAGGCACGATAGTCTTAAAAGTACATTTTGTAATTACTCTGTGAAGCTCTGAACCAGAGCTTTCATCGCTCGGTGGCATTTTACCATTTGGTAGTTAAATATGTTTAGAAATGTGCTGCTATAGTTTTCTTTTTAATCCTTCCAACATTTCCTCAACAGCTGCTTTTTCCCCTGATATTGTAAATAAAAATGTGTTGATTCCTACAAAACAAAACTTACAGTGACTTGAAGCGCCAACATGTGGTAGAAATTGGTATTACACAAAAGTGCTGCCTGGCCCTACAACAATACTGCATAGTTATTATTGTAGGCTTTTACTATACAAATAAAGTTGAACTGAATTAAAATGAAATTGAATACATATTTTAGATTTGCAGTGGTTCTTTCTGCACATTCTGTTGACTGTTCATAATTCTGATATGCTTGAAATTGTTTTTAATTTGAGTTTACCTGTAAAGTATTAGCAGAGAAGTAAGTACATGCTGGCAGGTAACACTAAGCAACCAAGGCACTGTTTCCACAAGCGCATACAAACGTGGCTTTTCGTTTAAATCCAAGAACCATATTTTATAAAGGTAAAAAAAACAAAGAAACAATACAAACACATAACCACAAAGAAAAAGAAGCAGAACCACCGACTGTTGTTTTCACCCTGTTATTAATAAATGTATGTCATCAATAATGTACAGGTCCACAGAGAGCAGCCGGCGTGTTCTTAAATGTGAACTTTATTTTCCTTTGCAGTCTGTGCTTGTGGAGAGCTCCACTGTAATAACTGAGTATTTAATAAGTACTTAATAGTGAACAGTAGCAATGAAGTTGAAACCTAAATTAGTTTTGTCCCAAAAAGGATCTAAAAGAATCTAAAATGTTGCTCAATGCCGGGTTACACCGAGCCTGCTTTTGAAGAACTTCCTTCAGTTTATTTTCCATTAATTCTACTTCATTAGAAACTCACTAACAAGCTGTTAGCTCATCAATATGATGTAATATTATGAAAGGAAGCATCAACGCTGTGAAGAATAAGTGATGTCACTGTTTAGTCAGAGCACAGATGCAATACGTCTGACTGTGCCTACAGTCATTTACAGTGAGTCACCAGAGCACAGGCAAGGTGCACGACTGAGAATGCAATCAAAACGCATTTTCCACTTTCCCAAACTAACCACAAGAGGCTGAAAATATTTCTTTCAGACAGCAGCTATTGCAGAAACAGTGTCTGCTGATTCTAGTCTCTAGTATTGTGTAGTATCAGACCTTTGTCATTTATAAAAACAATTCTACATGATTTTTCAAATTGCAAAAATCAGTTACCTGCAAACGGTCTTTAAATTTCTCTCTGTCTCAGCGTCTAACAGGTTTGGACAAGAATAGGTGCACAAATGTTGAGGACCTCACTTCTTGCATGAGAAATGACGCAATAGGAGCCACAAAACAGCAGCGTGTTGTGTATGCACTGATTTGATGTGTCTGCCTAGTGCAAATACGACAATCTTACACAGACTGTAAGTGAGGTCAAAGCGTGAACACATAGCCCACAGAGCACACACCACAGAACAAAATATGTAAAAGAAAATCCATTTACAGCAGTACAAACTGAGCCCCAACTCCCTGTAATCCTTCATCAATAAGCCCCGTGCTTTGCACTACAGGTAGACACAAACATCTAGTTTACTCTTGAACTATGGGACTGTGTGTCTGCTGCACCGGTGCACAGACTTACAACACTATTGTGATGGGCACTGCAGAGAAGGAATGGAGCAGAGAGCTGGAAGGGAAGCACTGTACTTTTCATGCTCACAAACAAAAGCAGTATGCACTGATGTCTCTGTGGATTTGGATTGCAGAATAAACCAACAGCAGCTGCATTCAAGTAGAATAAATAAGCAGACACTCTTTATTGGATGGAAGGTAGCATAAAGCAGACGTCTGCGTTACACAGATTCCACATTCAATAAAATAACAATGTGATGTGAGGCAGCAGGAGACACTGAGCACTTGTTTGACAATTACTGCTGCAGAGTCTAGAATATTGTGTGTGTTCAGTAACAGTATGTCAGCTAAACAGAGATCCCTTTGCTGGCTCAGAAAACCAACAGTGAAACCACGAGCCCGACTTTACTTGCAGAATAAAGTCAACAGAGTATTTACAGCTGCATTCCTTCAAAGACTGGGAGGCTGTGATTCAAGAAACACACCAAAAAGACACCCACACCAAACATGTACGTGCACGCACGCACACACATACAAACACACACTGTGAGCAGCTGCCACAGGTGCCACCCTGGTTTTCACCAACACATCTGTAAAGGCTGTGAAGGTTTACGCCACCGTCTGCCAGTCTCCTCTCTGACCCGAAAAGCTGTCAACTTATTAAATTAAATTAAGATTTGAAAATAGTCTCAAATTTTAAATCGTTACACATTTGTGATCATTTGTTTTAAATTATGAACAAAGGCAGTTCTCAGACTCTTGTTAGATTGGTTTTCCCTCTTGTGGATAAGAATTTGTTTGTTTTTTCAATATTCACATGTGACCTTTGGTCACTTTCACTAACCCTACACTTTTCACCACATTGACACTATATATGGTTTAGATTTGGAGTCCTCTAATATGGCCGTACGAGGTTGGGTTGAATTAAACCTATTAGCCTAATTAGCAAAATGCTGTCTGCATCTGTTGTGCAATTCTACAACATACTGATATCTGTGCAATAAATATACAGCCTTGCATTGGCATTATATAAAAATGTATTGCGATCACTCGAACACCTTAATTAACTAAACTGAAAAGCAGAGATCTAAGATATCTTGCTTACATCAGGTATAACTGAGAAAATGTTACTACTTGGTTTTGTAGCTGCCGAGCGCCATCAGGCTTCTTCTTCTTTAGACTGCTAACTGAAGAGAAAGGTAGGTGGAAAAATAATTGTGTTAGTACCCACACAGAGATCATGGGATGCTGTGACAGAAAACACACTCGCCATAACCCCTGTCCACACAACACGCACTGTGACTACTCACGCAGTTCGCTGAGTCTTCATGAGTCCACTGATGAAAAACAGGGAGCGCAGCCAGAAGAGCAGAATGTTTGTTCAGCTCAGCAGGAACACTACAGTGATCAGGGACTGAAGGAGGAACAGGTGCCACTTTAAACTTCATGTGGAAATGGAGGTAATGTGTGAATAATGAGTGCTCTCCTCTGTAGTGCCGACTCATGAGGGGAGTCTGGCCCAGGCTCATGAGGGGCTCCAATTTAAGAAGAAGGGCAATAACGAAAACTCGTGTTTTCTTGCAAAGAGCTCGATTCGCTCAGGCAGCACATTCAGAGCCGCTGACTCACCTGCCAGATAAACCCAGTTTCCTCAACTTGGGGATGTGAATCACACACTGAGGCGTGCTCTAGGTTTGCTCTATTAAGTGCCTGATTTCATTCATTGTTGTCGTTGTTGCCTAGATGAATATTTATGGTGCTTTTCCAAAAAGAAACATAAATTTAATGAAATAATCCGTTTCTAGTGAGTTACTATGGTTTTTCCTGGATTTTACAGATATAGATGTATTCAGAAAAATAACTAAGATATGCAAAGCTTTTTTCAGCCATCGTTTACTTAACATTGATGGTTCTTCATCAATGTTATGGATCATTTAAAACCAGGTCAGTTTCATTTTAATATCAGACACAGCCATAGAACAAAATCACTTGCCATTATGCACTGTGTACATTATCTGATAGTAAATCTAGAGGCAGGTAATATTTTTACATTTTTTTAACAAAGGGGCTATTGACCATTTTGATGAAGAAGTTATGGGAATGCATCCATGCACACTTTAGTAAACAGATCAAGTAGACAGCTGTAGATTCTGTTGCAGGTTTACATAGAACTCAGAGGAAAGACTTCTCGAAACAGCTGCAAACAAAAACCTACTTATAGATGCCCTAAATGTTCATTCAAAACTGAATATTTCCATTACTTGTGATTTCGTTAATCGCAGATTGTTCTCGTGTTAGTTACCACAGACGTTTCGGATTTTTCCATTTTTAATGTCTATTTCAAATGACTATTTTAACAGTCATCCAGAGTTTCTAGAAAGTTACTATAAATGTTTTTCTAGTTTTACATCACAACCAGATTTGACTAAAAATCTGGAAACGTTGCGGTCTGAGAGCAAAGAGCTCTATGAAACTAGGAGGTCTTTAAAACATGACAAGAAGTTCTTTCCGTTGTAACACTGTGACATGAAAACATGGATGTTTACGTCTGAAGCTTGTGTGCAGTGATGGACAAATGTTTTGGCAGTGGCACCATAGCCCAGGTAAGTTTTTATTATTTGCCAATAGAACATTTTGACACTTATGAAATCACTGTGACTGTTCTTCATTTTATCACAGAAACAACAACAACAAAAAAGAAAATACTGCCCGTGCTCCCTCTCAGCCTCCGAGCAGATACACACATCAAACTCCTGTGTCACCACATTAACAAACTTGGGTCTCTATGCCACCCGCCCGGCCACCTGCTGCCCAGCAGGACCCCCGTCAGCTTTTTATTGCTGAGAGCTAAAAAACTAAGTTAAAAACTGAAGCGACAAAGTGTATGAAAAAAACAACTTTATGCCATTGACAAGTCTCTAGCCACAAATGTGCTGAAATCAACTGAGGCTCACATTTTCACTCACACTGTTACTAATATTAGAATTATTATTATTTTTGAAGCATTTTGTGTTGAATTGAAAGGAATAGAAAATAGAAAAATCTCCCGCTTGTGTTCTTTGTGCCACTGGATTGTGTTTCATGGTCAATAACTGATGAATCTGCACAAGAACCAACTAAACAACACCATGGGGATGGAAACTAGATGTTGCTTGAAAAAATTCAAAAACCTGCAGCACTACATCCATAGCCTGAACCAACTGTATCAGCAGTAAAACCGCATTGTTATTCCATCTGAACAATGCAGGCACCATAAACATAAGCTATGAGACAGACAATAGGGAGAAGGATTTAAATAATTTTATGTCTTGTATTGCTGGCATCTCCTCATGCTTAGTATTCTGCGCCATAAAAAAAGACTCATCTACACTTTAGATGTCATAGCTTTTCCCGAGGTTGTGCTCAGAGCAGAGACAGAGATGAAAACGTGTAGATGGAGACGCTGATGAGGAGACAGAAAGGATAAAGTCAAGATTAGAATTTGGTACTGATGTAAAGTTAAATTACATTTCACCTGCACATTCTGTTTTTGGGTGGTCTGTCTGTGTTTTCTTCTTCATTAATCATTTATGAAAGCAGAATAACGCCACTGCTGCACTCTGAACTGGCCTATCCGACAGTGGAGCATACAGAGGTGACTGCACAGTCGTGCAATTCGATCCTTAAGCCTTAAAGAAAACATGACCAATCAGCAATAACAGTGCTGACTAGGGATGGGTACCGGTATCCGGTGCCATGATGGCACTGGTTCTGACATAAACGGTAGTAACCAGACCGAAAAGCAGCGCAAAAGTCTGGCTGTACTTCACAGCAAAAGATGCAAACTCAGCAGCAACAAGTGCTTTAAGCTGATACTGTGATACTGTCAAAGGAGGTAACTCCTCGAATCCGATGAAACACCTGGCGACGCATAGCGTTTTGTTAAAAGCCGAGAAATGTGCCGTATTTGATAGCTTGCTGCGAGACCTCACACCGAGCACATCTACTGCGGGTGTGGTGCCTGTTATGACCCGGAGTTTGCAACATCCCCAAAAACCCGAAGAGGAGAGTCCTGGCCCCTAGCCCTGCCAGTGTAGCAGAAATGATGAGGATGATGATGCAGCAGCAGCCGTTCTTCTCTGCGTGAGGCTCCTGAACTCTCTGCCCCCCTCTCACGGACAATAACCATATCCAACTTCTTAATAGCAATGAACTGGTCTGCATTGGTGCATCATATCTTTATTCTCTTCCCCCTCCTGCCCCCCCCCCCCTCTTTCTTAAATAGATAACTATCATATCTGATATCATATCTCACAGTACAATAATATTGAATGGGTGCATTGTTGTATTTTGTCATGTTTCTCAGGTCTTTGTCTGAATTTCTACGAACATTATTGCTAAGGATTGTCTTATTGCATTGGAGTCACACTGGGTTAAATATGTACACTTGGGTTTTAAGGGGTATTTATTATTTTCTTCTTTTTTTTGGGGTTGTATGGTAGCCCCAAACGCAATTTCATTGTTCTTGACAATGACAATAAATAAATAAATACTGAAATACTGAGTAGCTTAATGTTGTTCGTGTGTAATTTACGTTGAGTAGGCTAAACATGTTATTACATTAATGCATGTAAGGTGAACTAGCAAACATCATCATAGCTACATGCGGCTGTCCTCTTATTTGATGGCAGATACTCCCTTCACTCTGGCCAAAAAGGCTAAAATGACCAAAGAAAAAGTGGAAAACAGCTAAACATGAGAGGTTTTTGGACAAAGTTTGTGTTCTCCGTTCTTTAAGCATCGGTTCGAGCACCGTTTAAGCACCGGCACCGTTTCAAAAGTACCGGTTTGGCACCGGTATCGGATAAAACCTAAACGATACCCATCCCTAGTGCTGACCTGTAAAATTCTGAACTTTCAACTGTTTTTAAAGAGTTTGCTTTCTACACACTATACAGCATGTCTTACCTGTGAATCTAAAACAAACTTAACCCAGTGCCGGGCCAATAGGCCACTCGCTTAATCTTTAGATTTGACATCCTAATATTGAATATTCACAACTGAACACAAGTTTCTTCAATAAAAACATGTGACTTTGAGTTAATCAGAGGAACTGATGAGCATACTGATGGAACACAGCATATATGGAAAAAGACTGAGAACATGGACTTGATGGAAATCCCTTCAATCCCAAAGGGAGCAATAAGATCCTTCAAGCTCCAGACAGACCAGCAGATGCTGGACATCCAACTGGGCATCAGGCCAGATTTACCAAAACACACAATATGTGAATATAACCCACACATTGTGCTGATAGGTGTGGTTAGTTTTATGGTTGTTTTCTGAGCGTTGCGCTGTTTTCTAAACACAGTTCATTTAAATATGACATGCTCAATCTTCCCATTGAGCCTTGCAATTAAGTCCAAGCTAAGAATAATTTATTAACAGGATAGGGGCAGCTTCTTAATTGTAATCAGACAAGCATATAAATATAGGTTAGATGTAGGCCTACAGTGGCAGTCTGGCAGAAAGGGTTGCTCTAATGAAAACAGGCTCAGTGTAGGACTGTAAACCTCCAGCATTGTTGCATTAAGACAACTTGCACCCTTTCAAGGGATAAAACAAACCAAATGTGCCTGACTGACAAAGGTTTAAACTTAAAAAACCTTCTACACTCTGGTGGTGTTGACATCACCACAGTTTTCTAAGCTATCTTTGTTTTGAGACAAATTAATCAATAAAAGAAATTGCAGATTTCATCGGGGAGATTTGCGCGTGGGCGCATCTATGATCTATAGCCCACTTACTGTCAAAGTGCATGCAGCTGAATTTGTGCAGGTCCACCACTACAAACAGTCATGTGTTACATCACAGTCTGTGAGATCGTGATGAAAATGCTGTGCGCTGTCCATGGTCCTGAAATTATAATACTTCAGGTATTTTAATATTTCCCTGTTTATCTGAGTGTAGTAAACTGTTACTAAGGAAACACGTGTTTTTAAAGTTTGGTGACATTAATATATTGATCAGAACAAAAACAAGTCCCTTCTCTATCTTTTAGCCATTTCACTGTGAACCTCACCTGTCCAGGCTGGAAAAATCGTGTCACAGAAGACACACCTCTTTATTTAAATCAAGAGGTGCAAGAAGTTTTGTTGCAGCTGGTTCGAGGTCATCTGTGAGCTCACTGGTTATTTATGTTTTCAATCTTCTTCTGGCATCTGTTTTCTCCTGTTCTCTCCATTTTATTATGCATTTGGATAAACTCTGCCAAAAGACCCAGCAGAGCAATATCTCAGATCCAGACCACATCAGCACTGCTGATTTCTTCCTCCACATCCAGTTTAAGTCTATTTAAGCTGTTTCAGGTTTTACCTGCAAGTCGATTTGCAACACACCTGCACTCCAGCCCCTCGTTTCCATGCGGTCTCTTAGGCTGCGTTCACACTGCAGGTGAAAGTGCATCAAATCTGATATCTTTGACCCTGTGTGGCCCATATCCGATCATGGTCTGACAGTGTGAACGGCACAAATCCGATATTTTCAAATCCGATCTGGGTCACTTTCGTATGTGGTGCTGAATCTGATGTTTCAGAAAGCGACTGCTGTTTGATGGTCACGTCGCATTAAATCTGTCTTTTACGTCACCGACACAAGACAGATGCCAACTATCAGCGCCGGAGAAGACATCGCGAACACTTCCTGGCCATCCTGATGTCAGCGAAACTGTTGGGAAGACAACGTTGGAGAAACGTGAACATTTTCTTTGTACTGTATAATCTGCAGATTCTGACAGAAATCTGCAGCTATCCTTTGAAGCACCGCTCCTCTCAAACAGCAATAAGGATCAATATTAGGCCAAATGTAAATAACAAAATAACTTTATAATAAAGCAAAATTGGGAAACGTAAAGTCTTTACATTAAGGGCCATCAGTCAAACAATACTGTTGCTCTGGGTCTAAACAGAGCGCGTTGTGTGTGACGTCTTCTTTTGTGCATGCGGGCGCTTTGAGCGTTCACACTAGAGCGCGTTTGCTGTCGCATTTTATTTGTAGTGTGAACGAGCAGACAAAAAAATCGGATTTGATCAAAAAATTGGAATTGAGCATCAAGACCTGCAGAGTGAACGTAGCCTTATTGTCACATGCTGCTCTTTGCTGTGTGGGAGTCTTGCTGCTGCTTGTGAAGTTCCCACAACAAAGCCAAGTCACTAACTGACTAACACATCTCAGATATGTATGTTTTTTGCTTTCCTAATGTTTCTAATTGTCAGCTAACCGCAGATAGTATATTAGATAGAACAGGAGTCATCATGTGTTACACCTACCTAATAAAGTATCATCTAATGTGGGTGCTGTTGTAAAAAGGTCTGTTTAAATCCTAACCATGAGTTATAAATCATTTTGGTGCCTAAACCTTACAAAGTGAATTTGTAAGGTTGCATTTAAATCACAATCTGTTCCTACAGCTAACAAAGTAAATGCTTAAGTCTGATTGTCACATGGAAATGAAACTAGATGCTGAGAGGAGAAAACAAACAAACAAACCAAATCCAAGTGTAGAACACAAAGCTTTGAGCAAGATCCCACCACCAACCCTCTAACCTTTTGGCTTTGCACATCTTTAAAACTCATAGCAACCACTAAAGAGAAGCTGGATCATCGAAGGACCAGGAGAGAAAAACAAAACTCTCTGTGTATAACAGAGAGCTGCAGGAAGAATTTAACAAAATTGTTACTTGTGGTTTTTTTTCTTGATATTCTCCAAAAAGCGACACAAACAAATCCTGATTTCCTTTTGATTCAAAACCTGAGTTCATGTACAGAATGGAAAACAATTTGCTATTTTTCAGAATGCACTTTTGGATTCCCTTGTGAAAGCCATGGGTACTGACCTACAAATTTTAATTAAACCTTATTAAAAAAGCTGACTCCTACACAAGCCGTTTGGGTATGTCCCACTGGGGAGACTCTAGAGATGATGTCTCTGAGTTAGCTTGATACTCCCTAAAAATAATGCTGTGATGAGGAAGGTTGGGCATCTCTGTTTAGACTGCTACCCCGACACATGGACAGAAAGACACATGGATGAAAAAGATTGCTGGCTCACGAAGGCCATCGGGACATTAATGACATTTCGCATGTGAATGTCTGCTTCAACAACTTGATTCAGAGGAACTGGGCATTGTGCTGAACAACCTGCTGAGTACCCAAAAATAAAGGACAAAGAGCTTCGCTTCCTCAGCTTCTTAGAAGAAATAAATAAAAGCCGATATCATAAACAATGTAAGCTGTTAACGATGGGGTGAAAATTACATCCATTCCCTGGCCAGAGTGCAACCCGAGCTCTAAATCACAGCAACATCCATTAAATAAAGCAGCTCGAAGTGGCCTCAGCATAGAGTAGCTCTCATTTTTTCATACCGTAACTGATGCATTACTGTATTCTACGCCGTGATATATCACTGGCTCTGTCAGTGAACTCATGATGGCTGGTTTCACAGCTATACTATATTTTAAAGCGCCTTGCTGGTCTACGGGTGGAGACGCTTTCTTCTCTCTGAAATAATCAGAATCCTTAGACACGGGTTTGAATAAAGGACAGTGATGAGTCTACCTAGATACACCGAGTATCATTTTTCGAGTCTTCTTTAGTCTTTATAACGTAAATTCTGTGCCTGCTTCCTTTGAGGGTTGTAATGGGAGTATCTTAATCTCTACATGTCCACAATAATCTGTGCACGCCTCTTCACAGCTGTGATATTCAGGCTTGCAGTCGGGTACTTGAGCAAAACAGAGGCAGGCAGCCGAGTATTACAGCAGACAAACACAGCATGCTGGCCATCCTCGCTCAACAGCAAATGATTTTATAGCTGTTCCAGCCACAGCCCCACGTGCAGTGTCATGAATAGTTGCCTGTCACAGAGAGGTGAGAGACCTGCTTGGGTTTAAATATAGCGATAATACATACTGGATGGCATTCAGCTGCATATGTGACAGGTGAAAGTGAGAGAAGTGGAACTACTGCTTGCTTTGTCACATCCTGTTATGTTATAGTCAGGTTGAGGACCTAGTTTCAGGACACAAAAGGGAAAAAAGTTTCCCTCAAACCACAAATCATTCGTTTTAGTGACACATAAAAACACAAGGAACCAGTTCACTCCTCAAAAGTGAGTAAATAATGTCAAACTGTAAAAGTAATCTACAAGCAAAAGCAGAGACGAGAAAGAATCTCTATAAAACCACATGTAAGAAAACCGGAGGAAGCAAAAAAAGCCGGAGATACACAAAGAACGCTGTTACTAAAAAAAGACAGCAAGTGGCTAAAACACTAACACACCTACAAACACACCAGACAGCAGGCACATCTGGGCCCCGCCTACTAGTTTTGGCACTTTGGGCTCAGTTACAGGTGTTCTGGGGGCCAGAAAAGACCCAAATGAACTGGGTCACAACACATCTGACATCCGTCCCATATCATGTGGCCCTGGAGTCAGACTGAAGAAGCCAGACTCACCTTGAGCCAACATCATCAATCAAGGTGAAACAAAGCCAACAGAAAGCAGCAGGTGTGGGCCACAACTGGGCCAAACCCTGAAACTGTCAGACAGCTGATGACAGAAATGTGAGCGCAGAGCTTCTGAAGCTGTTCAACCATCTGACAAGTTGGATCATCTCAATCATTTTCACAAGCAAACATTCACTGTGCTGTAAACAGAACCAGAGGCGTGTTCTTTGTAGTCACATCTATTTTTGAACATATCAAAGTCATTTAATCTGAGAGTGTTAATATAAAGACTGACTGACATTATTAATGTATGTGAGACTGTTTCCCAGTAATAATGTAAAACCATATTAATATCTTTAACACACAACGCCGTTAATGCTCTCATGTCTGTGTTTGCACCCTCACACCAGAGTGAAATGATCACACTTACAGATAAGGAGGCATCTCAGGCTGCGAAGTGTGCTACCCATGGTTTATTAAAAGTCTTGTCTGATGTTATTTCACTGTAAATCAACATTTGCATCATTACCATCAAAAAAAAGAAAAGAAGGAAAAAAAGCAAAGAAAGGTGAAATGCATCTGTGATGATCATCGAACTCTGATGGAAATGATTAATAGAACAAGATCGCTGCAATAAAAAAAGAAATTATATTAAAAATTCCTTTACATAATATCCCTGTGGAAATGTAACCTCATCATCTGCTGCATTTGTATATGATTAAGTTACATTTCTCACAACACGCCTAAAGGGAGCAGCTGTGCAGTGTGCTTATTAGATGATCAGATATTTTGACAGGTGTCAGCGAACAGTTCAACAGCTCAACAGCTCAAACTGGGAATCAAAAGGTCTTTGGAGCTCACGGTGCAGACAGATAAATGAAGTTGCCATTTAGTTGTTGAATGGTGGCTGGAGGAGGTGGGACGCTGTTCACAGCAGGCTACAAGGACCCAGCGCAGCCTTTTAAAGAAAAAATAGCTCCATTCTTTCTGCCAGTTTCCCAAGGGGGTCATTAAATATCCATCTTATCTTATTATTATCACCTAAACTGTCCTCTCGCCTTTCTTTAGCGCTCCTTCTAATTTGCAGTGATGGCAACCAATAGACTGACAAAGACAGATGAGATAGTGAGGGAAAGTGAAGTGATGACTGATAAGAACTCTGGAAACATCTCCTCCCACGTTCTCTGCAAAGCTGCACATTCTAGCTGACGTCACGTCCTCGCGTGCTAATGAGTTTGCAGAAGTGCACAAATCTGATTAGCTGCATACAAATATTGGGATTTATTGGTGTTGCAACTAACGTTTAAACTTAATGTTTACTGAGAAAACGTGTCCCCCGGTTGTTTTTATTGACCTGTATTTATGTTTTGAACACTGACAGTATGAAAGACTGACCGGATTTCCTGGTTTGAAAAACACAGTTGCATTTGTTTGAACAGGCACCGAGGGGCCGTCCTCTGGTTGTATAGAAGTCTGTGATGCTGAGGAAACTAATGTGTGTAATCCATTTTTAACTTACCTCAATAGTTTTACTTTGATTTCTTTTTTCCACTTCTGTGTCTGTCATGCTTCATTTCTTAATTTTGATCTGATCATCTACAGATTGAGGTATATACTCAGGTAACTGTAGTAATACTGTGAAAGGCCTGGGCTACTGGTTTTCTTCTTAAATCAGCTTTTTCAGTCACTATGTGATCACACATCACACTGCATTCAATCATCAGTTATTGTTAGTCTCTGGCTGTCTTCCACGGTCTCTTTGTTGTCCTGTCTTCCTCCCATTAGCCCCAACTGGTCGAGGCAGAGGAGCCTCTCCCCGAGTCTGGTTCTTCCACTTCCTGTTAAAAGGGAGTTCTTGCTTTCCGCTGTTGCCAAGTGTTTGCACCTTCACCTTCAACCCATGAATTGGGCTTTTTCTGCCTTTAAGAGGAACAACCTCATGCATTGTTTCAGGAATCCTTAGAACATATCAAACAATAGAATTAATTAATCAATATGTCTGAAATCAGCTGTCTGCCTGTCACTAGGTAATGCAGCCATCTATTTAGACTTAATGTAAATTGTTTTAAATGGTCGCTTGATGGCACACTAACGCTTGTGTGAAAGACACTGGATGCTTATACTTCATGTGACCGTGAAGGCAGATGGTGAAAACAAAAACATTGTCTTTGGTTGAGTCTGGGTTTGTTTTCTCTGAGTACAACATGCAGAGATGAGCCACAGAGAGGTTGCCATGTCTTATCAAATCAGCCGATGCTCACGCTTCACAGCCATCAGTGCTGAGAGGGATAAGAGGCTCCTTCAAGCGTTCTTCAGCCATCCAAAAATACGCCTCACTGAGATCTTAAAAGCCGTGAGCCTGCCAGCAGAACAGCAACAGAGATGGAGGGAGTTGAGTCTAAAGCAAACAGCAGAGGCTTCAGAAGGCCAGGACAGGGAATGAGCAGCCAATTAAGGCTTTGGTCCTGCCTCTAAGCTGCCATAATTTGGCATGACTGAACTTATTTTGTCAGTAAGGTCTTTTTTGTGACAAAATAGTCGTCTGTACTGACTGTTGGCAGGCCGAGCCTCAGTGGAACAACTGAGGGATTTAAGGCTGCTTCGCTGGAGACAACACACAGCTCAGCACTCACAGCCGAGCTCGGAGACTTTCAAAAACACTGCTGTTTAGTTTCTGCTTACTGAAGTCACAGATGTAAACTGTTAACAGACTGTGTCACCTCGTCAGCAGCACTGAGGACTGGTGTCCAAGGACAAGGACACATGGGCTGTAAATCCAGCTGTACCGAAGCAGCTGGGATGGAGCTGGTTCTGCTGGCACAGAAATCTCAGCCCGCTGAAGTAACTCGCAGCACAACAGAGAAGAAATCCATTCATCATAGAGAGTGTGATGTCGATACAGTCATAAACTCTCTGCTGGGCAGTGTACTACATCAGAAATGCACGCTGAAGGGCCAGCTTTCTGTGAGCAACCAACTGCACCACAGTGAAAGTCATCCAGGAGATGTCATCTGAAAATATGTGTTGTTATTGCCATATTTAAATTATAGCAGCGGCTGAGTAACACGTCCGTGGATGTTTATCAGTATCAACACACAGAGCAGTGATTTATGCTGCAGGGGCAGCTTTCTGCAAAACTACTTTTCCAGCTCTCTTTTGTCTGTTTCAGTCAGTCCCTCACAAACACGACCCAGTGATACCCAAAGTCCGTTCATCCATCCCCCTGTGCTATTATATATCAGTTCTACAAAATCTTTTCTTTTGAACACATTTTAGTCTCTGAATTCTTGCCGCCCGGGCAGAGAGACGATGGCTTCTGCAGACTACTCTTTAGCTGTTGGGCTTGTTTGTTTTGGACACCGTAGTGCTCTGTGGCAGCCGGTGGTGTGGTGAGCCGAGGCAACAGAATGTCAAATCGAAATATTTGACATTATAACAAACGCACAGCAACTGGTTAAATAACAGCAGTGTTAACTTTGCAGCTGAGATGAGCACAGCGGGTGGAGGGGATACACTTTATTGACACACAATGGTGTGGTGTGGTCATCTAGAGTACACGATCACTTGTGACGACACTTCATATGTGGAGTGAGATTTCTAACAGCACTACAGAATGGCTCAGTCCAGTGGCTGAGTGGACAGTTTCAATACAGCTTCGATGTACGACTTTCATGTTACAGTGCATCTGGACTGTATCTTAGAAACAAAGCATCAATATGTATCAGACTTTTGCAATGACGTTTTTCATGCACACAGACAAGTATCGACTATTTTGTTTTGTTAAACAAATAAAAAGACTTTAAATGTATCTGCTGCTCTTTCTGCTAAAAATTCTGAACTGTAAGAAAATGTCTTTGTGTTCATAGTAACCATATGTTGTTGTTTTTTCACTCTTCTCTTGATTGAGAACTTTTAAAATTTCATTTTGGTCAAATATAAAACAACTCTTATACACAAACTTTCTCTTGACACAAAGAAGGAGAAATGGTCAGCGAGTGCTCGCGGTTATTCAGCATAGAAATGTTTGCTGGAAACCTGGTTGTTAAAAGGTTATTAAGGTTTATATCATTTATTATATTTAAACCGAACTTGAAATAACCCTCTGTATTTCACTCAGAATAGCTTGAACTGTTGTTATGATGCAACACAATAGACTGACTTCTTAGAAAGTTGGTAAAAAACAACAAGAAATGGCACACAAAAGTCCAAATGAAGGGTCGCAGCGAGTTATGCCCCTGACTGTGTGTGTGTGTGCGCACGTGTGTGTGTGTGCGTGTGTGTGTGTGTGTGTGTGCGTGTGTGTGTGTGTGTGTGTGTGTGTGTGTAGTGTGGAGGGTCACTCCACACACCGTGTGTTGATTCTCATCAGCATCACTGATGCCAGGGGGAGAGACTAAACTTATCACAGATGAGGCTTGAAGACAGTTCCTTAAAGAGAAGTGTGTGTGTGTGTGTGTGTGTGTGTGTGTGTGTGTGTGTGTGTGTGTGTGTGTGTGTGTTTAAAGAGAGGTTGGAGATGGCTGTGAGATGCGGGCCCTTTATCAGGCCTCCTGCCTTACACAGATAAGACAGGAATGCTGCGTATAAAGGAAATCAGGTGAGACGCTCCTCCAAACAAGCCGAGAGGAGAGGAACTGAGCGGCGCCTCCTCAGCGAGAGCTTTTAAACATCCACCCTGTGACCTGCTCTCAGTCTTTGGTGCAGTGATTTCATGCCAGTTGTTCGAGCAGTCGGCTTTCTTAGATATTCTGTGATGCATCTTTTGGAGGTGTTGCTCTTATCTTTTTCTTCTTATGTGTGTTCATGCCGTCATTTGAGACGCACGTGCACACACATGTTTTCTCATGTTCAAGTTATTTAAGTACAAATAATGTAAAAAGACAAAAATTTGTCTTCATGTTTTGGAAAAAGTGTTTTCAAGGTAAATAAATTTCAGTCTTTATGTAAAGAATTATGTAAAGTCGAGCTCGCTAAGCACTAAGTCATGTAGTGTTACCACAACAAAGACTTTCTGCAGCTGAAATGCCTCCTCCTCCTCCTCCTCCTCATCATCATCATCATCATCACCGAGGCTTCTGGTTAGAGAAAAGTAAATTCCTTAATATTACACTAATTAAAAATATGAAGAAGCACATGTTTGGTTGTGCAGATGATCTAATATGTCAGATGCCAAATAATTATTAATATTTGGGGTTATTTTTTCCCACTGGAGACGGGAATAAAAATAAACTGAAAAAAGAAACGTCGAATCCAATTATTCTAATGGAACAAAGGGAGGTACAGGATGAGGTACTGGATGCACATCCTTATTTTAGAAATGCTCCGATGTTGGGATCTGATGCTTTTTCATCACAGCAGGCTGCAGACCACACACAGCTGTAACCTGTTTATCCTTTTTCTTTTCAAGGAGAAGATTAAAATAATAATTTGCACAAATTATGTTCATAAACTTCCTGCTTCATAAACATTTTTAATCAACATTTATGATTAAAAATCTTTCAAAATCATTTGGATTGTATTAAAAAGTTTTCAGTATTTATTTCTTTTTTAATAATAGCTCCTATATTTCATTATATTCTTCTGCTGTTTTAGAGCTTTGCAGTTCTGCAGATTTACTTAGTTTCCAGCTCTTTAAAAGTTCAGCCGCTAAAGAAACGACTTAAACATGTTTTCTGTCTAATGGCCATGAGAGGGCAAAACGTGCAACCCACACGCTGGTCCACCGTGACATGGATGCAGTAAGTCGCAGTAATCTGAAGCACCAGCAGAGGGAGATGTTTTTTTCAAGCCAACATAAAGTAATAACGGGGAATTAACACATGCACATACATATTAGTCTCACAGCTTAATTGCTTCTGATGATTACGGACTCTGAAACGTGCACCTCGTGTCTATTAGCAGGTTGGTTGTGCAAAGGTAGAGCATGTGAAAAAAACAACCTGTTACTGATGGGTGTATTGCTTCAGTCAATAGTTTAAAGACCAAAAAATTGTTTCCTGCCTTAAAACAATAACTTGTGTCAAATAAACTTCGGGGATCTGAACCAAACTCCCCCGTCTTCAGCTCTCACTCATTGTCTCACCCAGTCACATCAACCTGAATGACACCGTGTGAGAATACCTGGGCTTCAGGCAGGTTAACATCCAGGATGACCGGCTGGCCGTGGGGCTCCCCGTTCTCTAGCCTGGAGTAAACCAGCTGGTATCCTCTGATCTGCCCATGCTGCTTCACGGACAGCGGGGGCTTCCAGCTCACCCTGAGGGCAGTAGAGTTCAGGGCCTCTACCTCCACCTTCCTGGGAGGAGCTCCAGGCACTGAAAACAAATGAGAGAACACAAATTACATTTAGAAAGTGGAATGTTTGATTTTGTGCGTCTCAATAGGTAGGCTACTATTAAACCACGTCTTCATGAGACTGTATTAGCATCTGTTCCTCAGAAGCTGAGTATCTCTGCCTTACTTTGTACCCTTTACTATTTCCACAGTAACGTTTTGGCGGCTGAAAGATTTGCGAAGCATGATTTCACCTTCAACAAGTACAAACAGACTTGTTGTGTGTTCAGATACACCTGATAAGTGTCACAGTGCCTGTTTTTTCTCACACTGCTCACTGTGGTACGCTGTCAGTGTGAATATTATTCACTGAAAAGCTTGTTGCTGTTTCTTTGTGCCTTCATGTGATTCACTTGTTGGCACTGCTTCATGATGGGAAGAAGAATAAGTGAGAAATTTGTTTCCTTTTATTTTCCTTTTTGTTAGAATTGTTTATGTGTGATTCATGCGAGTCATTTTTGGCAAATGCACTGGTGATTTGGTGAGGCTTTGGGGGAGGGGTGTGATGCTGTCACTCCCAACATCGTTTTTGGAGGTTTCACTGCTGTGTTTGGGCGCATTTTAACACACACCACCATATTTTCATAAAACGAACCAATTCGTTTTTAGAGTGAAAACCCCAACAGACTATTTTCTAGTGTTTTTGTAAGCTTTTAGTGTTTCACTCTCACGTCACACAGGCTCAGAGACTGTTTCCCCTCAAAATCACAACTTTTACTTTGACATTCTCCACTTCCTTTGTCCAATACTGCACAAACCTACACGCAACCAGAGAAACCACAAGAAGGTTTTCAGTGCAGCAGCCACATTTAGCTTTGCAACAGCAGCAACACACATTTTCCACTAGCAGCCAGAGGTCGTCAGGTGATTGTGAATGAGGTCTAAACCCAAACCAATGCGTTTAATCTTCAGACCGCCTTCTGCTGCTGCCACTCCTGAGCCAACAGCCAACACTGTAGAAACTGGTGCATCAAACCACTCGACTGTAATGCTGAGGGACAGGAGAACATGTCTTTATTGTGCCGTTTTTTCCCGTCTGCTTTGTTCTGGCAAATGCTTCATGTTCCCATCTCTGTGAAAGAGTTTAATCTCAACGAGCCTGCCTCATTTAAATAAAATTGCAATAACTGTTGCATGGGGTTACGTTTATTTTAAATGGTGCCCACATGTCCAGCAGCAGATGTAGACGAAGACGTGTGGTAAGGCCTATCCACGGTCATTTCTCTTCATCAGTTGGACCACTTCAAAGTTTGACCTGACGAGGTAGCTACCAGCCTGGAGAGGCTGCAAGGATACGTGAAGGTCACTGGCTATCTTTGCAGGTTATCCACATCAAAGCTTGTCACATGGAGCCCCAAGAGGATGCTGGGAGCTGGGTTTAGAGCACACACACTTTCTACTTTGCTGCATATCAAAATAAGCTTAAAAAGATTCCTCTGGAATGCTTGGTCAGCTTCACAGGAAGGTGTAAATGAATACAAATTTAACTTCAATAAAAATGAGGAGATGAGGCTCTGCTAATATTAATGGAATTCACACAGAGAGAACAGAAAAGGAAAATACTGAAAAACAGGGAGGGAAAAGTGTTAAAGCAGCAAGCAGAAGTATTAAAGTATCAACCCGGCACAGCAGGCAGAGGAAAGCTCTGCAACTCGGTGTCAGCACTTTGCACTTTCGACTAATTAGAATCGTTTAACCTTTTATAAAATCAGAGACCTTCCAGAGTCAAGCTTCACGCTTTGGAGGAGAAACGTCAATAAACCACAGTGTTAACTGCAAAAGCAAAAGCCAGTGAAGAAGAAGAACAAAATGAGCATGTAACAGACAACGGGATCCTAAAGCAGACTAAACACAGCTTTGAAGTCCATCTGCTGCCACGGATTAAAATAAAGCCAACCTCAGCTGAAAAGCAATAACGGTGGTCGATTTCTGACTAAAACGTCACTGTTTGTGGAAACAACCTCCTGTGGTCATGGGAGGAAGTGCATGCAGCTGCTACAGTTCATTTGTTTTCTAATGCATGCCTGATGCTAATCTGATGCTAATCTGATGCTAATCTGAGCAAACAGAAATAACACAAACTGAAGAGATTTCTTTTCTTTTTCAGGAATGGGCTTTTCTATTTGCTCATTATTTAGCTGAGGCCTGAAAACGTAAGAGCAGGTGTTTCATATTCATTCTGTGGTAACCACATTTACTTTGATAGCTGCCATGCAACAGCCCAATAAAGACAAAGTATTTTAATTATTCAGCTATTCTACTGAACCAACCAGAGCTGGTTTGGCTCAATGGGAAGAGCAGCTGCTGTGAGATCTAGTGGCACAGGTTTCAATCCTATGTGACATTTGCTGCACATCTTCCCTACTTGCATGTACTCTGCTTGGCTGTAGCTCAGGCGGTACAGCAGGTCATCTACTGATCGGAGGTTTGGTGGTTCGATTCCTGGCTTCCCCTAGTCTGCATGCCAAATATCCTTGGGCAAGGTATTAACCCCAAATTGCTCTCCGATGCATCCATCGGAGTGTGAATGTGTGTGAATGTTACTTAGAAAAGCACCTAGAACAATGTGCTTGTGTGAATGGGTGAATGCACAAGTTGTGTAAAGCGCTTTGAGTGCTCAGAAGAGTAGAAAAGCGCTCTATAAGAACCAGTCCATTTACCAAGTTTTCTTGCATCTGCTTTTTGGCAGAAAAAGAGTGGCTAATGAAAAAAGTGGTTGTAAGAAGGCAAAAAGCCGTTAGTGTCGAATCAACGTCAACAAGCCAACAGAAGTGAAAAACCAACCTGGAGAGGATGAACGTTGGGTTTCGGTGGCCTGGAGAAGATTTTCCGACAATAAATCAGGACATGCCGTTCTTCAGATTGATTTTATCGCTCCACGTCCTGTCTGTATACGTCCTCCTGCTTGCCTGGCTTACACTTTACAAAGGCCTCTTTGTCTGCTGGAGTTTTTATGATTTCACTAAAGCTAAATGTGCCGTGAGTGTGGACACGGGTTTACTTATCTTTAATTCCCACTATAACATGTAGATGCTTACTGCAGACTGTGAGACTCACACACTTCATGCTGGTTTTAAACTTGTAGGACCATCCTGACTGACAGCGTGAAGCCGGATCTTGTGTCTGTGGCTGCTGGGGGTTCTCTGCAGCGGCTGTCAAAGCTACTGCAGCCACTAATTGTCTCCTCTGTATCGCTCTCACTGGGTCCACTCTGTGTGCTCACTTCCTTCTGCACACATCAGATTAAACAAATCCACAACCTGAACGACCTCTGTATGCAGTTTGGATTTATTAGCATTTACTCACATCTTTAGAAGCTAGCTGAGCGTGTAAATATTAAACGTTGTTAAGAAGGAGATCCAGCGTCACTGCTTTCTCTTTGAGCACATGAAAGATCCCGTATGTGACAAAGTAATCTTCTCTCAGCACAAGAGCTGAACACTGAATTAAAACTTTATTCTTCAAACAGATATTGTTGGAAAGTTTACTTTTGTTTAGTTGGGTCACAAACATACAAACTGTTCTTATTTCTGCAATTTTAAAAATAATCATCAAAACTTTTAAAGTTCTCGTTCACATAAATGCTGTTTTGTCTCATGGAGTTTTTGATGGATAATCATGGAGTATAACAAGGTGAGCAAGTAGCAATCATAGAACAAAACATTTGATTTGTTGTGCATAGTGAATTTCTCAGCATGGAGGAAAAACAAGCAGCCAGATCGACTCCTTGAAACGTTGCCCTCTCACCTCAACATGAAATTTAATTTGAAGTGCTCCACACTGGCTAATCAAGGCTGTGATATCCTGACTTATCTTTAAAGTTCTCTGCAGTATTACAGTGTCCCACTGTAATAAAATAGGTGAAGTGATGGGAAACAGCTACACGAAAGACCAACAACCTCTAAAGTACCTAAAGATAAACTAAGCAGAGTTTAAGCAGTGCAGAGCAGAACAGAAATGCTTTTCAGGACCAGCAGAGAACAGTGGACATGAAAGCAAAAGCTGGGACAGTTATGTTGCATTTCCTGCAGGAGAAAGGGGAAAATGATAATGGCTGTTAGTTTGCTTTAAAATGTCAAATCAGCACATTTTCATCCCAAGGCATCAGTCGCAGCTGTGAGATCCTGTTGGCACCAGAAATGTGCACCAGGTATCAGTCGTGCTCTTAAACTATCGGACACATTAGAGGCAGAGCAGAGGGACAGACCACATGCAGGTGTCTGTGGTTACTGTCTAGCTTTGCCTTTGCTTTCACTGGATGATTTGTTCTGTGTTCCCTAAGCTTCGTACAAACCAAAGAGCTTTGGGCCTTCAACCAAAGCAAATCAACAGGACTGTGATTAAAAAACAAAACAAAATAAACACTTTTTTAAAAAAATTAAGATTACTCAAAAACAAAATAGATTTCTGTTTAGGAGAGATCCCAAAATAAACTTCCATCAATAAATGAACACAGACTCTTAAATTCATGCAACATTTATACACAATCTCTGAATCCAAAGGTCTGTTTTGAGCAGTTCTGATGTACGGTGGGTTTTGTTGGAGTCCTATCACACTTTTACTATAACTGCGTCACATTAATGACACCATGGGTCGACACAACTGCAGTCTTTGCCTTTAGACTGAGCAATGGCTGGCTACATTTATTTCTGATTTGTGTCCTATTAAAACCAACACAAGCAGGAGAATAAGCTCACAGAACAGGTCCTTTGTCTCGGGGCATCAGGGAAGCCGAGTATAACTTTGACGTGTCCCAGTGAGCAAAGTCCCAATCACAGCCTAATGAAATCTGTAAAAGAGATCCAATGCCTGTCTGACAAAACTCTGCTACGGCTCCTCTGTGCTCATATCAGAATAATTATAATATCTAAGAAGAAAAATAGTTATTCTCTTTAAATTTGAGTGTTTCCTTTATTGCAGATTATTAAAGGAAATTACAGTAAGCCAGGAAAGTTCAGCGTACGCTGCGACTATGTCAGGGAGCTAAACGAGAATGTTTTTTGTTACTCGGGCTGACACGGATAAGAGCTGGAAGGAGGATTCGTGGGAGAAAGCGTACACTGTGTGGAGAATGGACAGATGCTGGAGAAATGCAATGAGAGCTCAAAGTCAAATGGGGTGCAGAGAGATGGAAAGAGATGAAAAGAGTGTGAGATTCAAATTCAGTGGGTGTTCAGAAATAAAGAGTGATGAGAGACGCCAGGAGAGAGAGAAGGGCAGCAGATGGAGAGGGTTAGTGGTGTGAGGAAGGAACACTATTTAGATTTGTCTCTTTGAGGTTTCACCCATAAAGAAATGCCATCCAGGAAAACAAACAAACAAAAACACTGGTCATAAGGTCACTGTTGGCTTTTGGCAAGTACTAAAATATTCTGTTTAAATCAGGTAACTGAAAACTGTTGGGCAGGTTTGAAAGAAGAGGGGTTCGTTTTAGAATCATCGTCAGGTTTGAGTAAAACCGATTAACTGCAGAGCTTTTATGTCCTTTTAGGAACACTCTAAATATTTCAGTGGCATAAATTTTATTTTCATACATACATACATATACACATATACATATATATATGTATGTATTAGGGGTGCAACGACACTCGTATTGATATTGAACCGTTCGATACAGAGCTTTGGGTTCGGTACGCATATGTATCGAACAATAGCTCGTTAGCGGAGATTTGCCGTGTTGTGGCGTCAACGTCATTTCAGATTAAGGCTGACAGCACTAGTGGGAACACAACGAATATGACTGCACATTTACTCCGACATCATCCTAGTGCAAAGACAAAAACAACAAGCAGCATGCTACAAACTTTACACGAGTCATTTAGACAGCCGTTAGCACAGGATTCTCCTTATGGGGACCTGATATGTTTAATATGCTGCTGAGAATATAGCCCAGAAGAAGCGTATAGTAGAGCTTTTATTTTGAAAGAGACATTTCTCTGTAATAAACTCTCTTTTCCAAAGATGAGCGATTTGTCGATCATATTAATTTTTTTATCCCTTTGTTTTTTCAGCAACATTCAATTTAAAAACTGTACTTTTGAGTTAAAATATATATTTATAATTTTAATAAATGACAAATTAAAAAAGCATGAACATTTTTTTGTATCGAAAAAATATCAAACCGTGACACCAAAGTATCGAACCGAACCGTGGATTTTGTGTATCGTTGCACCCCTTGTATATATATATATATATATATATATATATATATATATATATGTATAAACGAAATCTAATAGTGGCTCAGAACTGCAAGCGTTAACAGAGGAGAGGCCACCGTGCTGCTATACTTGCTGAGCCTCGGTGATATTGCACAGGACTTAAACTTTGATGCTTTGATTTCCTTGAGTGGTTCCAGAAAAGAGTCCATTACTCTTTGCTCTCATTGGTCATGATACGGCCAATTGTGCCTGCACAAAAAAGAAGAGAATCCTCTTGTAAGGATTTGTTGTAATGCCGTGTGTCTTAGAGATGTGAGCACTGGGCTGTGCTGCATTTGGACTCATCTTCAGCAGTGAAGGTAATAGCAAACGGATGCTGCTGAATAGCAGAGTATCCCTCCGGACTGAATCATAGTGTCTATTTAGCTTGTGCTTCAGTCCTGCCATGTGACTAACAACAGGGAAAGAGCATGCTATGTTGCCACTCAGGCAACTCTCCAGACACCTTGGCCTAGCAGTGCAGCACACCATGTCATCACGCTGGGAAAAGGGACACGCAGCCTGGCAGAGCATGACAGGCAGGAGCTTAGTGGCAGCTAAAGTCTCACAAAATGTAGTGAAATAAGGAAAAGCTTCTGTCTTGATGATTACGTCTATCATGGTGCAGTGAGAGTCGTGACTAACCTTGACCCCCCTTGCTCAGAATGCATGCTGAATACTCAGGTATGACATACTGTGTCATGCAGACATAACTACTGTGATATTTTAATTCCTAAAACTTTTCTGGGTCTGGTATCATCTCATCTGCAGACCATAAGCAAAAAGGCCCACTCCTCTGTACCTTAGCTTTATTTTCTGTGCATGTATGTACCTACTGCAGGTCTGTATACTGCTCTGTACAGACTGCTGACTGAGCTCGGCATTCTCCCAAAAACCTGAAAATAATCATGCGTTTTATTCATGATATAAGAAATTGTACTGAAAAAAAAAAGGGTCACCGCCATATCTGTTATAAAAACACAAGTGATGGTGTTTTACAAAGACCGTTGACATTTGCTGCAGAAACCACCTGATATAAACACGACTGCACGGTTGCGATTTCTGTTGCACTTCTTGTCTGCTGCATTTATTAGAGCTTACTTGCACTAGCAGTACAGATAAGGAAGCTAAATTTATTTTTAAAATTCTCCCACAAAGAGCACAAGGTTTGTTTTCAGGTGTAAATCAAAAGTCTTTGACCTAACAGATTAAACACTGAGTTACTCCAGGTTCAATAAAGAGCTGTGTGTATATCTGTCCTGTCGCTGTAGAAACTGTGTTCCACACGCAGGTTTTTCATGGGGTTTCCAATCTGTGCCTACAGGTTGGACAACTTTTTTAGCAAACAGGGACTCAGGCTTAAAGATTGTTTTTTTTCTTGAGTGAACATATAACTAATCCAACATTACACACTGAAACCTGAGACAGTGGAAACTCCATGTTTAAATAGGCTTGGACTAAGTTGGCTGAAATGTTTGATCTCCTGTTCCTGAGGTGATGTCTAAAGAACCATAAAACTACTTTTGGATTTATGTCAAAACCAGAGCTTAAGTGCCGTATATGAAGACTACATGATGCACCACCACAGACTGCACAGCTTCATGACTTGGCACCAACTGTTGGCACTGTGCAGGGTAGCCGTGCGTATTAGTGGAATCAACAAGATTACAAATCCTACACCGGACTCTTAATCCAGTCCATCAATCTGATGTTTTGCAGACTGATTTTTATTCATTTACAAATTAACCAGTTTACTCCAAACCCTCCAAGCGTCTGAAGACCGGGTGCTGTATTCTGTATTTGAGCCATGCTTATACACTGCGCTTATGCACACTTTGGTGAGTGTTTATAAGACTAAACTGCAGCAGCAGGAAATGAATACAAAAGAATTGGACAGTTAGTTTGAATGTTTCCCATGAAACCATCAACATACCATCTTCCTTGGTTCTGACTTTAGCTGCAGAGCTCTCTGGACCTGGCCCAACATCTGTGTGAGCCCTCACCCACACCAAATACTCCGTCCACTTCTCCAGGTCCTCCAAAATGTAGCTGGTGATATCAGGACCAATCCCTGACACCTGGTGGCGTTTCTGGTCCTCTCCCGTGAGTGCTTGGTAGGCCAGGGAGTAGCCAACAATCTCACCGTGCTGGCTGTCTGTGGGCGGGGCCACCCACCTCACCTCGACGCTGGTGGAACTGAGGCTGAGCAAATGTACTTCCTGGGGTGGGGCTGATGGGGCTGAAGGAAGGGGAGGAGGGAGGGTAATGGTCAGGTAGGGTGGATGATGGATGATGAAGCAACTGTCTCTCTGGACTGTGTTACAGAGTAATTATTAAACTGGCAGATTAATGCCACATTATCCTATCAATGTTTTTGTCATTATGGTTTGTGGAAACAGTGTCTCCTGCTGTATGTTCAGTGTACATCATTGTAAACACACAGAAATATGTGATTATTTTAAATTACATTTGTCTGGAGGGGAATAACGAAACCATGAAGCCAGTATGGCTGACAAATCAAACCACAAAGTGCAAAGAAGGCCCCGCCCCTCCAAAAACTACGTGTTTGGGACTCGCCTGTTCAGAAAGCTTTGGTTGATAGGTGTGCTGCCACAGGCTCTGCTTGCTGTCTGCTATGCGTCACCTGGACCCCTCAAGCATGTTTGTAGTGTCGGTGCCTCTTTCCAGCATTTTAAAGCAGAAATCGGACAAATGTTATAACTTTGTTTTTAACAGTGCAGACTGTCCAAGAATTCTGTGTCCCAGTTTGGTGAGTGAAAGTTTGAGTGTGTTATCTGTGATCTAGCACTACCCCTAAGCACTCGAGGGGCATGTCAGCATGTGAATTACACTCAGATGTTACCTGCAGTAGTTCCACTCTGACAGAAAAATCTTGAGCCACGTGTCATTTCTTTAGATTTTGTCAGGAAAATGGGCAATTTTTGGTATTTTTCTTCTGCTTTCTGTGCCTGAGTGGAGGTAACGTACAAATGTGATCAATGAAGTCTCATTTTATCTCATCTCTTATGACAGAGCCTCCTCCCTGCTTTACAGTTGGCTGTAAACACTCCTCGTCATATTTCTCTCCTGATCTTCGTTGTAAATGTTGATAAAATTTATTTCAAATTTGGATTCATCACTCCATGAGATCAGCCACAAGTTCAAGTTTCGAAGGATACGCCACGCTGAGATAAGGATAAGCTTTGGGCTAATAGCTCTTGGGAATCACCTTATTGGTGCAAAAATACTATTTCATGCCTGTCAAACTATGTGATTTTTTTCTATTTTCAAATAAAGATACAATAAAGATACATTTTAAACTTGGTTCTTTGCAAAGCTGCAGTGCCTCTTCACCTCACTGTGCAACACCTTTTGTGCAATACTTTTTGTAAATAGTGCAATAGACCTCAATACTTGAAATGTGCAATTCACTTGTATTTTTATTTTTATTCCTATTTATCCCCTTCGTATATTTTATTTATATAGGTCTCTGTATTTATATATGTGTGTGTATATATAATATTCTGTAACTCTGTAACTTCTGTCGGTGCTGTGCTTTTGGAAACCGAATTTCCCAGAGGAACCCACCCGAGGGATTAATAAAGTTTTATCTTATCTTATCTCTTATCTAAGTTGTACTTTTGCCTGTATGTGTAGACAACACTGGGTCGTACCTTGGTACAGCTTCCTATTTAAACTTGGTAACAAAAGCTGAGAAAACTCAGTTTTGTCTTACATGTTTAATTATATCACTTCTTGCATTAGTTGCAAAATTGCCCCCCTTCCTGGATCAGAAACAAAACAATCACTAAATATTTTGAAACATGACAGTAACAGTCCTGAATTCATCTTTAACAAGATGACTAAATATAAATGTTACTCAGACAAAAATAAAGCAGTTTGGGTAATACTTGCACTGCATTTTCCACAAACCATAGAGATAACCAATCACATGTAAGTGAAGATGATTTTAAGATGAAAAGTTATTTATCAGGAAATGTTTCTGTGAATAATCGATGTGATGTCCTCAAAATAACAAGTACAAATAACCTTCACAGTCCAGAGGGCAGAAAAATGTCATACTGCAACACACACACACACGCACACACACACACAGTGTGAAGTTTCACCAACTGAAAGATAAAACAGGCACACTACAGATGAATGCATGTATGCACAATGACCCACAAGAGCAGAATACAACAACACTCAACAACAAAACCAGCGACTGAGATGAATGTGGAGCAGGTGAAAGAGATAACACGGGTGGCAGTTATCACGCTCGCCTGTGCTGTGGTGGCCCCAGCCGAGCGGATGCACTCAGTTCCTGTTTGAACAGCGCTGGAAGCCTCTTCGTTCTCCTGCTGCAGGAAAGGTGCTCGCCACTGGTTGAAAGGAAACTTCATGCATACGAGAAGTTTTGGATGTATCACTGCAGGGGTGCAATGAATCAAAAGGCAGAGATCCATGTGTGGGAGATTAAAGTCCCACACAGAAACACGAATATGGAAAATAGTCAAACTTCAAGCAGAGGTGGGAGGATTTGAGAGAAACGGAATCAAGATTTGGGCAGAAAAAGAGAGCCGTAAGAAAAAAGAAAACAAAAAAACAGACGCTATTGTGAGGTCTGAAAGATTACATCGCATCGATTTAATCTTTTCTTTTTTGAACATCTAAAACTGAAAAGTGATCTCAAGCCAGGGTAAAAATATTTAAGACTGCGTCTGTTTTAGTCTCTGCAAGTGGTAAAAGATGGACTTTCACTATAAAGCCAGGAACAATGACATTCATACGCACACCTATGTAATCCATTTAGCCTGTAATGAAAACGTCCTGGAGTCATTCAGATCCTGACACAATCTCCTTTTATGTCCCTTTTATGTTCATTTTCACTAGCTTTACCTTCTTGCCCTCCTCTCAGGGCTTCCTGTGTCAGGGTCTCATTGTCTCATCCTGCTGTGTTTTAAGTATAACCAGTCATATGTATCCATTCTCACTTTTGTAATGATTAACATCCCTTTTTCCCTCCACCCTCCCTGCCTGTCATACATTAAGCTATTTCCAAAGGAGCATGACAGAAGAGGTAAAATGAATAAAGAAGAATTATTAACAGCTAACTGCGGCTCCACCAGATCAGTCACACTGAAAGCAAACAGAGTAGAAGGAGGTGTTGCTTGAATTTCAGCTTTAGATTCCTGTTTGTATTTGAATTACATTTACATTATATCACATTTAAAGTTCAACAAACTCACCGGTGAAAACACTTTTCTGAAGTTCAATACATGCATGATGCTTGGTAGGTTAATTATTGTAGAAAAAATGGTACATTTAAACAAAAGTCTGCAAACAATCTGCGTGTGGAAACATAAATTCATCTAAACGAATAAATGATTGTTTCCCAGACTGCCGTGAGACTCTGCTGGGAAAAGCACAGGACAGTTATTAGATGGTGTTTTCTTTCCTGTAGTAACCTTGCAGTTTCAATACAATATGTATAAAATCTGACAAGTGCCTGATATGCTGTAAGTAAACAGAAGTGAGAGTGGCAGCTGGATGAGAAGCTGCAGGGAGGTGGCAGCAGTGGTCAGGGTCCTCAGACTTGTTTGCAAGTTCTCTGACGCGTTATGTTTGGCAGTCAGAGCAGCGATGAGAGAGACTGCTAATCAAAGAGAATAGTTTACAACACATTTGTTTGCAGTGTGACAGCTGAAAGATTTCAGTCCTGACAGGTAAAACAAGTAGCTGAGCGAGGGCTTGCACTCCTTCGGGAAACTGTCATAAATACTGCAGCTTCAGCTCCTCATCGGCCGGCACGCCAGAGCTCTGACGCTAAGATAACACATCGTAGTTGTGAATTACGTAGTTGTGACCGAGGACCTGTCCTGGGGCAACCATATCACCTCAGTTGCACGGAAGGCCCAACAGCGCCTCTACTACCTGAGGAGACTGCGGAGCGCACACATTCCCAGATCTCTGATGTTGAACTTCTACAACTGTGCCATCAGCAGCGTTCTGACGTATGGATTTCTAGTGTGGTTCCCCAGCTGCACCAAGGCCGATCAGCAAGCACTCCAGCGGGTGGTGAAAGAAGCTGGCAGAATTATTGGAACAAGTCTGCCAGAGATCAGCAATATCTTCCCCACTCGCTGTCTGAGGAGGGTGCACAGTATCCTGCGGGACCAACATCACCCTGCGCGCCACCTTTTCCATCTGCTGCCCTCAGGGAGAAGGTACAGGTCTATACAGGCCAGAACATCCAGACTGGCCAACAGCCTGTATCCACAGGCTGTGAGGCTCCTGAACTCTCTGCCCCCCTCTCACGGACAATAACCATATCCAACTTCTTAATAGCAATGAACTGGTCTGCATTGGTGCATCATATCTTTATTCTCTTCCCCCTCCTGCCCCCCCCCCCCCCTCTTTCTTAAATAGATAACTATCATATCTGATATCATATCTCACAGTACAATAATATTGAATGGGTTGCATTGTTGTATTTTGTCATGTTTCTCAGGTCTTTGTCTGAATTTCTACGAACATTATTGCTAAGGATTGTCTTATTGCATTGGAGTCACACTGGGTTAAATATGTACACTTGGGTTTTAAGGGGTATTTATTATTTTCTTCTTTTTTTGGGTTGTATGGAAGCCCCAAACGCAATTTCATTGTTCTTGACAATGACAATAAATAAATAAATACTAAATACTAAATACTAAATTAACGGTGTTCGATGGTGTTAGTGACGGAGCAGCGATCGAAGTCCTGCACATCGCCACATGCTCGGCCACATTTCACATGGCAAACAATCATTTGAAAGGAAGATGACAGTTGTGATGAAAGCTGTCTCTGCAAATGTCTGTTTGTGTTTGCTTGGCCTTACATCATAATGTGCTGCATGTATCGACTCAGTGACTTATTGGACTATTTGTCAAAATGTGCAACGCCTGCTGATTGTTACGCTGCAGAAAGCAGAATGTACATAAATACCAAGCACGCCCCTACGAACGATGTCGTGTGTGGATTGTGTCACAAAGAGGCGACATTTTCTTTGGTTGTTGCCTTTGAATTTTATAATTGAGTTGAAGCGTGACTGGAAGGTGGAAAAATTCAACATATAATTAATGCTACAGCTTTGATTACATTTTGCCAGCTTGAAAAATGACATTTGCAATTACACAGTTCTGTGAGCTACGCTGCCGTCTGCTGCTGGTCCTATTGTGTTTGAATAGTTCAGCGGTGGCTTCAGAACAGGAGGTTCTGCTCCCCGACTCAGGTGGGAACCATCGGCATGGAGATCTGGGTAAAAGCTGATCTCTTTAGAGAACAATAACACCAGACGGCACTAAAACGCCAGCTTCTCATATAAATGAGTATTTATCATTTTTATGCTGTAAATGCATAGTTGAGCAAAAAACACAGTCTTAATGTTTTAAATCACAGAAACACAACGAATAAATCGCGTATGTGAAGCAAAGTTAAGCTCCAACATGCTGTGGGAATAAAAAGCAACTTTTCAATCTTTCTTTCTAAAAACAGTAAGTGTGACAGAGACGGTTTCCTGCTGACAGAGGCCTGAATGAAACACACCGTGGGGCATTCACACGTTGAGTAGGAGGATTGCTCTAAACTGACACACGGTTATTCATTGTTTATGCAGTCGTTTTAGCTCAGGTATATTACAGGTGTTCAAATCAGACACAGACACACTCAGTAAACAGAATAAGAGAAAGAAGAAAGCCGGCCGGGCTCCCAGGGAGCTGGATCTCTTAGTTGGACTGCACTGAATTAAGCTCCACTTACCTCCACATGTTTTTGGTGTATTTAGTCAGTTTTAAGTCACAGATGACTCATTTAGTCATTCTCACCTGGACTACATAACTGGAGCCACACCTGTGAACGTGACTGAGTGCTGTTATACTTACTGGACTGAGCTGTCCTGCATTCAATAGGCTGAGTGAAGACGCCTAAGCCCATCTCAGATCGGGCTGCCAGGGAGAAGACGTACAGCGTGTCTGGCTTCAGACCATCGACTGCATAGGAGCCTGCTGCATCGAAAGTGACGCGGTGCTGTGAAGAGACGAAAGAGCACCAGGTCACGAGGGCAAAAATGAAGCCAGGGCCTGATTGGTCTCAACATAATGGAGTCAGCAGACAAAGCCTGGAGCTTCTCGAGGAGGCCGAGCAGCCTACCTGCCAAGCTCCTTGTAACATTGACGAGCCGGTGCAGTAAAGAGAAGTGGAGCTCTTTTCAGCATGCTTGCCTTGTACAGTGGCCAAGCAAAGCTGTCACCTCTCCACCCACAGCTCTGCTCTCACTGTTTCAGCCCTGAATACGCTGCAGTTTGTCTCAGCTTCTCTCTCTTCACACGTACACTTTAGAAAAACAATATTGCACGAACAATAAGGTTTATGATTCGATGCAATATGTGACCAAATGATTGTAACTTTTTATTACTGCCATGACTGTTTCTCGTGTGCCTTAAATCTTTCTCAGTTACTTAATGCAGAGATTTTGGGCAACAGGCAGCTGTTCTTGGAGTTTGGTGGTTGGCATATTTTTCTTCCTGAGATAAACGCTGGTGTTGTTCAGGGCTCGTAATATGAACCTGTGTGTTTTAAGCCTGTGTCTGTGGGAAACACCCACAACTACTGAAAAACCTGTCAATGACATCATAGGAGGGACTTTTTTCTTGTTTTTGTAGTGAAGGAGGTGCATCACACCACAGACAGTGTAGTTCTTGATGCACAACAGCCATCAGCTCATCCAAGCTGTGTTTTTGTAATACATCCAAATTACAGCAAAACCCCTCCAACTCCAGTAGCTTCAAAAATATGGAGACTAGGGCTGGGTTTTGATTATCGATTTATCGATTAAAATCGATTCTGGCTTGGATAACGTGATATCGATTCATTGAAATCCTGAATCGATTTTTTTATATAAATTTATTTTGGCCTAAACGTCAGAATCTCAGGTTAAACCTCACAAAATTTCAACAACCACCAAACAGCTAAAAAAGAGAGCAGGAACACGGAGTCTGCACAGAGACGTAAACACAAAGCTCGGACCCGCCGACGGATCAGGATCAGTGAGATGTGACTTTCTCACCGACGGCACGGACACGGTCGGGGCTGAAAGCCGACGGCTCGCTGATTCTGATGTTTCGGCGGCGCTTTGTGTTCACGCCCTTTTTGCGCTGATTCTGAAGCTGGAGGTTTTATCTCTCTCCAAACAACATTGACCGAACCAGCAGCCAAAGAAGATCCAAACTACGCTTCACATAAACATCGTCATGGATTCACTCTTTGATGTTTTGCTTCCACCAGGATAAAATCTCACTTCATGCACAGCTCTCTCTCTCTCTCTCTCTCTCTCTGTACTGAACAGTTTCTTAAAAGTTTGTTTTCTTCATTATTCGCTTGCTTGTTACGCACAAGTCTACCGTTCTTACAGCCTGTCGGCCGCTGTTTTTTCCTTTTACTTACTTCTGAAAACAAAGCCTCATTTCTGCCGTTCAACACTGAACAAATTTAAACTTTTTAAAATTATGCAAAATTGCAAAACGCTGTGTCTGTAACCAAACCTCTGTAACTTTGCTCTGCTTCACTTCAGCAGCATCAGGTAATGTTCATGTGTTGATGGTTTTTTTCTGTTTTTGATCTGCTGCAGAATATTTTTATAAATCCCAGACCAGGAAAATCACCTTCATGTTTTATCCTCAGTTACTTTGACACAGAGGCGTCGGCTGTGACGCTCACAGCTTTGATAAAGTCTCACAAGTGTCAGATTTCCTTTTATAGATATAAAAATATGGAAATGTACTGATGCATGATCTGAATTATAATAATTCTGACTGTCTGATGCAAAATTTCCCAGATTCAAATCAAATCGAATCGAATTGGGGATCAAATCGATTCGGGACCTTGTGAATCACGCAGCTCTAATGGAGACTGTGGCATAAAATCACCCAGATCTCCTCGTGGATAAATCACAGCAAGAAGTGTTCGTGATGTGATGACATTTATCAAACCTGAATAAAGTGCAGACACTTTGAACTTACTAAAAAGACATTAATGCAAATACACAGCCTGAAGCACAGCATAGCTCCTAGCCAATAAAGATTTTACAAGCAACATCTCAGTGGAAAGAAAAGATTTCTAAGGGGGTATTTACCTTGTCTGTGGGATTGTTGGCTTCCCAGTACACCAGTTCAAAGCTAATGATGGGTTCCTGGACAGGCCAAAGCCATGACAGCATGATGCGTGAGTCTAGCTCAGCCTCACCGTCAAAGTCAGACGGCTGAGCTGGAACTGCAGGAGGAAACAAAGAGATGTGTTAAGATGGAAACACAAAGTGTAAGAAAGTAGAGGAGTAAAGCAAAGCTGGGCGAGGACCTGCCCCTGCCAGGAAAATCCACATTTGTTGTTTCGAACAGGCAGGTAGGTAAAATCCTGTTGGCACATCTATTCACATCATGAATAGATGTGCCAACAACTCAGGCTCTTCCTGCACTGCTTTCATACATGTACAAAGAGTCATCGCTACATTTCCGGGTGAAATTATGCCAACAAAGTATAGAAAACCAACACCTGCCATGAACCAGTAAATTCTTGGAAGCAAGAGCTATATGTATGCAAAGAGGTTTAATATGTTCCAAGCCCTGTAACAGTAGAGTTCAACTCAAAGAAGTTAAAATTCTAGACAATGAAAAAAGTATTTAAGTTGAAATATCTTGTGTCAGCCTGTGAGAGTCCTGAACTCATTTCATTTGCAGCCCGGGTATGGCGCCATGTTTCGTCCTGTCAGGCGTAGCTCACTGTAAAAGATGCTGTCTGTGACTAAAGCACCAGCCTGTCCTTGAACATAAGGCAGGTGTAGCCTTAGCAAAGAAAATGATGCGAGCCAGAAATGAATTCTGCGCAGTTGTGCTGGTAACAGTGAGGTTTATGCCCACATTTACCACAAGCTCAGGCTGGCTTTACCCTGCTCTTAGTGCGGGCTTGTACAAACGTCTGGGCTGCCTGACAGCAACCTGACGCTGACATCTCTTCTTATAAAAATAAATATAATGCAAATGTGATTTCGTTATTTTTTTAATCCTAAAAATCACAAGAGATTTTTCAATAGAACCAAGATTACCTCAATAACAAAACCTTTAAAAAAAAAAGAGTGCACTACTGTATCTTTCATTCATTCATAACTAGTATCACCCTGTGATGCTGGCGTCCAAAGTGACAGCAGCGTTTCAGTCCAACTGTTTTCAGAACAAAACTTTGCCTCACACCAAACATTAAAAACTGACAGTTAGCAATATAAAGCACGAGTCTCTGCACAGACACGTGCAGCCTAACTCAGCTGGTCTTTAATCTTCTAGCTCTCTACTACAACGTCACTGAGATGCCGGACTGTGCCGACGTGGGAGCGGCGCAGCCAATACGGTAGCTCAGTCCATTCACTGCTAATGAGCGAGTGGGTGGCGAGTGCACTGCCTCTGGCTCCCTCTGTCCACCAATGGAGCTGAAGCGGAGCATTTCCTGCTGTGTGCTACATGTGAGGAAGGAGAACTTTGGAGAATATCCCAACCTGATTTTCAAAATAAAAAAGCCTGATGAGTGAAAATGGGTGTGATTCTTTTTTCTATATGCATCTCAATCACGAGATGCTTCATGAACTGGCACAGCCATCAAAACTGTAACGAGACCTGAAATAGAATTTTACCAAACAGCACATTATGGAACACAAATGTTGTTTAAGACAAGAGCTGAATATTAATGTGAAGAAGTGTTTAAGAGGACGTAAATGCTCGAGTTGTAACTTGCTTATGCAACAGCAGGCAGCGTTTGCTAACACGTGCACACAGTAAATGATCTGAATAACTTTCACCTCACCAATAATCTGAGCCAGGCGCACGCTGCTTATGATACATTGCTCTGCAGTGATGTAGTGAGCATGTTCTCACCTCCCTGCCTGGTTTTGATCTGTAGAGTGTCAGACGGAGGCCCATCTCCCACTGAGGTGAAGCCCAGCACCCTCAGGCTGTAGGTGATATCTGTTGCCAGGCCTGAGATGGTGGTGAAATGGCTGTCATCTGTGTTGTGCTTCTGCCAGGCGCTGAGCGGGGCATCGTGATCTGAGCTGTAGTAGACCCGATAGCCCCGGATTTGGCCATTGGGCTCTTCGGGAGGCTCCCACTGGACCAGCATGGTGCTGGAGCTCAGCATGCGTGCCTGGACATGAAGAGGTGGTGATGAGGGTGCTTGCTCACTTGTACGGGTGTCCACGATGCTGCTGGGAGGACCCCGGCCAACGTTGTTCACAGCCATGACACGAAACTCGTATTCAGAGACGGGGCTGAGGCCACCAATGCTGTAGCGGGTTGTGGCGACACCATCTACTTCCTGGAAACCGTTCTCAGACAATTTGGCACGATACTGAATAACATAGTAGGACACAGGTTCTGGGTTGCCGGAGTCCCAAGTCAGGGTGACGCTGGTAGCCGTGGTTTCTGTCACAGTGAGGGAAGTAGGCATCTTGGGAAGAGCTGTCAGAAAGCAGAGACAGACCGAGTCAGAAAAACACGTTTCTCTACTTTCTCCATCTACATTATTCTTCCTCTCCGTCAGGAAAGTCACCCGCTGATGCCGGGTACACAGAGCTGTTCAACATTGCCAATCTAACACTTCATTATTATTCAGCTTGCTTCTGTCCTTTCCTGATCTGCACCGGGCCAGTATTATGTTGCCAAGCAGATGGGTGCATGTCCTCCTATGTAAATCCATCTATAGTCATCCAGACCTGAGCTGCAGATCATCAGAAGTGCATCTACTTAATGCAGCCACACAGCAGAGCCTGGATTTTAACAGGATATAAGATAAGTTGCATTTTCTCATAGAAGGGAGGAAAGAAATCCCATCACTGCTTTGTAGATTAAACTTATATGTGTGCGTAAAACCATAATGACTGTTACAACATGTGGACGGGCATGTTTATTAGCTGCATTCATACATAGCGCTTGTGTCAGGTGAGATGTGCCGACTGCAGTGGGTCTGCTGATTGCAGAGTTCAGCTGTCTGTGGAGATCGTAACAGCAAAATGCAGGCAGGCGGTTCATCCACAGACACAGTAAATTGTATTTGGCCTGAAACTTTAGCTGCTCCTCAGTTCTGCTTCTTCTCCTGCGGCTTTTTTTTGTTTTAATCACCTCCCTGCAGAGGAGTCAATGCTAAAGTGTGGCTTCACTCAGGATTTGAACCTTGTGGTAATCTTGCTCTTTTCCTAAAACATTGTACTTTCCACACTTTATAAAATATACTATATGACTGACATGACCTGCAGACACAGGCCAGAGTTTGTGCTTCTAAGACCACTTGAATTACAATATTTTCTAGTCCTAAAATACTTCTTAAGTTATTATCTTCATTTTGTTACAGATTTGCACGAAACAAAGCATCTTCCAAAGTAGTGACGGCCAACTCAATTCAATAAATCTACTCAACCATCTAACAAATAGAAAATGGTAAAAGATCAGAGGCAAGAAATAATGAAGCTATCGTATCAAAGACTTTATTAACTATAATTATTCTCTTGCTTTGTTGTTGTCACTCAGTCAGCTCATTCTGTATCAAATGAAGTGTTATACTGAATATGAAGTTTGACAAAGAGAAATAAAAACAGCCTGGATTAGAAACACATGGTGGCAGTTGGGACTTTGAGCTCAACCCTGTGAATCTGTGAGCTGGTCCAAAGCAGAGCAGCGGGGTGCAGAAAAGCTCACGGGTTGCCTTTTGGGATGAAACCAGTGCAACCACAGGCTTTTAGCTCTGCTGCTCCAGTCCTGACATCTGCCTCATTTTCATGCAATGCAGCCAAGCTCTTCTTCTTCTTTACAAGCGCATGAACCCCAGCAGGCTGGGACAGGATGAAGCCGTTGCTCCTCATGCAGTTCCCATCATCTGTTGCCACAATATCTGATACAGTTTCCTCTGAAAAACAAGCTCTAAGAGCTTCAGTTTATGAAAAGCAAATAAAAGTAAAAGCACAGCTTTTTAAAAATGAGATCTGCTGATGAGATCTGTCTGTCACCTCGAGTGCTTGAAAATGATTTCTGACTGCTATCTGGAGACATTTTCCTAACGTCTGTTTCTACTGTATGGCTTCAGTGTGTCATGTGGGGCTGCTGCTCTCATTTTTTCTTTTTAAAACAAATATTGTTTTAATGCAGAAAGTAGTTTCTACTGTGATGTGTACAACAATCCCTCCTGTGCACTTTTCTCATGCTACTGTTTGTATATTTTCACCAACACTGCAAATTCACAGCTTTCACCTGGTTTCAACAGGAAAACCAGACTAGGAGAGCCTTGAGGCCCCTGGAGCCACTGTTACAGGAACACAGCTACGGAGGAAGTGGCAAATTTTACTGACACAAGTGATCCAAACAAAAGCCAATTTATTATTTTTAAAGAAAAGTCCTATCAGAGCAGCAGAGGTACGAGTGTGACCATTTATGTAAAGACAGATTCACGGCACAGTACCTACACTGGACTTTCAGCCAGGGCACTGGGGTTTATATAAGATGTGGAAACATTGGCTTAATATTTTTTTCTGTTTATTAGTTTCTATTTGGCTAGAAGTGGAAAGAAAACCCATTTTTAAAAAGGCAGGATTAGGAAAGAATAATGATTTAGTTTAGATGCTAAAATCATTATTATCTAACTGTTGCGCATATTAAAGAGCTCTTTGGCACATAGCCTGAAATCAAACTTCTCACACACACAACCAGCTGCTGCTTCATATTTTTGTTCATCAAACTGTATATAAAATAGGACCGGGATCTGAAAAGTGCAGCTAATGCAGCAGGGACTGAAACCTGTTTGATCTTATTAGCAGGGTGCATCTCCTCTGCCAAAACAAGCCAAACTGTACGTGTCTATCAGAAAATGATCCCATTGTTCACCTCATTTATAATCTCAGCAAACGCTGCTCTTCAAGGATTTTCCACAAACCCCTCGAGACCAAGAGGTGGTGGAAGGTATCCAGTGAGCAGCAGTCCTCTGGGCAAGAATGCTTTGCTGATGCCAGAGATCAGAGGAGAGTGGACAGACTGCTTCAAGCTGACAGAAGGACAGCAGCAACTCAAATAACCACTTGTATGCAAAACACAGACCTTGAATCAGATACAGCAGCAGAGAACTGCACTGCGTGCCCAACACAGTACTTTCATTTAGCCTAAAAGTAGCCAAAATGAAAGTAAAGAAATACTGATGGACACAAACCCCTCAGCCTCCTCGTAGATACACCTCCCCTCAGCCTCCTCTGGTATTACTGTATTATTGCTGCTTCGTTCTTGAGTGATCGCATTCAGATGATTTTTAGAAAAGCCAAGTTCTGACCTTGAGGTTGAAGTCACCAAGATTCAAAGATTCATCAGAGGTTTTAGTTCTTGCATTAACTAGATTTTCAGAAAAGTTGACCTCCGACTTCTGACCTTGAGATCAAGGTTACAGGAATTTGAACTCACCTGAGATTTTTAGTAGATGCACCTATCATATCAGTTTCACCCAGGTGACTTCACAAGATTTTCATAAAACTTGAAGTCAACATCAAGGTCACAGATTCAAACTCGTCCAATATTTCACACCTATAGTATCAAGTTGAAAGTTCACACACTTGGGTGTCCACACTGCCTGCTCCCAGCTGCCCACCCGGGTGGTGACGATAAAAACAGTGTTTTACTGCTGAGGGATAAAGACCCACAATGAATCAGTTAGTGGAAGAAAAGGAAAAGCAAATACAAAACACAAAGGTCCAAAAGCAAACCACATGATAAAGCAGTGACTTTCATACTAACATAGACTTTCTACATATCTAAGTGTCCCTTCTGATTGGATTACAAGATTTGCAAGACATTTAATGTGAGATTCCTACTTGAGCAGTGTAGAAAACAATGAGCCTGCTGTAACAAAATATGTCAACATCTACTATCATAAAGTTTATTATAAACTGTAGAAAATGTCCTATATCTAAACTAAAACTGGTTCTACCAAAAACTAAAATGACCTGATTTGACCTGCGATAACTAAAGATTACAGCTGCAGAGCTACGAGCTCCTGTTTTCTCAATATAACAAAGATACTAGGAGCACATTTCTGCTGCTGTTGCTTTTTCTTCAGCTGATCGTCCTGTATGAAAGCTTTCTATGTGTTAGTCCACTCACACCGCTGCTCCTGTCAGTCAGACATCATCAATAACACAATACAATACAACACTGTTCACCGGGATCATATCACACGCCATCCCACCCCCACAAAGGTGAGTGTTTCTTACCCTTGACTGTGATCTGAGCTGTAGTCTCGATCATGCCCAGGGAGGATATGGCCACACAGGTGTAATTGGCAGATTGGCGGATGTTGGTGAGCTCCAGAACATTGCGGCCAATGGGCATCTCATCCTCCCGGGTCAGCTCCACTTCACCACTTATCCACTTGACGTAAGGCATGGGAGCGCCGACTGCGACGCAGGTCAGGTTGACGCTGCCTCCGGGCATCACCTCATGATTGGTGGGGGGGATGGAGAAACGGGGCGGCACACGGCGAACTGTGGGAGTACAGAGGAGCAGAGTGAGAGGGGACAAAGGAGAGGGGTGGGGTGTAGGGACCACTGGACTGATTCAGTGTTTGACTGGGTTGGCTTTTACTGTGCACCGTAGACCAGTGTGAACTGGTCAATGAGCCTGGTGGAGTTTTACAGTTTGTGTCTGTTTTATGCTTTTAAAATGTTGAGTCATCTTAAAGCCAATTTCTGGTCAGGAATTTCCCTCCAACCAGCTTCGCATGAGATGATCAACATGTTGTATTAAAATAATTAATACATTATTAAAATTACTGAATAAAAAACTGGAAATTATGAAAACTATGGCTGAGATTAAATTATTAAATTAATAAATTGCTGAACATAATGGGCACATAAATGAAATAGCTAGCTAACGTTTTAAATAAAACAATGTAAATCATCAATTAATGTATATTGTAAGGTCTTGTTGCCATGGTTACTAATATGTCACATGTTAAATGAATTATTTTGGCAAAACTTTTTTTATTTAACCTTCTGTGCCAATGAAGAGCATTTCATTTAAACACCAGCGATTAGCAGTGAGCCATCCATGGTAAATACCAATGATCGATGTTAAAATATCGATTCAGTCTTTTATGTTCTAGAATCGATTCTCACATTAAAATATCGATATTTTAGTCATTTGGGGTAAATCTGTAGTTTATCATTAACAGGAACACAGTGGAAAGAAACTATCATTGGGAGGAGGAGGAGAAGGACGGGTGGTGCTAGGGCGAGACAGACGTCTCAGGGAGTCCTTTAGTGCTGCAGGCAGGGTGTTCAAATAGCACAACTTCAGGTTTTTTATTTCTATATGATAATTATAAGTAATCTGATGTCCTGTAATCATTATGATGCTATAATTTCAAATACAATAAAACATTAAGGTTTTGTACCAGTATCAGATCAGTATCATCGATACCAACACTAACGCCACACTGATGGAGGTCTGTGGACTGTGAACCTAAAACTGGGACTGCGTGTGATAGCTCACACTTGGAGAGGTTTTCATTTGCCAGAAATATCTGACTGAATCATTACACTGCTGTGTCATGTGCAGAAATGTGTGCTTTGGAGAGCCATCTATTGATTATACTGAGTAGCAGGTTCTGCATAATCTCAAGCAGTGGAAGCTGCAAACACAGCTTTAAGTGGGCTTTAAGAAATTCAGTTTCCTTTATTTGCTGTGTGAGTGGGAGAAGGAAGGTTAACACAGGGCTGACGTGTCAGACATGAGAGAGTTTCAACCCTGCTAACAGTAACCACATTTCTCCAAAATATAATGGTTGTGACTGTGACTGTGGTTAAGTGGTGCAGTTGCTAAAACCAGTAGACGAACTGGTTTAATACATACGCTAATAGTTTTGGATGGTTGATCCAGTTTAAAACAAATATACACATTTAAACTGAGAGGTGTTGTTAAAGAAAGGACGTCCTTGTATCCAGTGTGCTACGGGCCAGATGAAGAAATATTGGGAATCACCGCCGTAGGGCGCCACGTTCACCGAGAAACTGGGTAAAATGAGAAGCTGTGTCTAAAGCATGTAACTGGATTTCTCTGGAAAATCTGGGGTTTCCTGCTGGGCTGCAGGGATTAAATTGCACCTGGAGTCTAATGCGCGGCAAGGCGGTAGAGTTTCCATCGTGTCGTGATGCTAAGGCACAAAGTGTGCTGGAGCGAACGTGGGATAAAGATTCTCCTCCAATGTTAGCTCTCATCCCTGGAAATCTCCCCAAAGTGTTTGGATCTACTTCCTCATTACACAATGTCTGAATTAGTGCAACAGTCCTGTGTGCACATCAAGTCAAATGCAGACAGCTCTGTTGCATAAATAAAGTCCTTGCTCTTGACTTAGGCGAGTACACAGTCACGAAAATCTGACTCACAAAGTGTAATTTAAGCCCTGAGCCAGCGTGTTGGTGTGAGAAGCTTACAGTGTGGATCAGAGGCTTTTCTGGGGTTTCATTGTGGTTTAACTAAAGAAGAGGAAGCGCAGGGTTACACATTCTAGCCCTCACTGTAAAAAAATCTGATGTAACAGGAGAAGCGGTGAAGTTAGAAACTCGGAGTTTTCTTCGTTTGCACATAGTGTTGCTGATCAATGACTGACAGCATCCAGAGTGCTGGAGAGCATGCGTGGGCTAAATGTTACTGTGGTGCAAGAGATAATGCAGCATTCTGGGTGCTGCTCATACAAGAACAGCATTGTTTGCTGACATGGTAAGCTGCAGGCTCACAAATGCAGATGGCTGGCATTAAGACAGATTCCCAAGGAGAAAACTAATGTGGAGGAGGAAGAAGAGAGGAGACAGGGCAAGCAAAAGGAGGAGGAAGAGTAGGCGGAGGATTCAGGGGCTGCGAGCTCAGTTAGGTCAATTCTCTTACTGCTGCTAATCACGTATTTTATTTTGGAGGATTTGATTAAAGGTACAAAAAGGTCAAATGAGAGTAAAAATACTTTTAGGGCTGGAACCGCTATTCATCACTGACAATAACTCAAAGTTACTTCAGACCAGTGATTCTAGCTTTACAAAGATCAACAACATGCTGAGCTGACGTTTTAATGTCAATGTTGTGACGTATTTTTTGCACTCGTGTTTAATCTGCAGGAACGGACTTTTCAGAGCGAATTTACCCTAAAATATTGAAGGAAGCTGCATCTCTCCCGCCAGGCTTTTACAGCATATGTGACAGTCTTGTAATGGAGGTAGTAAATTTTCAATAAGTGCACAGGAAAAGTCAGGCCTTGATTTCCCAACTGACCTTCCAACACACACACACACACACACACACACACACTTCACACAGGTGGCGCTTCCTGCTAATGTGGGAAGTGTTTCCTGCCAACTTTGTTTATCACGCTAAACGATTTAAAATCCAGACTGACTGAGATAACATCAGATAAACTTTTAATTTTACTCACAGCTGAGTGACAGAAATACGAGGCCGAAACCTGTAAAATTTGATTGCCAACTGTGATCTGTGTGTGTGCATGTGTGTGGCAGTAAAATCAAAACACTACAGCCAGCAGCACATCAGCGATCACAGTGACAGACACCATATCACTGTCATCATTACCTGATTCAACTCTTACCAAGACAGAGGGGGGGTAGGCAGAGCTCTACAACAGGGCATGTTAGCTTCAGCTGGCCAGCATTCACCAGCACTGAACTGTTGTTATTGTGTACACAGGGTGTTTGACCCTACAGACCGCTGCAAACATTTCAGTTTTACATGACATGAATGTGGTGTACAAAGTTAGAAAATGTAAGAACACAGCAGGCGTCGTAGGAGGTTATTATATTTGTTCTTTTTATCCGTTCACAGGTGTTCAGAAGTTTGCAGGAGCTGCATTACATACGATTAAGTCCATATTACTTCAGTGAACCCACCCAATGCTTAATATCAACACGGTGCTAAGATTAACTCACTCGTGCAATTTGTGAGTAAAGTTCTGATCGAAATACTGCAGTTATTTTATATTTTGACATATATACCTGCAGCTGACATGACATGAAGTTTTTTATTTCTTAGTTTAGTTTCTTGGTTTTGTAAAGTCCTACACAAGTCATCAAGTCAACCGATGCATTATTATTTTTGGTTATATTACCAGTTTCACAGGAAACAAACAAACAAACAACTAGCATGCTCCTGTCATCTGTCCAATAATGGGATACAGAGAAACTCACTGTCGAATATTGCATTTAATCTCCTGCCATGTTTATGACATATGAGTTACACTTGATTTATGGCAGATTTGGGAAATTCTTTAGAGTAACGAGCCAGAAATGTTTATGTAAATCTTTTAGCATAGCAGCCCGATAGCAGCTTTTGGGAATCAGTCCATAAATATTCAAAAGCCTTACCTGATTTAACTCGATCGTGGTTATGTTTTGAACACTTCCAGATGGTTTGCAGGGTGGCTGCTATTTTTAGATCCCTGGAAGTCTGTTTCTTACCACCTGCACTTTCCGATTTTATCATCTCAAACTTGTTGAAATCACACATTAACTTCTGCCTCAAACTAACTCGCAGCTTTTGTGAAGAGGTGGTTAGCTCACTGGTTGAGCCTCACGGCTGAAATTCAGCGACCGGGCGTGAGTCCGAGCTGTGGCTCTCTCCCCCTCTTTCCTGTTTCCCACGGCTGAACCGTGAAATAAAAGCAAAACGTCCAAAAAACTTCAAAAAAACAAAACAAAAACACTTCATGTGAAGGATCTTTGTTGGTAATAAAGAAGAACAAAAAACAGACATGAAAAGTTTGGGGAACACAATTCACACGTCTACTCACTAGATTTGTAAACTTTGTAAGAGGAAGAGTCACCAGCGTGGAGAGACATACAAACAGAGGCTGCACTGGATGCTTATGTATGTCAGATTATTTTGAGCAGAGACAAATTTATATTTTTAATTTTGTTTTGTTTGAGCCAATTCCCAGAACTTTTTGCTGCAGTTTGTGTTTTTCCTTCGTGTTCTTTAGCTCCTGCTGTGGTGTTCCTCAGGCACATCCAGCCCAGGCAGGATGTATGATTCCTCCCGGCTTTCTTCTAGCTGTACGTGCCGGGAATAACTCGATAGTGAGGAGTCTAGCAGGTAATCAGATACACCTGACCCACGTGATCTGACCTGCCAGTGTGGCACTGATCACCACCTGCACTCATGTATATATCTTTCTACGTAGCACTCATAATTCTTATTCTCATGTATATATCTCATGTATATCTCATGCACATATCTTTCTTTCTACATAGCACTTTAATTCTTATTGTCTGCACTGAAGCACCGCAGCAATTTCCTAATGTTGTAAACCTCAACATCTGGCAATAAACCCATTCTGATTCTGATTCTGATTCTGGAGGAGCAGCACTTCTAAGATCAGCTTCTTCAATAATTCTGAGCTCCACAAGCCAAGAGTGAACCGAAAACTCATTTCCAAGACTCGTATCCAGAATCTCATTTTTTTGCTTATGATCAGAAGTCAAGGCTAAAACAAGCTGGACTATGTGCTTGAAGAGTTATTCAGCTTGTTTTTCATGCAACATCCACAAAACTGTTACTGTGAATGCAGGTTTTTATGTTTTGTTTAGTTTTTGTTCGTCATCTCCGTCTTAAATAATGGTCAGGTATAAAAATAATCCCCAACACTCACATTAAAATCGATGTTTCCTATCTAGTCGACTTTGTTGGGGCTTCTAAAAGCATCGTCCTGCAGCACAACGTGGAGGATTTATATTTGTGCTAATCAGAGCTTTTTCATATGTGAATGTCTGACATGTGATGTGACATCAGTGCCGTCCGACTGGTCTCAGCTCAGAAATACTGCAGTGAGCTGGTGTCTGAAACACACACGTAGAAAACAGGTGTGGAAAACATCCTGAGCTGATTCTCCCAGAACGGCCTTCAGTCCTGTCAGCGAGGCAGAATTGGCTGTAACAAGTAAATGCTAGTGTTTTAGAGTACTCAGATTACTTTATTTTAATAGGGTAACATAATAACTTATCAGTTACCAATTACAACGTCATGGTTTTAGGGACCCGTTTGTTTGATTTTTTACTAGATTATTATTGTTAATATTATTAATGGTAGTATCAGTATCGATTCTTAATTTATTATTATTATATTATATATTATTATATATATTTAGTGTCTATCAGTTGCCATAAACCATGTTACAGCCAATCAGGACAGTGTTAAAGTGAGTGACTGAGCAGGTCGACCTACAGGGCTGAGGGAGAGCGGGCTGTACTGCCATGATTTTAGGCCTTTCTAAATCAAAGTTTGATGCTTCCCAGTACTGCAGGGTAACAGGTTCATTATTAATAGCCATAGTTTTCAAGGTTCAAGGTTCAAGGTTCTTTATTTGTCACATGCATAGTTATACAAGTATAACACACAGTGAAATTTTGTAATGTTTTGTTTGTTTTGTAATGCAACGCGTTACTTCTATCATATTAGTGGGGGTCATACCATGTTCTCCTGCACTGCTTGTTACTCATATCACTGAGGATCGTTTGTCAGGCCTCCTTGATGGGACCGGGTGACGGATAACAGAAATCTAACCATACAGTGCATTTTACGCCTGCATGGTACTTCATCAAACTAATTCGTTTGCACTTGTCATATGAATGTTTGATTCAAGACATTTAAAACTGACGTGTTTGCGTTCAATACTTAGCAAAACTGTGAGACGGGTGCATGCTGGCCAGAACTGTGAAAATCATCATATTCTTATGTTAGTCAATTAAAAAGTCACCCATGGACATGGAGGATGGTCACACTACGATGACAGTTATCAACTCTGCAGTTAAACATGATGGTGTTACTGCAACATTTAGTCTGGATGATGGCCTGATGGTGGATGTAGGTACTGAGTGAAACTGAAATCAAACTTAGTAGCCAAGATAACTTTGAATAGTAAGAGATACATGTTAAGACCAACAAGAGTTAAAATGCAGACAGACTCGTTTTTTTACTGGCATGCCAGAGAAAAGAGACGAGAGAAAGAAGGGAAAGGGAAGGAGAAGGGAGGAGGGATAATTGAGGCAAACTTCTGAAGCCAAGCCCGAATAAAGAAAAAGCTACAGTTGTAGAAGAAGCTAAGATGGAGAAGCTGCGATGAATGGGGAAGCGAACATCTGTGTGCACGGTGAGGGTGTGCATGCAGCAGCACAGGTGTAGAGGCAGCAGCAGCATGCTTGCTCGTGAAGAAATGAATGGGAGAAAGGACTTTTATACTAACTGGCATCTCTTTTCCCTTTAACTGGACCAACAGGAGCTCAGCTTTAAGTTTAATGTTCACTGTATCATTTTTTCCTTAATTTTACATTAATAAGCCAAACTTTCCTTCAAGTGAACTGCAGGTTATAACACAGTATGCTGCCATTTGTTTAGAGATTCTGGCTGTTTTTCAGTTTTGTGTAAAATATTAAACTTTGTAGAAGTGACTTTGCAGCCCAAAATCTGTTACGGGGTGTTTGCTTTATCAGCTCACTAGAAAATAAAGATGCTGGTACAATTATGTACTGCAACAGTTCGAATTTTTAAAAAATCAATAGGACATGATAACTATAATAATATGTTGCTGTAATCCCTGTAATCTACTAACTGATGTCACTTCTGACAAAATGAGAAAACAACAAACACCGTTAGTGTGAGAGAGGGTCCATGTTTGGGTTTCACATATTTGGATTCATAGAAATCAAGAAATGTTTGAAACATAGCAGTGCAGCTGAAAACACAAATGAAGCTACACAGATTTCTGTGAGGCCTTTTAATCTGCATGGTTTGTGATCAAAGTAAAGAAAGACTTTGATTACTGCACAATGTTCGTGTTGGCTGACCGGTGCAGCTGATCAGTGTCTGCTGGGGCTCACCTCCTCCTTATAGTGTTTGCAGTATTAGTGAAATATTTATTTTTTGTTAAGGACATTAGATGACAAATTATCTGGTTTGCTGTGTAGCGCAAATTTTCCACGACTTTGCTTCTATTTTGGTGAGTAAAGTTCAAATATTTTATTAGTCTGTTACTTAAAACTAATTAGCAGCTCTGTGTAGGTGTGTTGTCCATATACAGCCTATGAAAGTTGCGAGCGCTAGCTCATAGCTTAGCACTCCAGTCTCATTTATGATAACCTCTGGCTCCAAAAACCCAACACTGGTCATGGGTACACTGCTAAGGCCTCAATATGTTGGTGACCGTCTGCAAACAGAAAATTGCAATGGAAAAATGTGTTAGATAAGATAAGATAAGATAGAACTTTATTAATCCCTCGGGTGGGTTCCTCTGGGAAATTCGACATTCGATTGTTGTTGTTGTTGTTGTTGTTGTTGTGGCACTTGCTTGTGTGAAACTAGTCACAGGTGGTCTATGGTACCAAAAACCTCCTTCTGGTTGTTCTGGTCGCTAGTAGGAAGCCGTACTTGGTGTTAGCTTCCATGAAAAATACTCGTCTGCCAAGTAACACTGAAACTGCGAAAACTGCAGCTCAAACTGGAAACAGAGAAGCTTTTTCAGACTTCCACTGCGGGGCACCCTGCTAGCAACCAAAACAATCAAAGAGCTTTTTGGTGCAGCCCTCTCGCTGCAGCTGATTTCAGCCAGCTGTCCAAAAACCATTTCCCCTGCGACCAGATGTTGCTGATGTATCCAAAGGATTTCATGGACTTGTTGCATCACGACACATTTACTGTTGTTGTTCTCGCACAGTTTGCTTTTTTTTATAGGACTCACATTTAATACATTTTGATGATAACCGGGTGTGACTGGATTGCATTTCTCTTTTTAAATGAGAACTCACTGCAAAAAAGCTTTTTCAGAATCATATAAACACTATTAATTGTTCCAGTCTTCTCATCTATTTACTTTTATTGCTTCTTTAATTTTAAATGTGTCACTTCACCTTGGAAAGTAATCTGTCAGGATTAAATTTAACTTCCCCTTTTTGAACAATCAAGAATAACACAGTTGGTCAAATTAGCTAAATAATGTTATGGAGATTTAAAACTAAGTGCAGCATCGATCGGCACCATTCACTGACCTCAGATATAAAGACAAGGGAAACAAGCGGCACTACAAGGCTGTAAATTCACATATCAGACACAAACACTGGGGCTAGAGCTGCAATTCTCTCCTCTAGTAGTTCACTTCCACTTCTGAGCTCCTCCACATTCTGCTATTAATGATCCAGCAGTAAGAGTCTTGGAAAAAGCTGTAAACATGTCTGAGGCTATCTTTTCTTTCTTTCTTGCAGAGTGTAGTTCTGTAGCAGACGAGAGGAGAGAATGGTGAAAGCAGTGTGAGCTCAGAGCCTGCCGCTCAGCCTAATGATGGTCAGGCAGCAGATGAGAGCTGGGATGAGCCATGCCTTTGAATTAGCCACGACAACAAAAACATGATCAGCATGCTGGAGAGGACCTCATGAGACTGATGCAACATTTTGTGAAGTGAGCACAAACTCTGAAACCAGAGATGTTATGCAAACACTCTGCTCCATTTTAACCAGGAAAGTTGTGAGGCGTGTGAGACTGGCACTACATGTGTCATCATCGTGTCACTGCCCTGAAAAACAGCTTTATAGGAAGGGCAAAAATCTTGCACGACAGTTAGGCTGTTAAGAAGGTTTGTCAAAGAGTAACCAGGCTAACAACTGATTTGCTGACAGATGTTCTAAGCTATGATATCCATGAGCCTGATTTAAGGTAGACTGTTGGGTTACTCAGAAAAGATCAGCTTCATTTTCCAAAGTTTTTGGTCGTAGAAAATCATTTGCAACTGTGGAGCTGGTCTGTTTAAATGTAAATATTCATGATCCCGTCGAGCTTCTTGTCCACAGTCGAAAATCTAACATTAATAATAATAATAATAATGTGTTTTGGACCTGTGTATGGAAACACATTACACTTACAGGAGCTGTTGGGCTATGAAGCCCACTGCCTGGATGACTTTTACACACAATGTGGATTCAGTGACCCCACTTTACGTGTCCTGCCACTGCATGGCTGATTTGCTTTGGTTCCTAAACACTTCCTCTTTGGCATATCTAAAGGGAAGAAACTTCACAAACTGATTTGCTGGATTGATGGCTTCCTTTACAGTAACATGCTCAAGTTCAGCAAGCTCTTTAGAACAGCCCATTCTTCTACAGCGTTTCTACACGCAGACGGCGCAGATAAGTGCTTTTTGTTTTAAACACATGCTGTTGTTCTAATCAGGCATTAGATCATAATTATCTTCCCTTTCCTGCAAGTTCACCAGGACAAATTTGAAATCTTTATTCCCAATTTGCTGTGGTGTACAGGTTTGTTGCCTTTGTAGAAAATACAGCAGCTCCCTAGACGCCTTACAACACCAACTCAGTGCCACGTCCTCAGTGTGATCCTTTCCTGGTGGGAAATTCACTTTTTAATAATGTGCATTTATGACATTTAAAGTAAGACATGCTCATTTCACATTTTTTAATGAAGCAGGGTGCATAGAGCAGGATGTGATGCGGCTCATATATTAAAGCAGGGTGGGGTGGGTTGAACATCAGTGGAGGTGAGGGGCAGGGTGGTTGCACTGTAGGGTTGGGGTCCTGAGAGAGGCCGGGACGGGCCTGAGGCGCCAAGCGAGATGCAGGCGCGGCACGGCTCCAGTCTGCCAGGCCTTGGCTTTAAGAGGGTAAAGAGTGAAAGAACCAACCTTCCCGTTGATCTGAGTGGTGAGATTTGGATTGGTTTTTTTGGATGGCGGGGTGCAATGGCGATGGAGGGATTTAAGATAAAGTGAGAAAGAAAAAAAAGAAACAACGAGAGGGGCAAAATAAGGAGTGGGAGGAAGAAGACAAGGAGAAACAGAGAGAGTAAAACAGGCAAATATCTGCTTATCCGTTAATGAGTGAAAAACAGCCTGTACACATCAGTGGCATACACACACACACACACACACACGCACGCACGCACGCACGCACACACACGCACGCACGCACGCACGCACGCACGCACGCACGCACACACACACGCACACACACACGCACACGGCATGTAACAACCCAACGCAAACCCACCATGCACACAATGAAAGATACACTCTAACGTAACAAGAATAAGGCACACAGGGAGATCTCACAGTAAGGACCCCCCCGACCCCCCAGTCACACACACACTTTCCCTTCCCTGTCTTTAACACTGCTGCAGCAGCTGAGCCCTCCACAGCCTGTGAATTAAGACAGCATTAAGGAGGTGGAGGCTTGCTGACAACCAGACTTCATTAGGCACACAAAGCAGACGTTGTGTTACCGCTCACATTTATTCTGCTCATTGACTGTGGGGGGAGCTCAGCCACACAGCACCCTGAAATCAATGAGCACATAAACATGCTGCCCTAACAGGATTAATCCAACACTCACCTTGGAAATTATTCTACCATGAACCCAGTCCGTACTTAGAGCAGATTCATTTGTATGGAGGCGCTTCGGATTAGCTAACACCGAATTCAAAGGACACTTTTTACCCACTGGCTGATGAAAAGATAAACATTGATTAAAAAACTGTAGTAACAGAGTTGTAAATCTGCTAAACCCTCTGAACCTGTGAATGTTACTCTCACCCACAGACAGAGCAGATACCGGGAGCACTGAGAATAGAATAGAATAGAATAGAATAGCCCTTTATTGTCAGTGTACGTGGGAAAAAACTTTGAATTTTACCCAGTTGGGTGGATCCATATTTGGACATTGACACAATCATTGATATTTTTACAGTTATATAGTAAATATGAGCCTAAAGTGCAAACTCTCAGCTTTGATTTGAGGGTATTCATCTTTACATTGATTTACCGCGGGCTGCCAGGATGAAGTAAGTAGAGATACTCAAACCTCCCTCCCCCTAGGCACCGCCTTAAGCTTTTCTGGGGGGAATTGCACTGTGTCTGCCCCAGGTGTATCAGAAACCCCTCATCTAGGAGGTGCTGGTCATATGTCTGAAAGCAGTGCCTTTACTGCGGCCTCTCCTGAAAGGTCCATGGAGTAAACTAAGAGAATGTCTGGAGGAAGCTCATTTCTACTGCAAGGATCGGCAGTCCAATTCTTTTGGTCACTATCCACAGTTCCACAGTAGGCAGTAAGGGTTAGGGTTAGTAGATCAACCAGTAAATCAATGGCTCTCCCTTTATCACGAGGGACCAGTCTGTCTGTTATCATCATGCTCGACTCCTCCTCCATGCTACAGTATCAGTATTTCCTTCATCTGTTCAACAGGTGCAAAGTTTGGAAATAATTTCAACTCAACCGTTCTGAGTGATCACAGGATCCTTGTGATGGTAGAGAAACACTATCAGGAGGTAGGAACAGCATTATCCACAAGTTCACCACGCTGTGAAAATTTCAGATCAGTCTGTAACAAAATTCCAAGAGAGAAACTTATAGACTCATGATCACTGACTAAAAACATGCTGAAGACAGTACGAAGTCAGGGCATGTTTGACTTTCAGTGGCACTGAGTCACTGCTGTTTACTGATGATGTGACATATGACAGAAGTGTGAATTCTGAATTGGGCGACACGCCTTCTGCTCAGAATCAGCATATTTCTGCAGGATTGACAAGACGGAGCAGATGGGAACGTACGTAATGACCCAAAACATGCTTGAAAAACAAACCCAGAAGTTTTTAGAGGTAAAGTGGCTGACTGTCAGTCGAAGGCTGCCGAAGAAAAGAGCTGCAGAAAAGTCTGGAATCAAAGAGTCATAAAGAGAGCTGTGGTTTCAGGGAGGCGCTTCCTGCAAAAGATTCTGGACAAACTATTAAACAGAAACATTTTATTCCTCATTATGTGAATTTGCACAATGACCAGTTGTTTGGTGGTTCATTGGTTTCAACCCCTTGAAATAAAGCTGAGAGTCTGCACTTGCAGCATGATAGTTTCATTTGAACTTTACTTGTGTCACTGTCTTAAGAACCAACTGTATTTTCTGTATATTTTATAAGCTTTACATAAGCTGCATTGACTTACACATTTTTAGGCAACTTAATAACGAGGCTTTTCCAGTAAGTTAATGAATTTAGAGGTTTTGAGATGCTGCTGATGTAAGACTTGCCATCCATTAGTGCCACAGCTTACTGGAAAGAAAATATTGTAAAAACAAAAACAAAAAAACCTCAACTGTCAGTCTATAACCCACAAATGACAGGATCACACGTCTGTGGAACTGCAAACTTAATACTAAATGAAGGCTTTTAATTTCTTCCCTATTTTTACAGCTTTGAAAGCTCAACAAAAGTTAGTGAACCTTCAGTAAATATGAATTACTCTTTGCATTTTTATCCAATTTCCTCTATATAGGCACTAAAATATTATTAGACCCCATCAATCGTATGGTTATGTTAAAGTGCATCTTTAGGACACTAAAGCCAGTTGATCTGCAATGTTTAAGTTAAAGAAATATTTAAAAGCTAAATGGACCAAAGAACTTCCTGTGCTTTCCAAGTAATGTCTTAAAACGTGGACTAAATAGTGACACACATTCACTCCCAAAATAGTCTCTCACGTCCATCAGAAGAAGAAGTGAAAACAAAGCATGTTAAACAATAAAATGCAGCTGTCTTCATGTGCAGATAGGAGGATAAGCATTGAGACATGAGAAGTAACATATACGGTCAAAGTATATGACTGACACCTGAGTGGAAACGAGACCAGAGCGACAAATATAGAAAAAGAAACTAAAAAGAGATGAAGACAGACACTGGTGGGGAAGGAAGACAGACACACTGGCAACATATCTGTGACATATGTTGCAGTGATTGCTCAGAAGCCACAGTGTGAGATGAAAATGGAAACGCAAATACTGGCACACCTAGAGAGGTTACAAGTTAAATCAACACAGGCAGGAACCTTGAAAAGAGAAGCAGAAACAGAACAAGTCACATGCTTTATGTTCTCACTTTGTTGGCTGCGGTTCCTGTTGGTGGCTCAGTGGAGGATGCGTCTTGTAAAATGACATCAAATATGTACATTTATGTGGAAACAAACAAAGTGTCCTCAAAACTATGCCTGAACTTTCTTCACGACCGAGATGGTTAACTGACAGTTCTCTTTAGTTCCCAAAGGCAAGTTTTTTATGTTATTCTGAGTGCTGTGCTACGATCTGTTATTTGGAAAATGATGCACATGCCATGTTAAGTAGATAAAAAATGTACATCTGTTCACACATATGTACTTTCAAGAAAGGCACACACACACACACACACACACACACACACACACACACACACACACACACACACACACACACACACACACACAATGGGGCAAATTTGGCTATAAGTTCAAGTGTATTTCAAAATGAATGAATGTGCTTTTAAACTTACAGTCACATGCTCTATCACGTTTTTTGCCCATTTTTGCGTTGCTTTGTTTTCCCGTGTTAGTATTGTTTCTGTACCATTTTCATTAACGCTGCATCAGGATCGTCACTCCTGCTGTTTTCGCTCTGCAGTTTCATTGAAGAATACTGGAAAAGCACCACATACTTAACCTAAACCTCACAATACATTTTAAAAAAGGTTTTCCCTCGAAACGTTTCCTGCCAAAGAAAGTGAAACTGCAGAAGATGACACCAGGTGCAACTCCTGTCAGGAAGCCTGCAGGACTCAGCCTCACCAGACTGAACAACAGAGGCTGGAAGTGTTGCTGATCTGATGAGCCTCGGTTTCTGTTGGACTTCAGATACAGTCAGAATCGGCTATGATCAACACAGAAGAAAGGATCCGTCCTGGCTCGCGGGATATTTCCTTGGTAAACTTTTGTATCAAAGTAGAAATGTTTACATGCATAAATCCCACGAAAACCAGCTGCTACTGATTTTGATTGAACACAGGACACAACTTTACAACTTGAATTCATCCATTAAATGACCAGAGTCTGCTCTATTAGTATATCCACATAGTAAAAATAACATTTTGGCAGGGAGTTGATTTCCATCTTTTTCTGCAACATCTGCACCCTTATTGTTTTCCTGTTGGACTATGACCTTCAGCATCCTACACCTGCTATGATGTGTTCACTTTATAATATCCAAGCAAGCTCAGTGTGGTGTATACAGGAGTTATCTTAACATGAAAGGGCAGAAAATCTGTTTTTTTTTCTCTTAAATGTCAATACTTTGTCACTAATTACTCAACAAGCTTGACTACTGCAAAACCTTTCTATCTAGTTTACCTGAAATTGTTATAAATCATCTCCAACTAATCCAGAATCCTACAGCCGAGTGCCTACGAGGGCCAGAAGGAGAGAAAACATATTACAGCAGCTCTGAAGTCCCTGCAGTGGCCTTCTGTCAGTGACCTTATTGACTGCATTTCTTTTACTTGTTTTTAAAGCACTTCATTGTCTTGCTCCACTATATATGTCTGACATGCTGACAGTGTATGAACTAGCAAAGACCCTCAGGTCCTCCAGCACAAATCTGCTAGTTTTTCCAAAGTAAAGGACACATGGGGAGGCAGCTTTTAGCTTTTATGCCCCGAGCTGCTGGAGCAGTCGGAGTGGAGGAACTGAGAACAGCCGGAAATGTTGAGAACTTGAAACTCAAAACCCGTCTTTGCTCCTTTAAAAACTATTTGAATCTGTTTATCTGTACTTGTTTGATCTCATTACATGTTGCTTTGTCCTGCTATGGACTTCTTGAACCACTTTGGCCTGAACTAACCTGCAAGAAGTCGTTAAACAACTAAAGTTTCAGGGTTTCTGCAGCAGATCTGTGCCGTGGGATCTCATTGCTCCCTGTGAGAATTCTTCCTGCTTATGTTGAATATAGAAAACATCTCCACAGTATGACCTCACTGTATAAACAGAGTCCTTGTTCTCAGACTGAGAAGGACCTGTCTGTACTGTCAGCTTCACTAACATTGCTGGTATTTCATTGAGTTGTGTGAACTGGGTCATGACGTCAGACAACAGGTGCATAAAATCAAAGCTGCTGCCTCTAAAGTCTGTCATTTGCATGTTTCTTGAGCTGAACGCTGCAACTTAATGCTTGAAATCGGGCATTATTCTACCATCAGAACAGAGCATGTCATCTTTGGGTGTCAGCTAGCGAGCTACCTTTCTGCTACCTTCTAATCCTCTTTTCCATGGAAGAATGTTCTTTTGCCACCTTGGAGAACAGCACTGGAAGAATTTGGACTGTTTTTAACTCTCAGTGGTACCCTGATGCTTGTTTGAAATTAAAGGAGCATGTAGATCCAGAAATGGCTAATAATGCCAGACGTAACAAGCAGCTAAAATCCAAGCTCCTGTTTGTAGTTCTGTGCTGGATGCGGTAATTTAAGTGCTGAAACTGGGCCCGAATCTTACCCACTGACTCCAGTGGCATGTAGGCTTGTTGGCAGGACACAGGGTCATTGCAGGTATCTCCTCCCTTCTTGTGCAGGTGGAATGAATCAAAGAACGAATTTCACACATTAGCTGTGTGATCAGAGATGAACGTGTGAGGGAAAAATCAAACATCTCTGCCTGTCTTTGTTTGACACACTGGGGGAAAATAGATTGTGGGGCAACGGTTTAAGAAGCAATGCTCGACATGATCGAAAACACGATACAACAGCTCCAGTTAAACAGCACTAAAGATTTGGTAACAGCTGTATTTATTATGCAGAAGCTTTCAAATGATTTTAAGTCCGACTGCATCAAAGAGAGCTGTCAAACAAAAACGAGATTAAAAGGAGAAATGAATCAACAGCATGCTTTGAAAATTGCCTTTGAGAACCTGATACTGGCTGAGGCTAATTGAGTTGTTTGTTGACGAGACTTGAGAGAAAGCCTGAGGCTTCCTTTCACCCTGCTGGCTTTGCTGCTTTACATCCAGCCAACTGCATGGAGGGGATTTCCTCTCCACTTTTTCCCCATTTGCGACGTGAAGGTGTCAGCTTCCCTTTGGAGGCAAGACCCTACACGTAAAACCTCCACTGCCCCAAAACTAAAAGGCAGAACCGCAGCCAAACTCTCTTTCATCCCTGACGAGTCAAAACATCCCCCCAGGTCACTGTGAGGTTAGGCAGGTCAAGCAAAGTAACAACAGAGCAGAGGAGCAAAATACATAAATCAGCACCCAGGAGACAGAGACGAGACAGAGAGGCAGAAAGATCAGGAAATGACAGTGTGAGGCTGGAGGTGTGATTTTCGCTGCAGTCACATCCGGAGAGGCAGTTTTCCTGTTAGCATTCAGGAGGCAGAGCTGGAGGTGACGAGAGAGCACCGTTTCTGCTGCAGGCGGTGACCCGAACGGCAGCAGGGAGGGGGGCGGCCGAGGTCAAGAGGGAGCTTACCTCGAACATAAAGGTTAGCTGGAGCCGAATAACGAGTCCCGGCGCTGTTGACAGCCACACACTCATATTTGCCCTGGTCCGACTCCTCGCTGTTTTCAATCTGAAGCGCTCCTGGGGAGGGAGGTTAAAATGTCACAGTTAAGATCTGCACCACACACACGTGGAGACACACAGACACACTGTTAGCCTGATCGTCCAAACGGAAAGCTCCCCTTAACTTGGCTGAGCAGAAATCTGAATCCAAATCTATACAACTAACTAACAAGTTTTCTTCAAGTCGTATCATTTGATCTTATTATTTATGACAACTTTAACAATTAGCTGTTATTGTGCTGACTCAGGCTTTCCAGCATTTTCTCATTCCAGGGTTTCAAATACTGACATTTGTCAAGATATGCACAGCTATGGTAGCCGTTCTGCGACACATCAGGTTTATGACAACACGTCTTTCACTCCCAACTTGTATGAAGTCTTTGCAGGGCTTCATATTTAAACCATAAGATAACCTCTTGGTTTCTGCAGGCTACATTTTACTGAAGATGAATATTGGATGTTCTATCTGCACAATTAACCACAAAAGCAAACCACATTATTTATCAGATAAATTCATTAAAAATAGATACTTTAAAATCTACAGTTTTCCATGTCAGTAAAGCAAAACATGAACATGTAACAAACAAACTGTAGTCCCCCCATATGAGGGGTATGTTGGGGAAAAGTAGTTCTAAGTACAAGAAACGTTTTTTAGTAAAGTTTTGTAAAGTTGTTTTTGTAAATTTATGAAAATGACTGTTATTCTTGAACCTCTCATTCTTCTTTGATGGCTTTGAAAGACAAGAACTCCTTCAGTGTATCTTTGCAACATCAGACAGAAAAGCAGCATTTGACACCCTGGGATAGAAATGCACTGGCACAGCTGTCGCTGTCAACAGTATAGCTAAAATGTCTTGTAGAGACACAACCATGTAAATGTGATTCTTTTTTAAAGGGAGCCTGTTCTGATGTTCCTTATTTTCTGTCACAGATGTGCTGTTCCAAACTTGGATGTTAAACATCCAAGTTTGGAACAAAAACGTTTTTTTTCTGAATGAGAATAAACTGAGCGGCCAATTTAAGATCAAAAAAGGAATATTGTGAGATCTGAATCACGCAAAGCAACATTAGCTGAGCTCTACAATACAAACCTGGACCTGGAAATGAACAGAACAGATTCCATTTAATGAAACTGCTTTTGTTCAAATGGATGGGAATTGAAGACATTTGTTTGAAAGTCTAAATAGGCGATGTGCTGCTAAACACAATCGGCCATGAAATGTAATTTCCTGTTTTTCTGGCAACACCATTTCAAAATTGACTGCTGCACTACAGGATTCCCAAGAAGCAATCTGAGCTGTTTATTCTGACTGTCAGTCAAAACACTTTCAAATTGTTGAACAGAAACAAGTGAAACAGAAGACTTTGGCCTAATTGCTGAAAGTGTCCCAGGGATTCAACAGCTTGTCATTTTCAGATGTTAAAATGTTAATGCATGAAACCCCCGACTGTTCAAAGCCTTCAGTAACTAAACTAACCTCCACCGATCACTGCTATATAAACACACAATACATACCTGACATGGTGATCTACATCCAATCACACCAAAAAGCTTCTTTTGCAATTTCATAGCATTTAGAAACATGTAAAATGAGCTGTCATTGCTGAGGTTAGCTTTGAGAAAGAAGCAACATGTGTTTAGTAATAATGTGGTTTTATGTGCTGACCGTGACATACATCATGCAGTGTAGCAGCGCACAGTAAAAACTATGAGAAATAAAAATGTACATATTTCAGAATACAATCCTGAAATGCAACATGGGATGGGTGTGTGAAGCCGGTTTAAGAAAAGAAAACATGTGTGTGGCAGCATCCCGGGTGGATCTGGTGCAGACAGTGAGCCCAGAGATGGAGGAGGAACAACCTTCATCTGGGATGCAAGGACACTGTGCAGCGATGAATGTCCTCAAACAATCTCCCACTCTCTCTCGTTCTCTCCATCACACACACACACACACACACACACGCACACGCACGCACGCACACACACACACACGCACACACACACACGCACACGTACACACACACACACACACACACACACGCACACACACACAGTACATGTACACATCAGAAATCCTTGGGTCAAAATACTGATTAAGAGCTCTACTTTCTAAAGTTTCTCCCAAAGAGTGTCCAGGCGACTGAGGAGCGATACGTCACGTTGCTGAAGATTGAATCAATCTCTATTTCCATTTTAGCGATGACTGTTTGTCTCATTGGACATTCTGCACCTCCTGAAGGAAGCAGCATTTCAGGAGAAAGTGCGTCACTCTCTCCTGAGCTGATGGATGTTTGCTTTGGCCTCTTGGCACCAAAAAGGCTGACGGGTGCAGCAGGAGAGGGTGTCTTGTCACACATAGAAACGTCTGAAGCCCTGAACAGAATGTTGTTCTCTACCAGAACTTCCTTTACCTTCACACCTCGAGCCGTGTATGACTGCGTATGTAGCATGTATGAGTGGGAACCATGTAAGAGCGAAATGTTCTAGGAACGGGCCGATCCAATCTGAAGCTTATCTGATTTATTACATTTCAAGGCAGATTCACCGCATGACTGCAAAGATTGTACCAGTCGGCTGGGGTAAAGAGATGGTTAAAGCGATGCTACCAACTGACCATTCGGTCTGCTTTACCACCCTGATTTGTGGCCATGAGCGGTGGGTAGTCACCGAAGGAAGAGCAGATGAAGAAAACGGCGTCTTTCTGTTTGTCAGAGAGAGGGTGAAGACCTCCGAGTACAGCACTGCTCTTACACATCGAAAGGGCTCGCTAAGATTTGGGCATCTGAGTACAATACCTCCTGGATGAGATCCAGCCTGGTAATCAGTGTGAGCACAGACTCACTCCAGTGGGGAGAAATCATTAGAAAATTCATGCTGATTGACACAAAGTGTTGTGCTTTCATGCTGACAGAATGAAAAAGAGACACAGAACTTTAAACAGCTCCTTTTGAGACACTTCGCGTCCAACTCTTCATTTATTTTGGAGGGTAAATAATAATTGTTAGGCACTCTTTAAAATATGAGTCTAGATTTTAGTGAGTCCTCTGCACGCCGCTGTCCTTCCTTCCACACCATGAAAATGGAGTAAAACAGCTGTTTGATAGAAAGCAGCTGCAGTTTGTCTTCAGTGCTGCATTCTCATTCTGAAGGTGCACTCTTCCTTCTTGCATGTGTATAGTAAGTAGCAGCAAAATACAAACGATTGCATATTATATCAAAAAGGCATTATTTTGCATTTGATAAAAAAAATGTCCAACTCTGTTTTATACAACCTGCAAACTCAACACTGTTCAGCTGCGAGACTTCAACCAAAATAAGTACTCATGAAGCTCCGCAGACAGGCATTATTTACCCTGGTTTTCTGAATTGGAAAACTTTTTACCCGCCTCTTTCAAGACCATACACACCTGTGCACGGTTATGTGCTGAAGGCAAAGAAAGTGTTGGAACAGGCAAAAGGACAGAGGGCTGGAAATGGGGACACACCGAGGTGGAGAGAAGGATGAAGGCGATGAAGGAGAAAGGGAGGATGAGTAGATGTTTTTCTGTAGCCAGCATTCTTACCTCTTATTGGTGTACCACCTGTGAGGTAATTTGAATGCAAATAAGATTAAAGATAAGCATTAGTATAAAGAGCAGAAGTGAAGCAGAAAGACAAGAAGGCAGGAGAGCAAACAGGTAAGAGGAAGCTAGGCTCTCCCTACTCAAAAAACATCATCTCTGTAAATAGTTCTGATATTATTCAGCGCTGAACAAGTTCAAGTGTTGGCACAGAGGGAGAAATAAACTGAATGTTTATTTTCAACCAAAACCAATTTCATAAATGACAACTGTGGAAAATGTTTTCTGAGTGAAAACCATTTTCTTCACTAGACACGTGATTTATTTTCCCCACGAGATCTGGAAAGCACAAACAGTTTCAGTAATGCATCTTCACACAGCTCCGACTGGCAGACTGTCATTTGTGCATCTACTTATTTACTGTAACACGGTACTTATTTGAGTTGCACACCTGGCTACTTGCGCCACAGAGCTGGCTTCCTGTTGTGATCATAAAGCTACTCATCATAAAACCCCACACCTGCTTTTTCCCTGAAAGCACCAAGCTGTCAAACACTTGACCCTCATTCACCAACAACAGGCCTGCTTCGCGGTGCTTTTTCATGTTCTCCTGCAGAACACAGCCTGCTCTCCCTCTGATGCAATGCACAGAAACCGTCATGCGTCCTGAAATGTGCTCTTACGTTGCTGCCTCAGTGGCTGAGAACTGTACTAGCTTCATAATTAGCACAGTGCATTAGCATACTACAGATGTATTTTTGTAGCACTTGTCACTTTATTTGGGTCATCTAAATGCTCATCAATGTTTTGTCTGTGCAGCGTTCATGATCTGAGGTTTGTTTCTCCCAGTATGGATGCTTCTGACATTAGTTTCTACACATTAAATGTTGTGTTTTAAACAGTCAAGGCAGATATAATGACAAGAGACAAAGATTAAGATCGTCTTCTTTTATAAAGAAATGTTGTTAATTAAAGGGAGACATGGTGGTGAAAATGTAGATTTTTTGTACTTTCCTCTCTGCCTTTAACTTTGAGACAGTTTTGCTTCCCTCACAGGTGAATGAAAATTTTACTTTAGAATTTTGCCGCTATGACCTGATAGCAGATGCTTCTCTGCATGGCTTTTGCATATTCTACCTGTACCTGCATATGTGTCCTCCAGGTATCCTGGCTAACTACCACAGTACAAAGACATCCTGTTGTGTTAATTAGTGATTCCAAAATAAGTGTCTATGGATAAGAGGCAGTGCTTAAAGCAGGGCTGCCCAATCCTGGTCCTCGAGAGCTACTATCCTGCAGCTTTTAGATGCATCCCTACTCCAACACAGCTGAATCAAATGAATGGCTTGTTATCAGGCCTTTGCCAAACACGATGGCATGCTGAAGAGGTAATCAAACCATTTGATTCAGCTGTGTTGGAGTAGGGATGCATCTAAAAGCTGCAGCACGGTAGCTCTCGAGGACCGGGATTGGGCACCCCTGGCTTAAAGTGTATATGTGAATATATAAGATGAATGTGGCTTGTAGGGTTCCAGGGGTCAGCCCGTCCATTTCCATTCTCAAAGTGCCTTTTTCCTCCCACTTGAAGTCGCCAATCAACACTTTTGTTTCCTTCTGTTTTCTGGAAGTTTTAACAGAGGAATTTTTTCAGAGGCTGATCCATGGAGCAATTTATTCATAAAATTAGATTTGTTTCTTGCTTTTAGAGATTTCCAAAATTCCCTTCCGAAAGCAGAAATTGGCTCAGTGGTTTCATCCTCAAATCTGTTTTCATCCTGTTCTTCTTTAGTGTCTCCCCTTTAGCTCAGTTTAGATAGTATTTTCATACAATAGCTAATAAAAGATAATAACGTACACTTAAACAAATGTATTAATTATCACAAATGCATGGCTGTAAATAAGTGTGTCACTGTCTGATAACATAAAGCTTGATAACTAACAGCTCTACACTTCTAATGACTGCTTAGGCCAGTTTCAGCAGTTTTAATGTGAAGGTTCAATCAATAATTCCTCGCTTAAAGTTTGGTTGCCGATGACTAATTATTCCACTTTCTGGCTATAATTCAACCCTGAAGAGTTCTGAGTTATTTTGGTTTCACCAGGTTGTATCAGTCCTCTTTATTTCAGGAGAGATTAAGTATTTCTATTTTTAAGAAGCACACAAACCCTCCTGGTTAAATACAAACGATGCGCTCCTTTCACTCTGTGGTGTAATAGTTGAGTCTGTAAAATGAAACCAGTACATAATCTGTATTCTTTCTAGTGGCCAAACACAAAATGACCCTACTGCTCATTAGATCCATGACCTCACTAAACACTTCTTTCGTATTTAAAAGAAAAAGTTTGCAAAACGCTATGTTTCAATCGGCAAGTCACTTTCTCAGAACAGCAGAAATGATCACTCGTGTCTAAAGCCAAGATGGTACCAAAACTGCAGTGTCCATCTTTTATATACAGCCTATGATTATACGTATAATAGCCTCTGGAGCTGTCTGATAGTCAACATCGTTATTGCATCACAGACATATAAGAAGGCTACGAGCACACTAAACTGTTTGAGAAATGCACACATGAATCTGCAAAGAGTGGACTTTCCACTTTGTTAAAACCATCTTTAATTCTAAATAATAACATGAAAGATTCTGGCCTGCAGAGAGCAAATGAAGCAGACAGCTGCCAACAGTTCCTCTTTTAATGGAGATAATTGATTTTAATAAGCTGCAGTTAAGCAAACTGTTATTGTAGGTGAATGAAATTTCGGGTCAACAGCTACATGAACCTCATCTTCACCCCTTGAAGCTGGTTAAGACGCTGTTAAGGAGAGTTCAGTTACAATTACAGCTTGTTGTTATTCAAACACAACACTCAAATTCCTATTTACATAATGTTAATTGTTCAGCCTGCTGCTGTTCATTCTGTAATTTACTGGTGTAAGTAAAAGGAACCATTTGAGCATATTAGGTCATATGCAACAAACGGACGAGAGAGAGGGATGGTTACTATGCAGATTCTCCTGATCTGGATAATAAACCAGGCCGCTTTGACAGGAAAACAAAGTGTCAGATACAGGTGGTGAAGAGGAGCCCTGGAAGCTGTGTGGCCCCGTGAGCTGATGAAGGAGACATCAGCAGCTTCCAGAAAGCGGGGCTGGACATTACCGAGACCTGCCATGACTTCCCTCTCACAGCTGCCTGACAGCTGGATGGATCCCACTGCAGCAGGAAGTCTGTTATGACAGATTCAGGGCAGCATTGTGAAAAATAATACGGTTTTATTATATTTTCACAATGTTTGGATTGGAAGGATTATTTTGTTTCCGAAGTAGAGTCCACCAAGAGTGAGTGCAGTTGTATCTTCATATATCAGCTGAGAACATCAGAGTCCTTGTATGAAACTGTGTAAAGTAAAAACCTCCAGCTTTGTTTCAGTTTCCTTTTCCAAGCAGAATGAAGCAAAAACATATCATCTGACTGGCTGTTAGAGGGGCTGACATTGATGTTATCTATCGGTTTCAATGCGGAGCAATGATGCTGCTTTCAGACTACACAACATTTTTATCTGTTGAGGTGGTCGCTGACTCAGATCAGGCGATTACAGAGTCATAAAATCTGGAGACAAATCAGACTACATCTTGCTCCTGAGGCTGGCTAGACAAGCAGATACTACTGTGTTGCTGTGTTCACAGCTCCATCCAGCTGCACTGACATGATCCTTACTCTTTATAGGTCTTTAAACTAAGGTGGTGCTGTCTTGTTGATGCCTAATTACTCAAAGTCACAGAATTGAAGGAATCACAGTGGAAGACAGAAAATAATTCTCCCCTCCCTGGAGAACACCTACTGCTATGCACAGTGCTCACTGTCACTCTCAACATGAAGTTTCACCTCTTGTTGGAAAGATTTTGAAGAGGACAGTCTTTAGTGTTTTCAGAAATCACTCACTTTAAAACTTCTCTGTTCTTTGCACCACAAGGACAATTTATTGGACGTTTGGTGTGAACAGAAGATGGCGCTGGGATGGGAAAGGTTCTGAGAAAGGTGGGCACTTTGGGGTGTCACTGCTGTCTCTGGGGGTTAACCAAAAACAAACAACTGCACACTGAATTATTGCGTCTTCACTGAATTTGGATGAATTACAAGATTATCAGGTGTTTGATCTTATTTGTCTTCTTGTTGAACCTCACAGACTGAGGCTGGAATAGTTGGAAATATTCAGAAGAATGATTTTCTGTGTACTGTAAGCTCGATCCGAAGAAAAAAAAGTCAGATAATCTTTGCTTGGATTTCTTTTGGTTTCAAATCTGTATCTTCACCATTTTAAACTTCAGTTCTACATGACTGAAATACCAGTTTAAGAACATCTGGCAGCAAAAATAACTGAAGTGGGATCTCCAGATTTCATGAGCAGGATCACACCTCAAACCCTTCCTGTAAGACGTCTATAAACCAGCCCGCCTGCCTGTATCAAGCTCAGTCCCCACTGAGGTGTTACGTAAGCAGCAGCCGCTCCCTGAGAGTGTTGCTTCTCATTTATAGAACAACATTATCAGTAATAAGTAGGAAGGTTGTGGTCCTTGCTAGTGAAGTCTCACCTACAAATTAAAGTTGATTTCTTTCTGATTTCCAAAACGTGGTCTCAGAGGTTTTCAGTGACTCGCAGCAGTGTTCAGCTGAGTCGCAGGTTTGTGGTGACTCGGAGGTGAACGTTGCACCCCACGTTTACTGCAGGGCTGTCGCATCGCTCCTCTTCTCTGGGTCTCATTGTTCCCCCCGGACAGTCAGATCTCATCCTGAAACTTTGTCCCTCATTGGTTTCACATCTTTTATTGAAATATTGGCAGGAAAAAACCATGCAGAAGATTTTTATGTTTTTTTTCTTCAAACAGAGCAAAGGCCTCAGATTGAAAAAGAAAGAAGCTATTAAAGTTTTAAATGGATCAAAGGCATTTAAAAGGAACTAATATAGTCACTCCTCTTTATAATGAAAGCTACTGAAACAAATGACTTTATCTGTTTCACTTTGCTGGCGTGCCACTGGATAACTCTGATTTTTCCAATAAAGGAAGCCATCTGTGCTCGACTGCAGAGGGACTCCATGTGACAGTGGGGCTCTATGAACCAAATTAAAACAAATTGCCGTGCTGTTCAGTTAATAATATATGGCCTTTTTTTCCCTACCTGAGGCCCTGACTGTGACTTGGGAAAATCCTGGGGGTGAACTTCAGTGCCAGCGATGTCCCAGAGCATGTCTCTCAGCCTTTCGTCTCCAGCCTGTATTGAGATGCAAGCAGCCTCAAGAGGGGCCCCGGGCCCGCTGAGATGCAAAATCGGCTTTTTAGCACTGCTGCAAAGCTGGGAGGGATGTTTGAACCTGAAGAGCCGATCCAACGATGCGTAGGTGCTTACGAGTTTTGGCAAGACTCAAACATTTCTATTTTCTCTCGGAAAGTGAGCAGAAAGGGCAGCTGATAGGTTGCGCAGGGCTCGGTTACTCAGCCATCCAGCTCTGCTGTGAGCCGCTCAGCCCGGATTGGTGGAATGAGATGCACTATCTGCTTCTTTGGATGCTGGCAGCCTCCTCACAGAGCTGCTTTACAGGGCTGCCTGTGCTTTAACATTCATCACCGTCTGTGGGGTCTTAAGCACTCTTGGCACGCCAATAATCCTGCACAGGTGCTGCTCAGGTAATTACTGAATCTATGAGGTTCTGTTCAAAGTAGGAAACATTAGCCTCCATCATTTGCTTAATGTGTACTTTACTCTTAGCAACTTCAGTTGTTGCTTACCACTTCACCTTAAGTGTTGTTATTTTTTATGTCATTTTTGTGATCAGTCGTCTGTGCTATGGTCACGAGTCTATAAATGCATGTAAACACAAACCAAATCCCATTAAGAGACTTATTACAGTGGGGCAAAAAAGTATTTAGTCAGCCACCGATTGTGCAAGTTCCCCCACTTAAAATGATGACAGAGGTCAGTAATTTGCACCAGAGGTACACTTCAACTGTGAGAGACAGAATGTGAAAAAAAATCCATGAATCCACATGGTAGGATTTGTAAAGAATTTATTCGTAAATTAGGGTGGAAAATAAGTATTTGGTCACCTCAAACAAGGAAAATCTCTGGCTCTCACAGACCTGTAACGTCTTCTGTAAGAAGCTTTTCTGTCCCCCACTCGTTACCTGTATGAATGGCACCTGTTTGAACTCATCATCTGTATAAAAGACACCTGTCCACAGCCTCAAACAGTCAGACTCCAAACTCCGCCATGGCCAAGACCAAAGAGCTTTCGAAGGACACCAGGAAAAGTATTGTAGACCTGCACCAGACTGGGAAGAGTGAATCTACAATAGGCAAGCAGCTTGGTGTGAAAAAATCAACTGTGGGAGCAATCATCAGAAAATGGAAGACATACAAGACCACTGATAATCTCCCTCGATCTGGGGCTCCACGCAAGATCTCATCCCGTGGGGTCAAAATGATCATGAGAACGGTGAGCAAAGATCCCAGAACCACACGGGGGGACCTGGTGAATGACCTGCAGAGAGCTGGGACCAAAGTAACAAAGGTCACCATCAGTAACACACTACAACGGCAGGGAATCAAATCCCGCAGTGCCAGACGTGTTCCGCTGCTGAAGCCAGTGCATGTCCAGGCCCGTCTGAAGTTTGCCAGAGAGCACATGGATGATACAGCAGAGGATTGGGAGAATGTCATGTGGTCAGATGAAACCAAAGTAGAACTTTTTGGTATAAACTCAACTCGTCGTGTTTGGAGGAAGAAGAATACTGAGTTGCATCCCAAGAACACCATACCTACTGTGAAGCATGGGGGTGGAAACATCATGCTATGGGGCTGTTTTTCTGCCAAGGGGACAGGACGACTGATCCGTGTTAAGGACAGAATGAATGGGGCCATGTATCGTGAGATTTTGAGCCAAAACCTCCTTCCATCAGTGAGAACTTTGAAGATGAAACGAGGCTGGGTCTTCCAACATGACAATGATCCAAAACACACCGCCCGGGCAACAAAGGAGTGGCTCCGTAAGAAGCATTTGAAAGTCCTGGAGTGGCCTAGCCAGTCTCCAGACCTCAACCCCATAGAAAATCTGTGGCGGGAGTTGAAAGTCCGTGTTGCTCGGCGACAGCCCCAAAACATCACTGCTCTCGAGAAGATCTGCATGGAGGAATGGGCCAAAATACCAGCTACTGTGTGTGCAAACCTGGTAAAGACCTATAGTAAACGTTTGACCTCTGTTATTGCCAACAAAGGTTATGTTACAAAGTATTGAGTTGTATTTTTGTTATTGACCAAATACTTATTTTCCACCCTGATTTACCAATAAATTCTTTACAAATCCTACCATGTGGATTCATGGATTTTTTTTTCACATTCTGTCTCTCACAGTTGAAGTGTACCTCTGGTGCAAATTACTGACCTCTGTCATCATTTTAGGTGGGGGAACTTGCACAATCGGTGGCTGACTAAATACTTTTTTGCCCCACTGTATATCCAGTAAAACAGAAACTGTGTTCAACACTAACAGTATGACACTGACAGGCCTGGGTGCTAATATCTGAAGGAATTGTTAAATGGCTCAGAGAAGTCCCAGGCTCGGAGAGGTCCACTACTCAGCCAGACTTTCTTTGCTTATACTCGCTCAACCAAACCTAAAACCCCAGTTAGAGATAACTGGTTTTACAGCAGCGTTCATCAACTTTCGCTGCTGCTTCAGTTTCACTCTTCCTCTGTAAAAATGGAGCAACTGAATGTTGCCTTCTTCAGGCTTGTTCCTCTGAGACTATGTCAGTATCTCAAAGTCTGCATCATGTTCCAGCTCTGACGGGGCTGCTGGAACTGATTGCATCTACTCGAGACAATACTTGCAATTGAAGCGTCACAGCAGAAGGCCTGAGAAGCAGTTTTCCCCTCTGCGTCACTTAAAATAGGGCTGGAATATCCATTATTTTATTTATTTTTTTAAAGATTATATATATATGAAGCTGCACAGAGCACAGAGTAAACATATTTGTATTTATCTGTAACTTTATTAACTCCATATGAATTCATATGTTGCACTTAAGAGTACAAAAAAAATCTGGTGCGTTTCACGTCTGCATAGCCGATACAAGTTAGTACGATGCTCTAACCAGATGAAGGGAGAGCCGTGATACTGACAACTCTGACACTCCTTAGTACATCCCTCTTGTTGGTGAAAACATAAATGGACTCTCATTCAATACATATAAATATTGTATTGCACAGACAGTGCAGTGTTATTATGATATGTGGATTCTCCTCAAACTCTCACGATTGCACCTTTTCAACAGGTTTTCTACTAATTAAAAATGAATGATTAACGCCTGAAGAATCCTGTGCCTCTCATTGCTTAACAGAAATCTGTGTGTGAAGCGACTGAGATGATTGCTTTACCTGATCGCAGCTGCTTAATGCGCCCATTGCTGCTACTAATATCCACAGGCAGGAAATCTTTGAACCAGTAGATCTCTGGATCGGGGTTTCCGCTGGCTGCACACAGCATTGTAGCCGTACGCGTTCTTTCCACAACCTTCAGCTGGGGGCCCATGTCTATGGTGGGGAAGCCGTGTGGTATCTGGTCCTCTGTAAGACAGACAAACACACATCAGCACTCCTGGACACGATACAGACGAGTCTCAGCCTGGCTCTGTCAGATTTTCTCTGCTCATTCCACAAACCTTCAGGTTGTAAGGTTTCCCCCCGTGAAATTCAAACACAGTGAAATCCAGCTCTAATGTAAGTATGGCAGGGCCACTGCATGACTAATCCTACCACAGAATTCCTCGTCATGGATCTGTGCGAACGAGAGCGAGGGCGATGCAATTTCACTGCCGGTAAAATGCATTGTGACGGAAAAAGGCTCCTACCAAGCACACATAATCTGACACGCTCGATGCAGTCAGATCACAATCCTGCCAAATTACAGACCAAATGTAATAAAATCACAGGCTGAAAATCCCATTCCACACCTCTGTCCGTGCCTCCGAGGAAGGACAGTTTTACACACCTACTTGAGCTTTTCTCATACAATAAACCGCAATTATTTAGATTTCTAATCTGTAATCTTTCCTTAAAAACAGCATTGCAGAGATGTTTCAACATAAAAACGATTTCATGGGTAAATAACAGAAAATAAGGTTCTGGAAGTTTGCTTGAACCTTCAGCTACAAAACTATCAAACCCTGAAGGATTTTTTTCTGATTTCAGTATCAGGCATTGCACATCTTTCACCCCACAAGAGTGCAGGGCATGCTGATAGAAGTTGCTGTTGCTGAGTGGAAGAAACAAGCAATGTATACTCCATCCTTCCATATAGCAAGAAGCAGTATACATACACAAATCAATTAGGAAACCATTACTTCAATTACCTTCTTGTTGTAACAAAAATATGCAAACAGCATGAACAAATTCATCGAAGCTCTACAAACAGGAGAGTTTTGATATACATTGATATGAAACAATATACAAAACAGACATTACCTCCAGCTAAAAGAAGTTTCTTTAGCTGATAATTACATCAGCGAGCCGATAGAAACTGCAAAAAGCTGGAATCATTTCAACACAGCAGGTTAACAAGCACCGACTCTGGTACAGCTCTTTTCATTATTCTTCAACAGTTCAGCATGAAGCAAAGTACAGAGCAGCTAGTGAGAGGTGGCACTACATACGAGGCCTGAAGGGTCATTACGATTTGTCAGCCACTTAAGACAAACTTAAATCTTTTCTTTGTCATTTAGATTGCCTCAGTTAGTTCACAAATAAAAACCACTGCACACATTTAACATCTAATTTAACATTAGTATAATTTCCTTGGTGCCTGTCAGCATATAACATTTTACATTTTGGCTGTTCTCCACAGAGGTTCGGATGGTTTCTGTGATCAGCAATCCAAGATAACTTCTCAATAACATCCTCAAGTTTCACTACATGTTTTCATTCAATTCAAAGTCACACAGAAGAGATTCAAATAAAAGCACAAGTCAAAAGTTAAAAGTTCAGGTCAATGCAAGATTATAAATGACCAAATGTATAAAGTTGAATCAGTTTACATCACGTTCCTGCTGTGAGCCTCTGCAGTATACATTATACTCACTTACTGCTACATTATCTAATTGAAACTATATACCCACAATATGTTTGTCTATTTTTTGTCAGTACTTTAGAAAATCTTAAATATTTGATATAAACCTGAAAGTTACATTGATGTATTGTGCACTACATCAATCAACTTAAAATATGGTTGTCACTGATATTGTTTGTACTGTTCTAGTTTTTATTTTTAAAAAAGTCCCTTTAATTTTTGACATGATAACAAGTAGTGAGTATTTTCCTTAGTATTGAGCTTGAAACCCTTGTAGCATGACAAGCCTACTACCCTGAGAAGACCCTGTGTCACACTCTAAAAGACCATGATGCAGATTTTTCAAACATTTTAGCTCACACTTTGACGAGCTCACTGTGCCATGACAGCCTAAAATAAAGAGCTTAGAATGAGTTGTGAGGAGGAAAGGAAAGATACTGCGGTGACACGTATAAAATGAAAACCCCAGGGAACGAAAGAGAGGTGACAGCCAAGATGCCTCAAAGCTGCTGGAAGATTTTCAACATCAACAAACAGCTTCTCTGCTCCACACAGAAAGCAAATGAGACCAGGCATTTGTCATGGTTTCTGCTGGCAACAGGGGGGAGCAAAACATGGAGCCCATGCAAAAGGGACCAAAAACTGCAATTCCATTAGTGGCCACTTGGGGCTGGCTCCAAAGTGAGTCAATCCTAGATGGTTACCGTGTCTTTTCGGGCTATAAGGTTCAGTATTAGTACGACTTTTGTAAGCTACGAAGCCGCACCGCTTGATGGATTGTCTGAGCATTATGGCTGCCGTACTCAGGAGCCTTGCGGAGTAATCTGGGTCCTAAACGCCGTCACTTTCAGGTCCCAAAGTCAAACGAACACTGCAGCATCACTGAGAGTTAAAACCTAAATTCTTTCATCTTTAATAAAATCATCAGCGTTGCTGCTTTACCAGGTGTAACAATTAAGTTTAACATCCAGGAATCCATGAAAAAATAATTTATTACATTTAACGGAGTTAGAAGTTAGCAGGAAGTTAGCTCGCCAGCTTCCACCTAAACATGATATAGCATGTTCTGACTGAGAGATTTCTGAATAAATTCAAACGTACAGCTCTGCTATCACTTCCAACATAAATGAAGACAGAAAACTAAACAGCAGTGACGTTTGTAGGGTTACTGAAGTTTGGCTAGCTGATATATAATGATGTGCTACGTGATCGGTAGAAACACAGCTATGTTAGCATAAACAGTGAAGCTGGAGGATGAAGCTAACTTTCTTCCACTGGATAAAAGTTAACGTGAGGGTTCCTGATGGTTAGAGACAAATGCAATCGTATGGCAGGATGCTGTAAACGGACCAAACTTCAATCAGGAGAACAACTGAGATAATCCATCCACAATACGAGGTTAGTCATTAATATACTGCAACAACATGGGAATAGAGCAGCTGAGAGAGGATTCAGCATTAATGAATCAATGGTACAGAAGAGAAGGAAGCAAGAAGGAGCTGAGTAAAGTTTGACTTATCTGACTGTTTTGTTTTGCTTAATGCGCCTTATGTATAAAAAATATGGTAAATGTCCAGCTTTACAGTAGAAAAAGACATGGTTACAATCTGGTCCAAGTCAAAACTGTAGGAAATTTCATCTTTACAATCTTTATAACTTACTTTTCAGATTATATTAAGAACTACAGTTATGTATTTTTAGGGTTCTGGCTGCCAGTCACCTGCTAGGCTTCACTTCAGACAGTTCATTGAAGTAGACCTCTCAATTTTGGTGCCTCATGAAGGATTTTTCAGTGAACAATAATATGATAATAAACATGATCACTAACAGACTTTCCAAAATATCTGCTACACTTCTTGTAGTGTCTATGTATTCATAGTATTTTACTTAAATTATTGTGCAATACACTCATAAATGCATTCGCTGCTAACTACACAGTTTACTACACACTTTATGATATAAGCATAACTACAGCCCCCAGGGCCCCCTCCCCCCTTTTTTTTATGTTTTTGCACCTTCCCTTAATATCCAACAGTAACAGATTCTCAGAACCTACCAGGAAGTCCCACTGCCTTTTATTTTCTTAAAGCTCTGCCCTTTGCTCCAGTCTCTATTTAAAAGAATCAAACAGCTCCCGCTGCTCACAAATGGTGACAATAAGCTTGTCCTCCATTTCTGGCTGGTACAAGGTGGTCTCAGGAGAATCCAGCTCATAGTACCATGTAAATTCTTTGCTGAGGTTAAGATATTTTCAACTCGAGCGGATGCATATCGGCCACTATTTGCATCGATTAGTGGCAACTCTCCTACAGATTTAATGTGAACACAACAGTAGAAGGTTATTCGCAGTTTCCCCAGGAAGCTGAGAGAGTTTGGAAAGGCTTTGTATTTATTTATCAGACAGCTGAAATATGCAGCCTGAAACCGAGTAACCACTACAGCATCCTGTCTCAGATGATTTTGTTCCCGCTAACGACTACAGAGAACTGAATCTTTGACATTTTCCATGACAATAGAGCAAAGCTGGTTATGGATTTTGCACTCCTCCCAAGACACCTCCACCCACCAGTCTGTCAAGCTAATCAAGTTCGCAGATGACACCACCGTCATTGGGCTCATCTCGGACGGGGACGAGTCTGCCTACAGGAGGGAGGTTGAACGTCTGGTGTCTTGGTGCAGCCACAACAACCTGGTGCTGAATGCCCAGAAGACAGTGGAGATTATTGTGGACTTCAGGAAGCACACAGCCCCACTCCCCCCCATCATCCTGACTGACACCCCCATCACCTCTGTGGACTCATTCCGCTTCCTGGGTACCACCATCACCCAGGACCTGAAGTGGGAGCCCACCATCACCTCCGTCATCAAGAAAGCCCAGCAGAGGATGTACTTCCTGAGGCAGCTGAAGAAATTCAACCTGCCAACACGGACGATGATGCAGTTCTACACCGCAATCATCGAGTCCATCCTCACCTCCTCCATCACCGTGTGGTACGCTGGAGCCACTATCAGGGACAAACAGAGACTGCAGCGTGTTGTGCGCTCTGCTGAGAAGGTGATTGGCTGCAGACTCCCATCTCTGCAGGACCTGTACACCTCCAGGACTCTGCGGCGTGCAGCCCGGATCTCAGCTGACCCTTCTCACCCTGGACACAGTCTGTTTGACCTGCTCCCCTCAGGCAGGAGGCTCCGGTCCATTCGCACCAGAACCTCTCGCCACAAGAACAGTTTCTTCCCCTCTGCTGTTGGACACATGAACAATAACCATATGACTGTCCCCGCCACTAACACATGACCCTACGCTGTGTCACTGCATCATTTCATGTTTGGCACTGATCACCACCTGCACTCATGTATATATCTTTCTACGTAGCACTCACAATTCTTATTCTCATGTATATATCACATGTATATCTCATGCACATATCTTTCTTTCTACATAGCACTTTAATTCTTATTGTCTGCACTGAAGCACCGCAGCAATTTCCTAATGTTGTAAACCTCAACATCTGGCAATAAACCCATTCTGATTCTGATTCTGATTCTGACACCTGATATTCATGCATGTGCTCTGCGAGTGCAGTAAAAGAGGCACAAAGTTGAGAGGAGAAAATGACTGTGTTTTTAAGCTCTACAGCTCAATCTGCTGTGACTCAGAGAGAAATATTTTGTATTAAAGTTTGTTAGAATAGGATAGGATAGAATTGTTATTGCATTACTGAAACACAAGAGGAGACTGCATTGTGCTCCAGCTGACTGGCTGTCAGTCAAAGACTGTTTACATACAGCCTACTGTAAAGAAATGTGTCATCTGACCACTGCTGTCAATCACTCTGGCTTGCTCCTTCTTTACATCAGCTCTTTGGCAGGAAGAAGAGTAACCCAACACTTTACAAAAACACAAATGCACGAAAAACCATAATCACACAAAACTATGATTTTTTTTTATTTAAATTGCCAAAATACCAGCGTTATAAAAAATATCACATTGAGGTGGGCGTCAGTCACTGAAACAGTTTTCCTAATATGACAGTCCATCACTTCGCTAAGCTTAACAGCTTCACACCCTGCACCTCTGACAGCCTCTAATGTTGAGCTGAGCTCAGGCTCTTAGCTGAACGTTAAAGTAATTCGCTTTCACTTCATTCAGCTGAGGAAGTGGATTTTCTTCACCCTCAAATGGAAATACTTTGCCCTAAAAGGTGTCTTAAATGAAATCCATGGAGGTTTTGTCAAGAAGGAAAACTGCATCATTATTAGGTGAACAGTATTTTCAATTTACACCGAACTGAGTCAACAGTGAAGTGAATAGATGAAAAGGTGAGTCCCAAAGCTTTTCTGACAACTAAGGCAGGAAATCATCAGCAAGCCTCGATCTCATCAGGAGATATTATCGCTAATCAGTAGTTGTCTATATGTAACACACAGAAAAATCAAAAAAGCAATGACGGGGGATATTAGCATCGTTAACCATAGACTGTATTTAAGTGATGGATGTAGCCTCATTTGTTTCCTGTTTTTAAAGCCTTGAACTGAATGTTTGAACCACAACAATCTCACCTGATTTGAAACCGAGTGAACAGAAGTGCAGTAGGCACCCTAGGGCAGAGCGTCATGGTCTATTTTACTCTGGATTTAGAAAATAAGCAGCATGTTGCATACAATAAAACTCAAAACAAGCAATTGAGCCCATCGTCCACCAGGCTGTGTGTCTTTAAGGAAAATATGATAGTGCTGCAACTGACAGAGATGTCTAATGCAACTGACAACAAGGAACACACAGTGGGGCTGTTTTTAAAAAGTCCATACAGGATATGGCAGATTATTAATGTAGAACTGGAGTGACATGATACAGGGATCACCTGCCCATGGCTAACTATAAACCTGCTTCAGGTTCTTGTGTGATTCCACAAAGTTCATTGCTAGTACAGTACAGTATTGTACAGTTAGCCTGCAGCTCTGCAGAGTTGCACAGGTAATTAACGCCAAGCTCAAACTGAGGCATCAAGATGCCACACTAATGTTATACCAGCATGTTCAAATAAATACTGAATGTGGTGCGATGCAGGAGAGGTTGGCAGTGGAGTGAAACATTTCACTGTTCATCTCAGAGACAGTGCAAGTTGCACACAAAACTGATTTTTCCACTTCAATGAATTTAACACTTCAATCAGTTTCCTGCTATGGATTTGTGTTGCTCTATATGTGAGCTTTCAAATCAGTTTGCACTGATATTTTCCTGCTTAGAAAAGTCAGTATGTACTCCATTTGGTGAGGCAGTTTCCATATGCTGCGGACTAATAACACCGATTAGCAAGTAACGTAACGAGGAGCAGATGGGGCTGGATACACATTTTATCGTCCTTCTGCATGAGACATATAGGAGTTATTAAGCAATTTTAAAGCTATTAGTTCAGAATTTGAAAATTGTAAAGTGGGCCTTATTAAACGGTGGTATTTAAAGTTAGTTGTGGGCTTAATTTCACCTTAATAAAGTCACACAACAGGGATGAGTAGGCTGCGCTGACTTAATAACTGGAGCGGGTGGGGTGGTAACAGTTCAGTGGGAGATTTTGACCCACAACAGAGGCTAGAAAACAAATTGTTAGCAGCCAGCCAGGTAATCAGTGATTCACAGGTGCATTATGGTCATTCTGTGCAATGGGAAGGTGAAGACCTTCTTATTCCGTCTTTAAATTGAATTAATGGTTAATACACTGTTAGAGGCAGTTAAAAGCTACAGCCTGGGTGCATCCCTGCCCACTGTATTGGTGCAAAGTGGCACAGCTAATGAGAGCCAATAGACACCAAGCTCAGTGTTGTGCTGTGGCCAGGTATTTAGGTGAACCACACCTCCCAGCAGCCACAGCTCCATAAACACAGAGGAAACCCTGATTAGACCTGATGGTGCGAGATGGGGTTGAGTTCAGCAGGTGGGCTGGAGTAAGAAAATAGGTCTTGAAATGCAATAAACTACAAATTCACCAATCCATGTTCTGCTCAGTAATGGCCTTTAAAAAGACATCCTCCTTTCAGGATGTTATACAGATATCTAGAAAAATCTGAGATGTTTAGATCACAAAAAGACAGTTTTTGAATTTTTAATAAGACAGTCATCTTCAAACTCTTGTCAGCAAATGTTTATCTGCTGGGAGTAAAGCTACACTGTTCCAAAGAATAGTAATGTCAAAGTATCTTACTGTATATTTTACAGTTTTGTACTGTCTTTCTAGAATATCATTACATTTACATAAGTAGGCTGTGATTTTACATGTCAAAGGTAAAATAACATAACATCACTGTAAATACAGTAAAACACAATTTACTTGTTTTTTAAATATTTTTTGTACATATGCATATTTAGATTGTAAAAATACATTCAGAAATGTATCATAATTTCACAAATATTTGTCTGTTATGTGAGAGAATGATCTGTTAAATTCAAATGTAATACTATGGAAAAATATATAAAATGATCGGAAATTAATGAGAATAATCAATAATTAAAGGAGTATTTGAATTATAATTGTGCTGATTTCATGTCATCCAGGTCTGATTCAATAATTCAGAGGTAACAAGTGAAAATATAATTAATAGGAATAAAAACATAAAACATTGCACGCTGTGCTAATTATATATTTTAAAAAATAAATGTAGAGGTAGGACTTGCAATTAATACAAATCTCAAAGTATTCACAACAAAGAAATAGGCCTCTGCACCTGGGGTGAGGGTGTGGCCATGAAAACAATGTGACATGCCATTGGATGTTGGGACACATAATAACATGATGCTAAGCATCGGCCAATGAATGTGAACTAACAACCACAAGGTCGCGGCTGCACTGTAGGAAAACATCCTAATATGAAAGTATTTTACTGCATTTTACAGTTTTGCTCTGTTCTTCTAGAATATCATTAAAGTTACGTAAATAGACTGATTTCACATTTCAAATGTAAATTAACGTTAAATCACTGTAACTTAATAAAACATAATTTTCATGATTATTAAATGTATCTGTCTGTACATATGCATATTTAGATACAGATTCACAAATGTATCATGGTTTCACAAATATCTGTCCGTTATTTGAAAGATCGAACTGTTGAATTCAAATGTAATGCTATGGAAAAGTATATAACATGGTTCCTATAAGCTTGTGTTACATCACATAAGTATTATCATTGCTCTTTAGGGCGATCGTGGCTCAAGAGTTGGCAGTTCGCCTTGTGGTCAGAAGGTTGCCGGTTCGAGCCCCGCCTTGGACACTCTTGGTCCTTGTGTCCGTGGTCAAGACTCTTCACCTACCACCTACAGGTGATGGCCAGAGGGGCCGATGGTGCGATATGGCAGCCTTGCCTCTGTCCCAGGGCATGCAATCCATTTTTATTTAACTGTATATTTCTGTACATTTACGTATTCACCTTGTTTATAGGTAATTTCATTGTTTGATCACGTTAAAATGTTCCTAATTTAATGTCTAAAAGCACTTGGAAAAGGCAGAATCCCATGTAAAATTAGCGCAACAAACTCTATTTTCATTACTGGAAATAACCGTATTTTCATGAGGAAGTTATTTTCTGTTATTTTACGGTCGTATTTTGGCGCCCCAGCTCCCAGAATATTACCGTTTTTTTAAGCTGTTTTTTGTAACAGTATACAGTAGTGTTATTGGCTGCTCATTCAATGCTTTTATAAAAACAATAAAATGCCAACAGGTGCACCTTATTCATTTAAAGGCTGTCTGCAGACATGTGTTGTAGTTTAATACCAAAAAGTGTTTTCGTAGTTACAGATCGCTGTGCGCGCTGATCCCGCAGCTTAACAACTATAAGCTATTCTTGAGCAGCTGACCGGACAACATGGGCCTCACGTTGTTGTCGTACAATTGACAAAAGCTCTTTGACACAACAAAACTCTCTCTATCTCAATTTAGCTTTGGTGACGACAGCAATGAGCAATTTTCCATCTGCCAAGAGGAGAAGAAATCACTGCAGGCAAGGTAGATTTTTAGCATCAGGTTTCAGTAAGAAAGATAATGATTGCAAAGTTGATTACAGGTTGCACAGACATAAAGCAACATTGAACTGACTATTTAGAGGTTCATAATTGAGGTAAGATTGTATTTGTAAAGATATTTTTGATACTTCTTATAAGACAAAAGCCATTTGGCCCACTTCATTCTGTTGGTTTGTTTTTTGCAGTATGCAACACTTCCATTTGCTAATATTGTTTAGACTTTATTGGCATATAAAATGGGAGCTGTGGACATCAGTTTAGTTCTTTTTGGTAAAAAGGTAGCAAAGTTACTCAGCTGATGAAAAGAAAGTTGTGTAAAAGTAGACAGCTTTGATAGACAGTGGGCTCCAGATCATGTAGTAACTTTATTCTGACCTCAGTGTGGTGGAAAGCCAGGAGCAGCCAGGTTAGGAGAATTCTCCTGATTATTTCAAACATGTACTGCACCTCTGCAGCCCTGCAGCAGGCAGGCCGTCTCTCAGCAACCTGACATGGCACACGGGGATCATTTTCACAAAGGACTTTCCCACAGTGACTGTGGCTGCCAGGGAATACTTTGCACATGAAACAACAATGCTCATGCTGGGAAGCAGAAAGATCCCTTTTTATTTTGCATCCCAGATTTCCTTTGTACACTCTACAGGGTGGGCCATTTATGTGGATACACCGTAATAACATGGGAATGGTTGGTGATATTAAAGTCCTGTTTGTGGCACATTAGTATATGTGAGGGGCAAACTCCTCAAGATGGGCGGTGACCATGGTGGTCATTTAGAAGTCGGCCACCTTGGATACAACTTTTGTTTCTTCAATAGGAAGAGGGTCATGTGACACATCAAACTTATTGGTAATGTCACAAGAACAACAATGGTGTGCTTGGTTTCAACGTAACTTTATTCTTTCATGAGTTATTTACAAGTTTCTCTTTGTTCACAGCCATTGACATGTCGAAGAGGTTAACACATGAGGAGCGGATCGAAATTGTGTTGATATCTGGTGAACGCAGTAACCGGGTCATTGCAGCAGGTTTCAATGCAAGACCCCCTACGAGACCACCCATCTCCCATGCTACAGTTAGCAAACTGCTTGCTAAGTTTCGTGAAACTGGTTCAGTGTTGGATTTGCCAAAATGTGGACGCAAGAAAACTGTCACTAATGAAGAAACATCAGTGGCTGTCCTAGATTCATTCAGCAAGAGCCCACAGCGTAGCACTCGCCGCATGTCGCTGGAGAGTGGCATTAGTCGAACATCGCTTCAGCGGATATTAGCTACTCACAAATGGCACCCTTACAAACTCCAGCTACTGCAGCATCTCAACGAGGATGACCCAGATCGGCCACAGAATTTGCAGAATAGGCAAAACAGAAATTGGAACAGGACCCTCAGTTCACGCCAGGTCCGAGCATTCCTAGATGATCAGTTTCCTGGAAAGTGGATTGGTCGTCGTGGGCCAGTTGAATGGCCCCCAAGGTCTCCGATCTGACCCCCTTAGACTTTTATCTTTGGGGTCATCTGAAGGCAATTGTCTATGGTGTGAAGATACGAGATGTGCAGCACCTGAAACTACGGATACTGGATGCCTGTGCTGGCATTTCTCCTGCGGTGTTGCTATCAGTGTGTGAAGACTGGGAGAAGAGGGTTGCATTGACAATCCAACACAATGGGCAGCACATTGAACACATTTTATAAGTGGTCAGAAACTTGTAAATAACTCATGAAAGAATAAAGTTACGTTGAAACCAAGCACACCATTGTTTTTCTTGTGACATTACCAATAAGTCTGATGTGTCACATGGCCCTCTTCCTATTGAAAAAACAAAAGTTGTATCCAAGTTCAAATGCTGTGGTCAGAGCTTAAGTGAGCTGTGTATAAACGAGTGCCCACAGATCTCAATGAACTAAACAACACCTGCACTGAACACGATGATGCGACACACTGATACACAAAATGATTGCATGAAGTCACTGCTGCTACAGGTGGTTCGACAAGATGCTCCGTCATAGGATGCAGTCAGTTTTTCCACATGATTGCATAAATGTTTATATGCACTGTCATATATTGCTTTGTTACTTGGCGCCATAGGTAGCATTGTTCTTTGATTGGCTTCAGCTCAGTATATTTTGGACTGCACTGTCTTGTGAATGTGACAAGTGAAACTTATGGTTCACAGTACATGAGCACTGATTCCTGACATGTGGCTTTCGGCATTGCTGTATAACGTGACACATTTCTTACTATAACAAATTATGTTAACAAAAATCCATCTGAATATCCATGAAATGAATATAAACTAGTATATTGCCTAAATGATGTTCTAGCAGAATTGCTCTGCGGTTCCTCTGGTTGCACTGTGAGCATGTACTTTATTGCACTGTTGCTTTCTTGACCCCAAAGCTGCTTGAAAACAATTGAAAAGCTTTGGGATCAGTTAACTGATGTCACACTTGACAGCTATTAGTGCCCAACCAACCACTGAGCAGACTCTTGGCATTCGAGCGGCGCTACATTAGCCTCAGGCCATTGGCGCCTTCAGTGATGCCAAAATTTCACCAGTGTGGAGGAGGCAGTCAGAGGGTGACCTGAGAGGCCTGGAAAGACAAAATGCCTCTCTGAGCCTTACAATTTCTCTGAGACAGCATATCCCCATCGCCATCCATCATTTTAATCAAGCAGATGCCAGAGTACCTCTCTGGAGGAGGTATATGCTCTTATTAAGATCTTCCTGGCAAATTAAAAGAGCTGGGGAGTCTCTCAGTGTGAGCAGAGAGGAGGGCAGGGGTGGCTGGGCAGGACAAAGCAGACGGCGAGAGAGAACTTGGCAGGGCGCTGAGAACATTCGCCCAGTGCATCTCCAATTAAAAACAACAAGCAGCTCCCACATGTGCAGGGTACCTTTCTAATAGGAAACATTTAGTCTAGCAGGGAGAAGAGAAGAACTTAAGAATTTATTAATAAGCAAATGGATACTTGTAGTTTGAAAAAAGAAAGCTAGTTTCTGCTAATTTCCCTCCCTGAACTGCAGCTCTGCACCACATTTGTTATACATATATTTTAATGCTGTTATCTAAGAAAGAAAATGACTTGCTATTTGGTACAGCCTGTCCAAGAAGCACGGGTATCTCTGTCTGTGCATTGCACTCATACATTTTATGGCTGTACCTCACAAAGCAAGCTAGTTAGCTGATAACTTGGCACTCAGTCCTGCGGAAACCAATCTGACAACACTGTTGCTGCATCTTTGTTATATACGGTGTATTACTAATGCTTGTTTTATGCTTGTGTGAAGGCAGTCTGTGAGCAGTTGTATGCCTGCAGTCTGAAGTACTGACGTGTCATCAGAGTCCAACAATGTGCAGTCGGGATTTTGGAGGACTGCACTGGAGCGTGTTTGTGGGGGTGAAAGCCCGTCTCCGTGTCCAAGCAGAAACACGTACACAGACGGACACATTTACACGGTTCTGCCCAACCAATTGGTAGAGCACATTTTCAGGCCCTATATCTAACTGAGGCTTTCACTGAAATTGACCTACATTATTGAGTCTTTTCTACCAATTGGTTTACATCTGTAATGCCCAAAAAATCCACCAGAAGGCGCTGTGAATGTAAACGGTTGGCTCTTCTTATAACTCTCTCCAACCATTTTTGATTAAACTAAGGTAGAAGGATATAATTTTTTGATCTATGATAGTGTTAGAAGACTTACTAAACAGATGTGTGTCACCTGACAGCATTAAAAAAGTGAAATTAAATGTTTAATTTATTTTTTAAAAGTGGTCAACCAAAAGGTTGATTTGTCACTTTATGGTGCTACTGCTAACATAACCTAAATGTTATTCAAATTGATTATTGGCCATAAAATCAGACCACTAAACCTATTTTGTTTATCCATTGCTGTTGATAAATCACATTAAGTGTTAGCACAGCAAGAATATGCTGAAATAATTTCCTCAGTAAGTTATTTTGTAACTTTCTGAGTTAGTAAATGTTGTAAAAATCAAGAATAACATGTGGAAATCACACATTTACACATGGCACTCCCATGGGCTGGCACTCCCCACCAGTATATTGCCAACAAACCAGATGAGTGGGGCTTTAAATTCGTCTGGCATCATCCACGACTTGCTGCTGTATCAGGGGGGTCTATGTTCTTCAATGCTCCCCTCAGTGAAAAGCAACAGAAGCTCCCTCTAAGGGGTAAAAAAACACTATACAAACCCATAAACGAACCTCAGCTCTTCACAAGTTTCATCTTGGTCCAGAACTTGCACACCTCCTCTGGTGTCAGGTGCATTGGTACTGTATGACCAAACTGCACCGGTGGAGCTCCCCTGATGGCAGACAAAGACCTGATGAAGAAGGGCCATGGAGCCTGTGATTACCGGTCATACGTTTACCATGAAGTGACATCTCAACCATTTGGTAGAGATTAATATTTTAAAAACTACAGGGTCTATTGAAAAATAATTATTGATTGTGGTTATTACTCATCCAAGTCAATAAGAAATGCAAACAAAAATTTTCCATTGTTTTTTCTTGGTGTGGACCTCAAAGACTTAAGACAATAAATTTAACAACATAAATAAAGTAAAAAATAAACAACGGTGACAAAGACCCAACATGAAGACAAAAGGAAGACGACATATCGTAGCAGGAAGCTAACTTTGTGTTAGAATCATTATATTAGAATTCAGGACCAAACGTGCTCTACATGAGCACTTAAAACTTTTTAAAAAATATCCTCCGTAGGTAATTTTCTGCATTTCATTTTTTCACTGTTTATTTCTTTTCACTTTAGCAACACACACAAAGCTTTCTCCCAAGGTCTCAGCACACCTGACTGACCTTCACTCGATTTCATAAGGAGTAATTAGTTCTGTGAATTTATTTGCATTTCTCATTTATCTCTGACTGCCTGTTCTATTATATGTAGTGCACACACACAGGCATGCACATGAATACAAATAATGATTATACACACAGGGAACACCCCACCCACCCCCACCCACATACCCGTTTCCTAATAATAGAAGCTTTTTGAAGCCAAGCCTTTGAATGCTTTGTTGTCTGTGGAGTTTACTCACAGGCCAAAGAGTTAGTGTTACACTTCACTTCTGCATGTGTGGATAATTACCAAGTAATGGCTTGGTAATTATCACATGTAATGTAATGTAAAAATAAGATAATTTGCATAATGCAGTCGTGAACCAAACGTTTAGGAAATCACGTGTAATGCAGAAAAAGGTAACAGTCCCCCCACCCCCCCTTCAAGTAAGCGCGATCACTTCTGTGCAGGTCCTAAATGTTACATTTCGGTTTCTTGGCCCAGTTGTGTTACACTGTAATGTGTGTCCGTTATGTGACTTTATGCCAGTGTGTGTTTTATCATCCACAGTCACTGCTACAGGATGAAAAAAACTCCAACAACAAAAACCTGCATGATGAACGGGTCAATAACACGTACAGGAACCTCTGAGGTGATGTCATAAGCACTGTGTAGGGAAGCGTTAGCTCTGAGTATAGGCTCAAAACAAACCCTACTTTAATACCTCGTTCATCTGCTCTCCAATGGACGCTTTCCAAGACACTAAAGAAGTCACTTGGAGGAGTGATGAAACGTTTCTCGTTGAAAATGATGCGCCCAGATGAACAGAATCACTTTTTTGGTACTCTCCAAGAGTTTCAGCCATTGTCATTTTAGGTTTTTTATTCACATGACAAAGGAAAACACAATCCCTTTATGCTGGACCAAGAGAAGGACTGGCCGCTACTTATGCCTTTAGAAGTTTGAAGTGCTATTTTGAGACGAGATGAGCCAGAGCAGCTGAGTAGCATGCTAACCTGAACATTTTGTATATTACCTCAAGCTGCCTGTCAAAAAGCTTCAAATAATTCTTCATCTAGAAGACAAAAGAAGAAGAAGAGCACAGAAGCAGGAAAGACTGAAGTCTAATGCCAGTTACTGTAACATATACTGCTGAGTTTCTACATGGGCTTTTTTCATATTAATAATATTAATAACAGTATCTAGCTGCACAGGTGCTCGACTTTCTCACATAACTTTTCCTAACTAGCTGTAGCTTTACACAGCATGATCTGAAACATGCCATCGTGCTTGATCAACTACATTATTTCCATATTGAGATCTAATCCAATAGTTAATAAAGCAATAGAGCACCTATAGATGCTGGGTGTGATGGAAGGATGTATGATTGCACTATTGTTAAAAACAAAAGAAAAAACAACAACAAACCAAATAATCTTTTTATCTGACTTTGCTTTCTGTAACTGAACAATTAATAATAATGGATTGGATTTATATAGCGCTTTTCAAGGCACCCAAAGCGCTTTACAATTCCACTATTCTTTCACTCTCACATTCACACACTGGTGGAGGTAGCTACAGGTGTAGCCACAGCTGCCCTGGGGCAGACTGACAGAAGCGAGGCCATATCGCGCCATCGGCCCCTCTGGCCAACACCAGTAGGGTAAATTGTCTTGCCCAAGGACACAACGACCAGGACAGAGAGCCCAGGGATCGAACCGGCGACCTTCCGGTTACAGATGCGATTCCCAACCCCCTGAGCCACGGTCGCCCTTGACAATTAACTAAGGAAGTGGCTATTTAAGAAAAGGTCAGCCTGAGAAATGTATATGCATGAACATGCATTTTGTTTTACAGTGACATTTTTTCTTTTTCCAGTTATTTCACAGCTCTATTAAATTAAAATAAGGAATGGGGAAAATATCCTGGTACTTATGTAGTGCATTTTTACTCTCACTGACTAAAGCTATATATACTTATATACTATATAAGTACCACAGTCTGACAGATATATTACAGGTAACAGGGGGTTCAGTAAGTTGCCTAAAGACACTTTGCCATGCAGACTGGAGTAACCAGGAATTGAACCACCGACCTTCCAGTTGGTTGACACTGAGTCACAGCCCCCCCAAATAAAAATCTGTAATCACACAGCAGCAGAAGATTTTCATGAACATATTTTCAACATTAATGAGGTTCATTACTATCTCTGGTATTTTAAAGGTTTATTATATCAATATATTTGTTAAATAAATATTATACTGTATAATTTTTGTAGTGGTGCATTCTAAGAAGGGGTTTTGGGGCAGCCTTTGGGAATGGCCTTGAGTCAGTACTCGCCATAAATTGCATTGGCCTGAGGCTGTCAGGATATAATGCTGGAATAACAGAGCAGAAAATATCCTGAGGGCTGAACCAGGCTGCTGGCCTATATACATCCCCGGTACACTACCAGCCTTCTTTAGCCTGCTGTGCTTCATACAAAGAAACGTACAAGTGTGTGTACGTTGGCTTATTAGAGCTCAGTTAATACATCTTCAGGAAATAAACTAGAGCAAAGTTGTGCAGTAATAACACAGATGTTGGTTGGACGAATTTAGTGCTGTTGTTGAACACTATATGAGAAATGCAAGAAAGAACCAGTGATCTAATTTACAAGCCACGAGAGTCAGACTGTTATGAACCAGAGGTGTCCTGATTATCAAAGACACCTGTCATATTTAAAAACTCTGATGATGGTGAACTGAACATCTGATTTAGTGTCATCAGATATCTCATTTTTACTTTTCCTGACCATGATGTGTTTAATCACGAGGGACGGATGACAGGCTCAGTTCTTTTGCCAAGTAACAGAACTGTGGAGAGCTCTAAGCACTGCATGAGGGAAATTATCTTGTCCCAAGGGCTCTGAGATCAGCTGGGACACAAAACCAAGGACATGGTCTGAAGAACTCGCAGACAGCAAAGATCTGAGAACAGAGTTAATTCTTCTTAAAATTGTGGCCAAGTAAAGGCTCTGATTTCTGTGTCCACGAGGGACCGTTGAAGGAGGCTAGCATTATGTAATAACTTAACTCTCTCTCATCAATGTTTGGTCACATCTGGTTCAATGAAACCAACATGGCAGAAGCCAAAACTAATGGTGACGTCTCAAAAAGGGAATTTCCAGTGTGACGTATACAGTATGCAGCATGAATCCAGGGTCAAAATCAGCATTTTAGTCTGATCTAAGTTATTACTGACAAACTTGCTATGTAGACAGTTAGCATTCACCTCTTTTTAAACAACTGGCAATTAAGCCTTGGTGATGGGGAAAGCAGGTTGGAGTGAGGACAGTCTCCTAATCAACAACTGTGTGAATCAGATTTACCAAATCAGCTTAAAGGACAAACGTGCTCCTGAAAAAAATGTACGAGTAAATAAAATGCACAGCACATGTGTGGTACCCTCTGCTGAGCTCTAAATTCATTTACACTCTACAGACATCTGCTCATCACTTAAACAGAGAGGTGTCATTCTCTCTGTTAGGGTTTCCCGAGGGGATCATTGCATTGTGTCTTCTGATGCCACTGCAGGTAAAACCCTGACAGGTGTGCACGGCATGAAGAAAAAGTTAAGGAAAGTGTCCGTAAGTTCAAGATAACATTAGTAAATAAAAACAGGGGTGCTCTTCAAATTCTCAGTGGTGCTCAGAGTGAGAACTTCTCCAACTAGATAAATAAAGTAACTCTCAATGTCACCAGTGACTGAGGCAGAGGGGAGCACCAATAAGTAAATAAACCGCTATTCTTACTCGACACTGAAATCTGATGGCTTTAATTGCTTCTTTATCAGTGTGCAACACCAAGTCGCTGTATGGCTTGTGTGTGTCTGTCATTGTGTGTCTTCTGTGTACTGTAGGCTATATTCATCAGTATGAGCCTTTGAGCATGGAAGCTGAGTGTTGGGCCTGTTGTGGGGAGATAAACGACAGAGGAAGATGGCAGATAGTTGAGTCTGAAATCTCTTTAATGCAGAAGTCACCGCAGCAGCATCGACCCTATACTAAATATGCCCTCTTACAAGAACATGCACTGGATCAGGGGAGGAGAAAAATCCCTACAACTACTTTAATCTGTCTTATTGGGGGCTAAGGATTGATATGAGCATGCATTATGCAGAGATATAAAAGTACGATTTGGCTGGTAAAATGAAGGCAGTTTACTTTTCGTCTTTTCCGACAGTTGCTGGTGATGGAAAATTCAAACCACTCTCCAAGGCATCCTCCTCTTCTGCAGACCACTGCTCGCTCACAGGTTGCAGTGTTTCCCTGGAGAACTACCTGTGTGCATCCGTATTTGTGTGTTTCAGTGTGTATGTGAGCGCACCGGTGTGAGACTGGCTGTTGAAGGGCATGAATATGTCAGAAAAGCTCCAATCTGAATGTGTTTAGTAGGGTTTCAGTGCTCAGTGTTCCAGAAAGGCAGCTCTGCGTGGAGGAGCAGCCAGCCCAGCAGACCTGAGCTGTAGCTGTAATTGGCATCGCTGCTTTAAAATGAAGGAGGAATTTTCCTCTTTAGATGGAATTATGCACCCGATGGAGCCTCTATCCATCATTCTGACCGAGGCGATTTTGACAGATAGAACACGATATCTCCTTTAATTCAACCATGGCCACACACCTCTGCAGCCCGCTGCATGGCCATAGAAGATAATTAGGAGCTTTACTGGTGACTGACTGGTACATTCATATTACATGTTTGAGTCTCTTTGGTAGGCTAGGCAGGGACATCCACACAGGCACCTGTCCTATGAATGGTTAGTAAACTAATGGCTTGAGACAGATTGTTTAATGTATTCTGGCTACTTTCCTTCTAGAAATTTGAAATATCTATTTTAAAAATGGGCAGGCTTGAATTACAGAAGTACATTTTTTTCATGAGACAACATATTCAGCATATTAACATTGTTATCAGACGGCGTTTTCAAATGTATCCACTTCGGAGAGTGTTTTAAAAAAGCTCAGTTTTCCTTGACCACAAACGCCGTCTCAGTGTGGACGGAGAGTGTGCACACGGCCTGATCCAGTGCTGTTTTGTCCTTTTGAGTCAGTGCCTCGATATAATGGCCACAGCAATATAGGCTTCCAAGAGATAACTGTCCCATTTAAGAGAGCCTCCAAGTTGGCCATAGGAGGCTGTAGAGGTAATGGCGCATGGCCTTTAGCAAAACAGCAATAATCAACATCCCAAAAGTTCACTGAAAAGCTCAAGTTCCAGTAATCAGATTCCTTTTTGACACTTCTCCAGCCTGTAGATTTGGGTTTGTAAATTTCTTTACAGCACCTGTGGACTACCAGCTCACTTTCATGTTAGGAACTTCAAGGTTGTAAGAAAAAAATATCAATGCAAATTATATGAACCACAGTTGGGACATGGCTCACAGCCTCTACAGCAGTTATGTATTTTTGGCTGCACCAACACAACCCCAGTTTGAGCGCGTCATCATGAGCTGATTCAGTCTCTGAAGCAAGCCCATGTATACGTATATGCAAATATTATAGGAGAATGTCCTGCGGTGCTACTGCAAACCCTACCAGCATCTCTTTTCTTTAATAAACTCTGAATGAAATAAATCATTGTTTATCAGTTTTAATCATGGGAACAGGAGGTTACAGCTCATGGAATCACCTTAATTATTGTTGTGCAGTATGATGCATAAAATGCATAAAATGTGTGTGTGTGTTTACTCCAGCATCCTGCCCGCTCTAATTACTGTGGAGAGGGAATCCACAGCAGCTCCCACAGGGTTCCTGTCACAGCCAGCCGCCTCACCGGGCTCCTGTGTCCAAACACAGAGCAGCTGCCAGAGCTGACATATCAGTGCGCGCGCACACACACACACACACTTGCTGAGCTACATCATTAGCATAGCATGCTGCTGATAATCCTAAGGATGCAGCATTTACCCAGGCTGCATTGCTCACATTCCTGCTGAAACTGCTCTCAGTAACAAACAATTCAGTCCTATTAAAAAGAACAATGCAGTCCAGTAACATCATGACGAGGTCACATGATGGTCCAAAACAAAACTTCTATAGTTAAATGTGCTCTCTGTAACATTTATATCTATTAGGTTTTTTAGGCTAATGTATGAAGAGATTATGTAATAAAGTCTTTCCTTGACTGTGCTGGTTGTCTATGTTAAAACATGGACTTATTTTCTGTGAAAATCCAAAGGATGCTCCTCGCTGATACTCGCCTAGTCCACTAATCAATACAATTATTAAACCAATAGTTCCCAATAAAAGTTTCAAAACTCAACAAAAGCCCCACAATCAGAAACCCATTTTAACAGTTGAACAGTTTTAACACAGCAAACTGATGTTAGTCAGCTACTGCTTCATTTTATAACCAATCTAAGTTTGAAGATAAGCCAGAATCAAAAACCTGATTTCTTCCTTAAAAACTGTTTTAGTCAGAGTTTAAGCATAGGAACGCTCCTTTAATATTGTTACAGTCAATATTAAGAAATTTGTTCAAGTTAGAAGGGATTCCTAACATTAGCTCATAAGCTAACATTAGCCAGAAAAGCCAGTTTTATGAAGGCCACATGGGTAAACTAGAATTTGATCAGCTTCATGGAAAGTCTATAGAGGCGTCCGCTGACCCCCGACATAGTGGCAAATACATTACAGGGATATCTGGGCAACTGATGCCTACTAGCAACCTGACCCCTGGGGCTGATTTGTTAATTTAGCTGAACATTTTCAAAATAGGTTATCAGGGGTGACTGTAGCTCAGGAGCTAGAGCAGGTCATCCACAAACTGCAAGGTTGGTGTTTAGAGCCCTGACTGCTCCAGTCTGTATCAATGGCTGCTAGCCATTGGTCTGTATGCCAACGTACCCTTGGCCAAGCTACTGCACCCTTCTCCGATTGCTGCGTATTGGTCTCCTATGTGAATGTTAGATAGAAAGCACTTGTATTAATGGGTGAATGAGGCATGCTGTATAGAGCACCTTGAGTGCTCCAGCAGAGTGGAAAAGTGCTATTAAAAAGAACAATGCAGTCCAGTAACATCATTTATTAACCAGCCCAAATGTTTTCTGTGTATTGTGTAGTGCTAATATCATTCCAATGAAAACCATCTATACTTAAATACAAATGCTCACCAACTTAAAAAATGCATTTAAATGTAACAGATTTTTAACAGTAATGTAACAACATATTAAACTAACACGGACGGTCAACACAATCAGCCAACATGGGCATTATGCAGCTAACTGTAACTTTATTACACAGCACGTGTTTTAGCTTCAACACATCCAAGAAAATGTTGTTGCAATTGTACCGACACTCAGTCTCTAAGCTGTGACCAAGACTACATCCCACAGTTCAACCAGGCAAACACACAGGACCAAGAAATGGTTGAAAAAAGAACAAAAAGTAACATGAGGATGTTTGGCAGCGGATTAAGTGGGTAAAGTTGGTTAATTCTGAAGGTAAAATAACAGCCAGCAACAGCCATTCAGGTTTGCGTACATCCTCGTCTCCTTTGTTATAAAATGTTAAGTGTGTCTTTTGACCGTGCCCTCTATACCCGATGTGATTGCAGTGCTACTCATCAACAGAGCAACAGGGGGTGATTGAGCTGATGTGCTTGAGCACCTTGTCAATAGCCCAGAAAGCATTTCTGCCCAGTGATGTGTGCTTCTAATCTATTAACTGGATGACTTGAAGGCAAAGAGAGCAATGAAGATGGAAGGGGGTTAACTACACTGGAAACTTAATTTTAAAAAAGCAAAGGGGAATCATTGATACCCCCTACACCTTTGTATTAACTGCTAGCAAAGTCTACGTTATAACCTCAGTGTTGAAAGACTGCCAGAATAAACTGCAACGCTCCTGGTTGATAAACTCGTCCATCATGCCGATGAATATGTTAGTAGAGGATGTAATTAGGAGGAATAAGCGATGGCCATGGTGACTGAGCAGACGACGAAGGAAATTCCTGGCACTGAGCCCAAAGCTAAAACAAACCCCCACTGTGGCCATGAGGCTGAATGCATAGCAGGCTAAAAGCCTCCAACCAAGTTCTTAATGAACGTTTGCTCTAAATGGCTTAGCTGGTGGCGGGTCCCTCTATGACCCATGCCCACCACATGAGGGGCACTCTCACGACAAAATAACACATCTTCAAAATGGATCCGCTCACTACAGAAAGTCAAATGTTCAAGGGCTTAATAACTTCTCCAGAAAAAAGAAAAAGAGTCGTAGGAAGGAATATCGAAAAATGATGATTAGGACTTTATCAAGGCTCCAAAATATTATCAAAGGTACCATCGAGGCAGACTGGAGGAAATTCTAATAAAGGCCGGCTCACACATTTGGCAGTTTTTTTATCTGATGGATGTTCATTTCTCTCGCTGAAGATTTTTTCCCTTTCAGAACTGTAGCTGCCATTTCAACTTCTGTCCGTGCTCAAACTTCCTACCTTTTCTTTAATCCCCTAAACTTAAGCTGATGTGCATTTCCATTTTTACTGTTTAATCAATATGTACCCTCCTCTGGAACTCAATTTAAACAAGGCTGCATGTTAAAGTGTCTTTACAAGCTTGTTCACTGCTTTAGCGCGACAGTACTCGACAGCCACAATGTTTTCCCTTATCGCGCTCTCTCAAATCAGTCCTCATCCTGTAAACGATGACCTACCAAAGACGTGCAGAGAGAAGGGAAATCTCTTTAAACAACAAGTATCCAAGTGCTGGATCATATTCTTAAGTGATTTGGTGTTAAGACTTTGTAGTCGGCCATGAGACATTGATGGATTAGCTTATTTGAACTGGTATTAAAGTAACATATCGGTCCATCTACTGACATGGAAATCAAAAGTGTGTTATATTACACAACAGTAACTGCGGGTTTGCCATCACACTTGTATGACAGAAAGAGAAAAATTGTTATGTGGGATTCCTACAGCTCGGTGAGAGCATATGAAGGCAGCCAGCCTCTGCATGGCCTGTAGAGCCTGTATGGGTGATGGATGACAATAATTATGTGGAACATCCACTTGTATGGTGTGTATGGGTGTGTATGGGGGGGTGAGGGTGGGGAGAGTGGGTAGACTCGTGCTCATGTGATATAATAACAGTGACGCATGGCTGTTCATTCCTGGGGCTCTGTCCACTCCATCACCCGCCCCCACCACTGCCTTCAGTCTCCAATCCTTAACCTGTCTACAGGAGGTGAGGTGCTGGCCAGCACAGCTTTGAAAACACTTCAAGAACATTACCAGCCTTCAGGCTGCAGAGAGAAGGCCAAAGTGTTGTCTCCAATAAAAGTATAAAATCAGCAGGAAACCCTTGACACTGAGTGAAATTGTGCACTAGTGGACAGATGCAACAGCTAAAGGCTAGGATGTAAAGTCCTAGTCGATAAGTGCAGCTGCTTATGTTGAGAATTAACTGATCCAGTGAGATTTTTCCAACAAGCTCTGTGCAGCGTGTTTCATGTATTAAACACTTTGCTAATGTCAGTGTGAACACTAATATAACATACACAATGAAACCAGCCTGGTTCTTATGATTCTCTGACATTGCTTTGAACATGAAGTATTGGACGTTTATGCTTGTTCTTGCCCAGTTTTCTCTTTTTGGTGACCGAAGGATTGAAATGTGATTAAAACAAGCAGAGGATTCATCGGTGTTGTGATACATGTTTGCTGTTTGCTGCCATTTACTGTTTGCTTGTCAGCTTTGACATCTTTTTCCTATTTCTGTTGTGTTTTACTCAACTTCCATTGTATTTTGTGTGCTTTTGATGCATGTTTCTATTTTCTGGTGTTTCCTTAAGTTGTAGAGCTTTTGAACTCTTACAGCCGCTGTACAAGAAGCCTTTTCCACACGTGTAGAACAGACTGAGTTTCCTTTACAGTTTAAGTGTTGACAGTTGGCTAAGAAAGCCATTTCTATCTAGTAAAACCTTTCTGGCTAAATGCAAATGATGCTGGTGCAACGCTAATAACATAAGCAGGGGCCGTTGTTTGGTTTCACTGGTCAGGTCTGACCTCAGACCTTTGTTGCTTTAAAGTCTGAGCTCCGGAAGAAGAATTTGTTTTGCTCTTTAAGGCAGAGCCATTCATGCGTCACTAGCATTACAGCACAATATAGTGTTTTTTGTGGCTAAAACACTCTGTGTGTCAGGGCTCTGCTTATGGCTTATTTAGTGAGTCACAAATACACAACAGCAGCAGTAAAGACTAGAGGTTTTACAGTCCTACCAATGATTAAGAAGAGCTCTGCTGCCACACTGAACCGTCACTGTAAGCTGGGGTCTGTGTGGCTGCTCCAGCTTTCTGTCCAGCCTCAGAGGGCCTTCCAAGGCTTCAACATGTCAAAGTGAATTTAGTTGTGATTAATTTGTTTTGTTTTTAAAGAAAGTATTTAGATAAAGGACAAAAAGTGATCACAGGGTGCAAATGATGTAGCATTCATTCATTATTCACCCTGAGGAATGTTTAATGTCAAACGATAATCGTTTGACATTAGGAGGACCAAAAAGCTCTCCAGAGAGTGATCCGTACAGCAGAACGCTGCTGCAGGATTGCTCTCCCCCCGCTTCAGGACACCTACACCAGGAGATGCCGGACTAGAGCAGCGCAAATACTGAAGGACCCGTCCCATCCTGGCAACAAACTGTTCCAACCTCTGCAATCTGGTAGAAGGTTCCTCATCATCCGGGCAAGGACAGAGAGACTCAAGAGGAGCTTCTATCCCCAAGCCATCCGGGCCCTAAACACACACACCCGCCCTCTCACATCATCTATAATTGACTGAGACAGGACTCTTCCAGACACTCTAAACCCAGGCACAATGTGCATTTCAATTCCTTTAATTTTAAATATGTTTATATTGTCTATCCTGTAAAATAGTCAGATGTCTATTCATATTAATGTACAGAATTCACCTGCTTGCTGCTACTACTGCACATTCACCCAGTGTATATACTATATGTCTGTGTATATATATATATAATGTTCTTCCTCTACTACCCCCCCCCCCAATTTTTGCACATGTCGAGGAGCGTGTCAGGCTATTTCACTGTGTGTTATACTTGTATAACTATGCATGTGACAAATAAAGAACCTTGAACCTTGAACCTTTCGCTGAACCCAGATTCCCATAGTTCCTGAAATTTGTCGGCTGAGTATGAAAAGTTTCCCTTATTCATGGGTAAAAAAAATCTAAGAATATGAGAAAAAGATAAGTAAATAGAAAATATAAGAGAAAGACAAAAGCAAACAGATGGAATCTATTCAGTAAAAATAAAAAATAATGAGCCTGGGTCAGTTAAGTGTCATATGTGCCTACTTTATAAGCCAGTGTCTGAAAATGCAGAGCTTTAAAAAGACAAACTCAAACAAATGGCTTCTGAGATTCAAAAGCATTCTACTGTACAAACAGGAAAAATGAAAAACAAACACAAAGATGAATAATCATCTGTCAGTTTGTCAGCAGAAAGACACTTCCTGACAAGAACTGAATAGCAGCCAGTTTGCAAATGCTATAGAAACAGCATTAATAATCCACACTGAAAAGTAATAACAGGCATAAGAAGAAGGAAAATAGAGGAAAAACCTGGCAAGACACAGCATGGCAGAGGCTCAGGCAGCTGGAGATGCATGTGGATCTGTCTCAACTGGTTGTCTGGCTATTTTCCTGTGATGGAGAAAACAAAAGCTGGGCAGCGGCTGGGACAATGCCTCCGCTGTCTACATGTCATCTCTGTCTGCCTCTGGGTAAAAGACTATCATACCTCAATATCCTCCACCCACAGTCTGTTCAATTAGAACAATGCTGAACCACACTTGGGAGAAACAGGAAGGAAAGTTTATTTTTCTTGTCACATCTTTATTCCCCTCACGTGATCAAAAAGTTACTTCTTCAGCCTCATTGCTTGTTGTTTGGCGCTCACATATTTTTGGTATGGATCATGCTTTTGTCATTCCCTAAAGATATTTTTTGAACAACACGATGCAAAAACACCATTTTCCAGCAGAAGGTTTTATCTGATACTCAGGTGGTTTAAACACGGGAAACATTAATGTTTTCTGACGGCGCTAAAATTCGACACCAACGAGGCAGTTTTGGTCCAGTTGGTGCTATCGAAGGGAAGAGGGGGTTCTAATTAAAACTAACGAGCTGCATGTGTTGTCTGTGTAGCTTTCAAATGAGTTAGCTTGTTGTCAGATTGAGTTATTTCACCTTTTCCACCCACAGTTGTAGCTTGCTCTTTCTCTCTCAGCCTGTAAATGAAAAATGTCAGTGGGTGGCCACAGTAATGTCACATGTTACTTTGTGAAGTCTTGATTTTGACATTTGGACCGGAGGGTGAGGCGTGGTTAGCAAGACACATTTATTCTGTTTGTATTTTTACACATTTGGGCGGATTAGGGGACGGTTGCATGAATATAGGATGAGGTTCATTCATTTGGCTCACTGAGGAAGCACAACAACTTTTGATGGCAGCAGTGACAATGTTTAGTTAGACTTCACAACCAACTCTCAACTTGAGTTGTGGGGCAGGAACTGCATGTTATGGATGTTAAATAATAATGAAGAAACACAGACAAAGATGTTTGGACTGGTTCTGAGCACACAGGTGTGCATGTTTAGACTTAACATTTAGATTTAATGTTTAAAATGGTGTTTTAAATATAAAAAGTTACAAATATTTTAGTAAATGTTGTAAAAAATGACTCAAAAAGACGTGTTTTTGTGAGGTTTTGAGCTAAACGTGGAAAAATGCCGTCATTAAACACTTCAGGGTGTTTCAGTTTACAAACGGCGCCACATAGAATACGTTACTCTGATTGGGTAACGTAACGGCATGTATTCTGTAACTAGAGCTGGGCAAATTTATACCAAGATAAATAGTTTGTTCTGACATCAACACAATCGGTTAGTATTAAAAAGAAACTAAATAAAATAATAGTTTCTACCCGTGAAGAATAATTCTGCACACTGATGAGAAAGATGTCCTGTACCTGGTGCTGGTTGATATGCTTGTTTCTGGAGATACTGCTGTCATGTAAAGACATCTATCTGAAAATCGGCTGAGATTTGGGATCAAAAAAAGAATCCCTTTGAACATGGACATAAATTTTCCATGTTTCTTGGTCTCTCACTGGGCTGCTTACAGACTCCTCTTCCTCATTAAGAAAGTAAAGCACCAGGAGTCTTACCCTGACCCTCTATTCTAGTCTCTGAAGCATCACTTTAGTTAGAGATAACTCAGAAATCTGAATTCCAGTCAATTATATTTCTTCTCCACTTAGAGTGTGAGGGAAAAGTTTCTGCATTTCTTCCCTGGATACTTCTAAGACAGCTTGTTAGTGCCAGTACTTCTCAATCAGTCCAGCAATCCTCCCCTAGACAGAAACCAATGAGCCAGCGTGCTACTGGCAGTGCCCACTGCTTTCCACTTAGGAATGCTAACATTACAGCAGTTGCCATTTTCAGCTCAACCCATCATAGAAACTCCCACATTAAAACAAGTAGGAGCAGAGGTATCCCTTTAATGACCTGCACGTCCAATCCCCTCTGTGGACCGGGTCGTGAGAGAGCCACAGATTCCAGGAGGGATTTGAGAGCTTCTCTGTCTAAAGTTTCATAATATATTGTCAGTGCGTGAACATGAGGCCCTGGTGTATTATGTTCAGCATTTATATAATCCCATATGTAACATAATAGCCTGTGCTAAGGCAGGGAAACAAAAGCACAAAGCAGGCAGGAGCTTGAACACAGTGCATTGGATTCCGTCACATTTATCTGTTGCTTTCAGGACTGTGTGTTTGAAAGGTATTCCACACAGAAAGGGGAGAACCAGCGACTGCGAGCCCCTGACATCAGGTCACGAACATAAGCAAACATGTAAGATAAGACGACGAAGGGTGTGATGATGGAGCTCACAGAAACCAGGTATGTGAGCTCTGGGGGTGAAAAATATTGCCCCAAACTGCAGTTCCTACAGTGGCCACTAAGGGTGTAAAAGTAAAATAATCAACTTTACATCAGAAAATCTTTGGCTTTGGTCTCTAAGGATCAGCGGTCCCCAGCCTTTTTTTCAAGTCGTTAAGGTGTCGCAGATAAATCCAACTAAATAAAACCAGTACGGCCCAGTACCAAACGACCCACGGACCAGTACCGGTCCGCGGCCCGGGGGTTGGGGACCGCTGCTTTAATAACCACTCTCTGGGGATGAATATTTTTATAAGTCCTCCATGTGGATTGGCAGGTGTCCACACCTCCACCTCTGTGGGATTCATGACAGTATTTAACCTCAAACATTATTATTGGTTTTATTTGTTTTACACCAGTCAAATAGTCATTTTTACTCCTGTTTAATTGACCAGTAAATTGGTCAGCAGGAACTAATATTACTCTCCTTGTATTGGTACGCATGCATGCCAGTAGCTGCACACCTACTGTATCTCTTAAGTGATGGTATAACAGGTAAGTGACAGAGTTTAAGGAGTAATGTTAGGCAGATGAGGTTATGAGTACATCATATTAAACTGGATTTATTTATAGCAGAGAGAGAAATTACTGGTCCTAATACTAGTACTAAGTACTATTGGGAATATAGTGTGCAAATATGGAGCAGCACTTATATTTATAGTCTTCATAGCATTTCATTTTAAAAGGTAAAGCCTCCTCGTGGCCAAGGCGCAAGGAAGTGAACTGGTAAAGCCTTTTCTCTGTGCTGCTCTGAAACTCCTCTCATCAACAGCTACAAAGATTACAGTGCTGTTTATTGACACAAATACCACATGTCATGTAGTGGAGGCTGACGGCTGTCCCTATATGTACACTCTGGGCTAGGGCTGCTCAATTAATCGAATTTGAATCACGATTACGATCTGGGCTTTCAACGATCATTAAAAATGACTGAGCCGATTATTAGCCCCTCCCTCATTTATCCGCGACACCTTAAAGGCCGGTCCGTGAAAATATTGTCGGGCATAAACCGTCCATGGCGCAAAAAAGGGTGGAGACCGCTGATTAAGAGGACCCGAGGGAAGCTCAGAAAGCTAAGCAGAAGTTATTTGGAGAGTGACTGCCGTTGGTTGAAAAGAGAGGTAAAAAAACTTCAGTGGTGTTGCACACTATGTTATATTATTTTTTTAAAGTCATTGTTAACCCTTTAAAGCCGGTCAGAGCAGCACGCTCCGTTTTGCGTAACTATTTTTAAATCCCTGTAGAACCTGAACCATGTAAGCTAGCGCAATAATTTGTTTTGCATATGAAACCGGAGGAGTTGTACTTACATCTGATGCCATCAGCTTGTCCTCGGTCACGGTTTCCTTCCACATATAGCTTTGCAAAAATTGCATAAAAAGCGCTTGCAGGAACAAAAACATAATACTCCAGAAACACGCTTTGCCGTTCCTATCAGCTGTTCGTAACACTTCCCACAGTGAAATGATGCACATGCTGTTTTCTTTGCAAATTTGCATCATAGGATTGTTTTTTGTTTTTCCTGCAGTATATAAAAATTGCTGTATCTCCAAAATAAAACTATGAAGACACTCAAAATAAATTTCCTGTGGTGGGAAACTATTTTTTTGCAACTTTATTGTATTTAAAGTTTTGAGGGATAAACCTCTTAAATTTCTCCAAGTAGAAATATATGTAAACAAAACAAAAGCGATTTTCAATTTTTTTTGTAGTTTATTGCACTTGTTTGCAATTAATGTAATTACTATGGCCTTAATGCATACATATTATTAAAATATGGGCTATAACAGTTGTATAGTAACTTGAAATGCTCCCACAAATGGCACTACAGCATGTAAAAAAATAATATAAGCTCTGGCGGACTTGGTTCTATAGTAGGTCTTAAAGGGTTAAATAAATATCGTCAAATAATCGTGATCTCAATTTCAGTGAAAATAATCGTGATTATCATTTTTGCCATAATCGAGCAGCCCTACTCTGGGCTGTGGTAGACTTTCAATTTGTAGTTTTGGAATTCCATTATCAGAGTCCAAAACTTGCACGGTTCGAGGCACGAGTGCATTTTTCCCTGTTTTGTTTTGCTCATATGTTAGTCACAACCGAAAATATGAGCCTATATCGTTTCATAAGGTCCGACACATAGTGTAACCTCACTCCACCACTTGCCTCTTCACAAAAACACTGCAGTGTGTGAAAGCACGCACAGGAGCATCTGACTTGCAGTGAAAGTGGCAGTTACAGCCATTAGGTCACGTCCTCCTCCGGAAACAGGTGTGTAAAGCCTGCACATGACCTGAACACTGCAAGGGGCCCCTTGCTGGGGTCAGGTCAGGAGCCCCTAACATACTGGCCTCCCTCCATCTCCAAGCCCAGCAGGGTCACAGGTCACTTCTAAAGCTATGTACTGTCATTTTAATGCTGTGCACCACCTCCACACAGCCTGGAGCTCAGAGACCTTTTAGAGTGTTCTGCTCCGTTGCAGAGTAATTCCAACCCAGAGATTTGCCTCTCTCATTTTACACCATTTTAATTCCCACTCAGCATTTGAAGTTGTGACAGGCAGACTGGTTGGCTTGCAACACCCGCTTGATGATTGATTCCCCATTAATGGTTAACTGCTCTGTTAGCAAAAAGCTTTAATGCATGGCTGATAAGCTCCACTGCTGAAGATGTTAAGCAGTCTAATGTTGTTAGAGCGCACTGCAGGGATGTCACGCACCATGAGCTGTTCGTGTCAGATTTTCATCTGTGGTTTTTTCTCTTCCTTTTTGTGATTTCTACCACAGAAACTAAATCCTCAAAATGCAAATTCAGACAAAAAGGCACAATTTGGAATATCAGACAAAATTCTTTCACTTTCCATTTGGAAGATTTTTTCAGTCTCTGCACGTGTGCAGTCAAGATAAAGATGTTTGGTCAGACAAGGAGTGTTCAGGATATCTACAGAGAGCAGAGAGGCTCAGTGCAACCAAGCTTCCCTCATCCTGATCCAGACGACACTGCTTATTTGAATCAACATGAGAAAGCAACCAAAACAGTGCAGTTCACCTCGTATGCCTTTAACTGATTGACATGTAATTATATTCCACTGTGGGTTTGTGGTAAAATCTAGAACAAATGCAGACTCACCATTTTCATTAATGACGTCTAATTGCAGAGATGGTTGAAAACAATCTAAGTGGCATTTTTAAATACATACTGAATATTTAAAATACAGTGAAAGGCTGGTGAACGCAGCGAGTTCCCACTGTGTTCCCACGGTCACTCCAACTGCAGCAAGAAACAGAAACTCCTATTTCTCCTGTTTATTTGTATCATATGTTCATAAAGTTTGGAGACAAATGTCCCATCCTGACTTTTAATGAAGACATTAAACATATTAGAGGGGAACAGAAATGCAAAGCACACCTAACAGTCCCACCTGTGCCAGCTGTTTATTCACTCTATACTGGAAAGAATAAACCATATCAACACTCCGTGTTCTCAGCATCATGCTAAAGACATCTGCTTCCATCATGTTGGTGCCTAACATGTATCTTTAGGTGCTCCTAAAGTCTCTCAGTTGTACTCAGCCATGGTCATGTTGACATCTTTCTCACAGGTCATCTGTGGCCCAAAAACTGCTCTTTTCTCTTACAGTTTTCTTCCTTGAAATTTCCACGATGAGCATGAAGAGAAATAATCTTAAAGGGAATTTTAGTCTTGCAGAAAGTTTTTCGCAAAACTCAATCTCTGAAATATCTTATAGTCTGGTTTTCAGAGTAAACTCTCAGTAGGCAGTCTGAACTGTGCCCATTTGACCCCCAAAGTCCAGTTTGATTGACGAGTGTGTTCACTGAATGCTTTGCCTGGTACAGTTGAAATGGTTGCTGTGCTTCAGTGGGATTCGAGCATAGGATGGATGACGTGTGATCAAGCACAGAACCCCAACATTTGCTCTACAGCAGCAGCCTCCAATAAAATCACTTTTAAGTAATTAACAAATCTATGAGGCATGTGACAGGATGGAGCATCACCCCTTTAAAAATGTTCCAGTCAAAACACAAAAATGCATAAAATCATGGCGTTCATTCTGCTCTGCAAGAGTGTTTTCCAAAAGCTTTTGTGTGCATGAAAGACGAGTGAGTGCAAGAGAAGAGCTGCTGCTGAGACAGCAGGGTCTCAGCAGCAGATAAGCAGCTCAGGGTCTGGATCATTAAGTGCAGACTAGTGGGATGGTGCTGAGAGGGAACAGGTCTGCTCGGGAAAGGTATAAGGAAACTTCACTGTTTTAAGTATTACAGTCTCTCCAAAGTCCACAACTGTATGCAGGTGTGACCTTCTGTACTTGGAAAAGATATCTGCTGCAACTTGCTCTATGGCGCCATCTGGGTTATTCTCAGGAATGACAAACCTACTTACAGGACACATTTTTAGCTTTTACAGGTTGACTAATACGCTATCTGGTGTGAGCAATCAAAAGTTTGTGTATTAAACTGGTGGATCATGTGTACTTGCCAGTCACGAGTTTATGTTGAGGACCATGTAAACTATGATAAATACAGATACTTGACAAAAATGTCAAAGCTTAACTTAGAGATAGACATAACATCATTAATTACCTTTAAGTTTGCATCAGTTCAGTTCCTCCCCACAGATGATGTTTTCTCTACGTCTGGATAAATAAAAAACCCATTTGTGTTCTAACATTTCCCTTAGAACCAGTCAGTGAAATTTATGCTAGTAAGTCAGACTATTTTCATGCCCACGTCATTTTCTGGAAACAGCCAAAACTTCAAAGAAACTCCAGTTGATCAAACTGTGAATGATAACACATCTACAGACCAACAGAAAGACTCGGAGCTTCCAAAATAAACGTTGCTATCACATAAAAGATTTAAGACTCCTGGGAAAGTGTAAAATCCAGCTTTGTTAGCAAAGTTATCAGTCAAGAAGCCATTTGTTTGGCTTTCAGCAGGGCAAACATCCAACAGGAGGATTATACCAGGCACTGTCATTTGCTTCGTATTCATATTTAGCTTCTGATCAGAGAATTATAAAATGTTTATGCTTGACAAGTTATCGGCCGTGAACTTGATACCTCTGAGAGTCATTTCTCTATCAGCTGTAGTCACCTACTAAGACCAACCATGATCAGACAACTACAAAAGTCTCGTTTACACCTGGAAATTGTGAAGTTGTGATCCATGCAGATGTAGTGCAAGCTATTGGTCAGTCTTCCCAAAGTAATCATCAGCATAGAAAATGTAAAAAACTGTGGGATGCTACTTAACTCAAAACATGATCTTTCCTAACTGCAACCAAGTAAGAAATGAAAGTAAAAGTAGAACTAAAATCAAAAAATCCAAACACAGAGGTCCCAAAGTCTCCTGGATGATAAGTCTGTGATTTATACTACCACGAACACTGCAACCTTTAAATGTGCAACTTGCAAATCTCTAAAATGGGATTTGTAGAGCCTACGAGGAAGCGGCTGATGCTGTTGCCAGCATTTATACCCGTGCAGGCTGGGCTCATGCAAATGTTTAGTAACATTTTCAGGGTATATTTTGTGGATGTTAATGTGTTCATCTTGTGTCAAAATGGCATCCTTAGTTCTGCTATTCAAAAATAGACTAAGGGCCTCCTCACATGTTTACCACACTTTGCTGTATGTTTTGCATGAATTGGTTGAATGTCAATTCAGGCTTTTAGAAATGCTGGTGCAGAGAATCTGGTGCAAAGATATCTCTACTGGAGTTCTCCTTCATCTCACTGAATACTGTATGTTTGTGCACATTTTGTCATCATTTTGACTGGTTTAACTTTATCCCTTTTGTGTTCGTGCAGATCCTTTTGCAACGGCACTTGGCTTTCCACACCTCGCCAGTCAAAAGTAATTTAATTACCAGGTCTTATAATGCTAAGTTGGAGATTTCTGACATTTTCAGAGCAACCTTCCCTAAGATGCTGATGATGACACTGATGCTCCATGATTATCCCTGCTTGAGTCATGGTGTAACAATCCCTGCAGGTCAAAGGCTCAGTTTTATAAACTTGCTGGGTGTGTAGCAGCAGTGCAGCTATCATTCATCTTTCATAATGTGTCATTTATCACTGCTAATCCAGCTCAGACAGCTCTCTTCCTCTCTCCCTCTGTCTCGCTCTCTCTGCCGTCTTAATGCCTTTTTAAATGGCCGAAACGACGGTGGACTCGCACACAGGAAATGGAGAGTGCTAGAGCAGGAACAGGACTATAAAGAAACTAATTAGCCATATCACGTCCTGAGGCTGCAACATGGACTCTTGGTTGGTGATGTCATCCTGGGTTCAATGTACCATGAGGTCAAATTTGTCCTTGAGCAAAAATATTTAACCCAATCCAACCTACCCTGCACAGTACAGAGAAGTCCCAAAATAAGCACCAAAACATCCCATGCAGGCACCAACTAATCAGCTAAGGCTTTGTTTGATGGTTAACGGCATTTTCAGTTGACCTGGAAGCAGCTGAAAGTAAAAGCCCATCAACATTACGGCACAACACCATGAAAGTGGCAGTACATGAATAAGAAGCCTACTCCCGGACTTTACCATTGTTGTATGTCATTAAATGCCATATAATGAGCTGCTAAAAGCTACTTGAGTGCAGTTTCCTGCTTTAGCCTTGGTATATGAAGATGATAGACTACTGCCAATAAATTACTTGAAATAATTAGAGATGTGTTTAGTTACTCAGAGTAATGACCTTCATGGTTAAATCCAAGCACGAGCCATTGGAAGCATGCAGTATAAATGAAGACAGATTCAGAGAGACAGATGTGAGAACACAAACTAAATCCAGCTGAGGATAATTAGACCAAATCCAAACGCAGCTGAACAAACTCCAACAGAAAGAGAACAGCAGCACTGACGGAGGCATGATGATCCAGCGATTACAGTTTTTCCACAATAGATAAGAAACATTTCTTGACACCCTCAACAAATCGACGCACTGCCAAAGTCCCGTCCAAGGTCCTCACAAATCCCTGTTGGCTAATTATGCTCCTGCCTCTCCTCGTCCTCTGTGAGACTCAACCCGGGTTCATCCAAACAATGGATTCATTTGTTCGTTCTACAGAATCCAGACCAAACAGCCTCTGCATAGAAATACAAACATTTCTGCAGAAAGAGAGAGAGACCTATAATATAGTATGATTGCATCGTGTGTCACAGCACAGTACAGGCTGAATGTTGTGCTGTATTGTGTATTGACACATATTTTAATCCTAGATATTCTCTGTGTACTTTCTCTGTGTTCACTTGTGCGCTGGAGAATTGGCCGATGCTGTTAATTGATTAAAGTTTGATATGTTCTTCTACCTCAATAACTGTCTTCTGACAGTTCATCAGAGTATTGTAGCTGAAAATGCAGCATCTAGTCTTCAAACCACCGATTACATATGAGAGAGTTTTGGCTTCTTCTCTACTTAACTTGTAGCACGGTGGTAAAAATGCAGAGAAATGATGCAGAAGTGTAAAAACTGCAGTTCCTCTAATGGACAGTTAAGATTGAGTCTAAAATGAAGAAGGTTAAAATGTTCAACTTTAAAGCATAAATAGACATGTGCAAAATCAGCCTTGGTCTCAGTCGGGACGCCACTTTAGCTCAGCGGGTGAGCAACCACGGGCCACATGGCCCGAGTGAAGCAGGACGGGTTTGAATCTGCGTGTCTTCCCCTCTCTCTCTCCCTAGTGTCCTGTCCATCTTCTCTGCTGTACTATCATACGAAGGCAAAAATGCAAAACAAAAATCTTTAAAAAAAGTTGTGTGGATGCTTTGATTTACTGCTGTGGTCACAGAAATCTGTATCCATTCACCGTCTTCTAGGCTTCACCTTTGACATTATTACTGAACTGGATGTTTCAACCATAGTGATGGTAAATCTGGCAGAGCCCGCTCTGTAGTCAGGATGGACACAGCCATGGAACATCACGCCACCAGACTGGTTAAGTTCATCTTTTATATACAGTTTATGTTCAGCGCCTGCTTCATTTTTCGTGTCTGGGAGAACTTGAGCATCTCTGCTCCTCGTTATGACCTGGATGTCCTCAAACTTCATTTTAAGTGAACAACCCTGTGCTATATTTCATGAAGTCTAAATTGCATTGTTTGGCTGTCTTGCAATGACATGTGGCAATTTCTCCTGATTATGCTGCTCCCAGAGAATCTGCTGAGATTGGGTCGCACTCTCTGCTCCTCCTTTCATTCCATGGAGAAAAACATGGTTTAGTCACTAAAATTTCAGCTGAATTAGGTAAATTAGGTTTTACATCCTACCTGTTGAAATTACACTTCATTTTATCATTAGCAACAATCCATATTCCACAGTTTGCCTGGGTCTGGGACATGGGCGAAGCAGTCCATGTGGAGTTTCCCAGACCTCGTCCTCGGCCACTGAGTCTAGGTCTTCTGAGGGGACACGGAGGCCAGCTGAGAGACAAAATCTCTACAGATCCTTGGTGAAGAGGATTTCCTCGCAGCAGGACATGTCAGAGCAGCTTCCACCTAGAAGCATCCGAGTGAGATGTCTGAAACGCTCTCTCTATGGTTTCCTGACACGTTGGTGGAGAGCTCTGTCATTTGACAGGGGGAGGAATAGAGCCACGACTCCTTATTATTAGCAACCAGTGTGACCGAATTTTGTTTTCATTGTAACCAGTGACATCTGCGCTCAACTTGTGCCATCTCTGGTTAGCATTACGCATCATGGTGCAAAAATGTGCTTCAGTGGGAAAGTGTTTAGAATTTTGGAAAAAGAATAAATGAGATTTGCAAATTGCGTGTGTGGAACCTGTTTAAGGTTTTGCCAAGGGAGTGATTGAGTAAATGAATGTCTCCAGGCCACTGAGCATTTGGTTCAGAGAATACGAATTAGAGTTTCAGCATTTCAGAAAATCTCTAAAAGTTCTGCACATGGCCATTTATAGCGAGGCACATAAATATAAATTCTGCCAGAGCACAAAGAGAACTCTAGCACTGTTATATCTACACAAGCCACCTTTACTGTCAAAGTGCCCTTAGGCAGGGCATCTCAGAGGGGAAAAAGACTTCACAGAGATTGGTTATTACAGACGGAGAGCGAGCAGCAGAAGACAGGAAAACAGTAAGACAGGAAATCTAGCACTTTAAAAGACACTGATGTTGATTCAGTGCCTATCAGTGCAACCAGCAGTTCCACTCGGGGCCATAACAAGTGCAGGAAGCCTGTTTGGAGTGATGTGCATTTGCTCCTCCTGAGTGTCACAATCAAGCAAAAGAGAAAAGTATATGATGTTTTGTGCGGGAAGGAATACAACTCCCACGCGTGAGAAGCACCTCTTCCTCTCCGTCTGCATTGGCTTCAGCTCCTGCTGTCTTCACCGTCTCCCTCCCTTCATCCCCTTAAGCTCTCTGTCGGTTCGCTTCATGACTAATGCTGCACTCTCATTACCCAGAGTCCTGTTGTCGACTCGCCCGCGTCTTCATCCTCTCCCTCTCTCATTGCTAGCGTTCTCAGTTATTGCTTTTGCTGTTTTGTATTTCCATTCTTTCTTCAGCTGTCACTCTCTCAGAGACTGACACTCACACACAGACTGAGATGCTGAGAGCAGCATCACTTTTTTTTTTCCAGAAAAGACAAACCCACTGATGAAAACAAAAAAATGGAGCCTGGAATGAAAGTAGGTCTCATTATGATGTATTCTTCCGCTTTGAGAGGACAGAGTCATGAGCAGTTGTGAAATATTGAGATGGATATGCAGCCTTCTGAAGCACATTGATACCATTAACTCAGATTTATGTAGCCCACTAAAAGCTCTTAAATTTGACTACTGGCAGAAAGTATTGTTCAGTCAAACAGCTGAACAATGTCGCTCTTAGATTCTCTTAGAGACCGCCGTCAATGGAACAGACGTGTTCAGGAGACTTAATTAAAACAAAGACAAACTGAATTGTTTTAAGGAAAAGATCGGGATTGGAATTAAACCCTGTGTTTGTATTTGGTCCTTTTGATGTGATCCAGACCTCAAGCACAAAAACCTATTTTTTTAAAAGTTTTGATGCAAGTTAAGATTATTAGAATTATTAGAATTAGAGATTGAAACTATGTAAACTGACATCAGAATCACAGGCTGAACAAATGGTGTCTCTTGGAAATAGCTGTGAAGTATTTGGTATTCTTGGAAAGTCATTTAAGAAAACAAAAATGAACAAAGCTGTCAACATCTCTGCGGACGTGACAGCGATGCGACGAGCTTTCTGTTATTTTCACAGCCTGACTTTATGAGGATATGATCTGATTGTACACGTTGACACTTGAGCCCATACAATATGGAAAATGAGAGGAAATCATAGGGTGCATAAATAAATGGTTTCCCCGAGTGGGTTTGTAGTGCCCAATTAATTTGAATCAGTGTTGATGTGTCGTTGGTTTTTTCATTTTGCATATATTTTGCATTTTAAATACAGTACTCAGCAAAGCACAATTATGTCAATAAAACAAAAAAAGTCATAATTGTGTGTGTAGTCATAATTAAACCTGTTAGAAATGATCATAGACAGAAGTAGCCCAAAGCAAAGCTACAACTACATAAGCAAACACAGTGACACAATCATTGCACATTCAAAATCATAGATACAGCCAGTTGCAGTACACAAGTTAGCACAGGGTCAACATTGCAATGAAATGCATTTGACAGCAGCAGACAGTGTAGTACAGTGGTTTCATTGAACTACCAAATAAACAGCTCTTTCAGACACGCGAAGCACTTTTGCTACAATTTTGTTTGTATTTAATAAAATAAAAATGCAGGTATAAGCGTGCAAGCGTATAAGCGTTTTCAACTGCAAGTGAAAATAGTTTTCTTTCCAAATAAATCTGTTGCTGAACTAACTCAGCCCTCAACATGTTTGCACTCTCGTTACCTCGGCCAGGTCGGCGGCTCCGAACCGCGGTAAGTAAACTCTGGCGAAAACGTCGGGTCCGTGTGGGGCTCGTAGCCACGAACGAGCTTTACTGTCTGGGTCAGCTTTGCTAGCGAGAGACAGAGAGAGGCGCTGAAAGGCTGCTCCAGCAGAACTTTATTGTTTCGGAGGAAAACAGGAACACAGCGTACAGTCGAGTCTTAACAGCTTACTCACAGCTGGGCTCGTCAGTGGTTATTATTATGCCTATCTTATTTGATATTGCTCCTTCTAACGCTTTTGCAAATCAGACTGCACCTGCTCGATGTTATCGTGCCTTTGGCTCTGATTCTGCCGAACGGTTTTCTATACTGTTTGACAAATTAATGTCTTATGCCCCTGAGTTGCCCACTGCAGATGACCTACTTTTGTATTTTGATTTTGCTTGTAAATCTGTGCTTGATGTTGTTGCCCCTTTGAGAGTAAGAAAATGTAAATCTAAGACTAATCCTTGGTTAACAGATTATACCCGAGCTATTAGAAGACAATGTAGGAAATGTGAAAGACAGTGGAAAAAAGACAGATTGCATGTCTCCCTGGAAGCCCTAAAGATTAGTTGGAAAACTTATCAGAGGGCAGTTAAGGCCGATAAACACTCCTACTTTTCTCAACTTATTTCGGCCAACTCTCATAACCCTCGTGTTTTATACAATACGATTAATTCTGTACTTAACTTGGAGGGTTACAACCTTTTGCCGTCCTCTGAGGCTATGTGCAATAAGTTTATCACCTTTTTTGTGGACAAAATTGCTAGCCTGAGGCCTCTGATTCCACCTATTGTTGATCCGGCCATGCATTCTCCTTGCTCAAGCTTATTCCCTGCTTTTGCACCGATTTCTCTGCGTGACTTAGAGGAGTTGGTGCTACATGCTAAGCCCTGTGGCTCCCCAAATGATGTTGTTACTCCCCGCTTTCTCCAAAAAGTATTTCCCATCCTTGGACCTTAAATCCTGAAAATTATCAATACTAGTCTGTTAACCGGTCAAGTTCCTAGTGGGTTTAAACATGCAGTCATACACCCCTTACTTAAGAAACCTGGCCTTGATAGTTCTACTATGTCAAATTTTAGACCTATCTCCAAACTTCCCTTTTTAAGCAAGATCTTGGAGAGGATTGTACATACCCAACTGTTGGATTATTTGAGCGACTCGCAATTGTCTGAAATTTTCCAATCTGGTTTTAAGCCCTTTCACAGTACGGAGACAGCTCTTGTTAAAGTTATGAATGACATTCTTGTTGCTACTGATCGTGGTAAATATGCTGTGCTTGTCTTATTGGATATGACAGCTGCATTTGACACAGTGGACCACGACCTGCTGATCTCCCGCTTACATCACTGTGTGGGAATTTCTGATTTGGCATTGACATGGATAAAATCATATCTTTCCGAAAGGAGTTTTTGTGTCAAGCTGGGGTTGGCCGCTTCCTCTGTGGCCCCTCTGCTTTGGGGTGTGCCCCAGGGATCTATCCTTGGGCCATTACTTTTCTCGCTGTATTTACTCCCCCTTGGTGCGATTTTTCGTAAACACGGAGTGTCATTTCATTTGTATGCCGGTGACTGTCAGCTTTACTTACCTTTTAGTCATTTGGATACCTCCCCATGTCAATCACTGCTTGACTGTCTTAGCGATATTAAATTATGGATGGCAAATAATTTTTTGAATTTTAATGGTCGCAAAACGGAAGCAATTTTATATGGCCCGCATCGTTCTACTGATTCTCCAGATGTTGATTTTGGTGATTTGACCTCTCATCTGAAAAGTTCAGTCACTAATCTTGGTGTTAAACTTGATTCTGCGCTTACTTTTGAAGGTCATGTAAGTGGGGTGGTAAAATCAGCTTTTTATCACCTCAGACGCCTGTCGAAGGTTAAGCCTTTCCTTTCCAAACCCAATTTGGAAACTCTTATTCATGCTTTTATCACCTCACGTCTGGACTATTGTAATTCCCTTTTAATAGGGGTCGGGTCGGGCACCTTGTCACGCCTGCAGTTAGTGCAAAACGCGGCGGCGCGATTTTTAACCGGTAGTAGGAAATTCGATCACATCACTCCGGTTCTGGCTTCCTTGCATTGGCTTCCCATTGATTTTAGGGTTCGTTTTAAGGTCCTTTTATTGGTTTTTAAATCTTTAAATGGTCTGGCTCCTGTGTACTTAACTGACTTGCTGAAGCCACATGTTCCTCCTCGCTCGCTCCGTTCAGCTGAGCAGCTGCTGCTGTCGGTCCCTAAGTCGCGGCTGAAATGCAGAGGAGACCGTGCCTTTTCAATTGCGGCTCCGATGCTCTGGAATAACCTTCCCCTCCAAATTAGACAAGCGTCATCAGTGCAGGTCTTTAAGTCCAGATTGAAAACCTATTTTTATTCCCTGGCTTTTAACTCTGTAGGAAACTGACACCTTCTTATTTATTTTATTGTTTGTAATGATTTTATGGTATTTTTAATTTGGTTGTTGTTTTGATCTGTGTTGTTCAGCACTTTGGTCTGCCTGGTGTGTTCTTAAAGTGCTATACAAATAAACGATGATGATGATGATGATGATGATGATGATATTTACATGCTTCCAGCTCCCGTTTCTGCTCGGTGACAGCTCGTACTTTTCCACTTTCCTTTTTCTCCCTCCCTCACGCTCACACAGCGGGAGGGGCGGTCCCACACGTTCTCCCTGCTGCACGGACTACACCACCCATGAGGCCACAGTCTTAAAGGGCCATGCCTGTAACACTCTGCCGTCGTATTAAATCATTTTTCGTATAATAATTTTAAAAAAATATTTCTTCACATCAATATGCGGGCCGCAAGTAGAAGTGACGTGGGCCGCAAATGGCCCACGGGCCACGAGTTTGAGACCCCTAATCTAAACAATAATGCACTTTTGTCAAAACCACTTAGTTACACAAGGTGTCTTTTAAATCAAGATCAGGCTCTTCCTGCTTTGTTGAGGTGGAATATGTTCACTCTGGGTTTGTGTGAGGATACTGGCTCTGCAGATGCTCACTAAGAGGCAGAGTTGGCAATACAGTCATTCTGTACTTAAGTAGAAGTACAAATACTACTGTTGAAAAATACTCGAGTAAAAAGTTGAAGTACTGTTTCAACCTCTTTACTCAAGTAAAAGTAGAAAGTACCAGCTCTGAAATGTACTGAAGCTAAGAGAGTAAAAGGAGCTCTTTGGAGGAACCGTGTGCTGTACTAACACAAGGATACAATAATATTAGTAGAACACAAACTTTACTCTAACTTTTTTCTAATTATAAGAATAAGAAGGAAAAATAAAACATACATTTCTATTTTCTGTTGTCTACGTTGTACAGCTTGACTTTGCCTCTAAACAAGAATATTTGTCCAGTCGAGGGTTAAAGTGGGGTTCAGCAGGTGGGGGGGACCCTAAAATTGGTCGTAGTGGAAAAGAATCACAACTCACAATAATTTCTATTGAGAGCTCCAGTAGATTTTCTCAGTGTGCCAGCAGTGATCAGCTGACCTGCTGCTCTCTGTGGATGTACACCTGAATTCAACCAGATGTGAGCAGATGTTTCATTTCCATGGTTCAGTAAACACATTAGACACTTTAAAGTTGGTATGAAGGGAAAATTCAGTCAAAAATCATATGAATCCCTCCTACTCTTGATGTAAGCTGACTGACCATGAAACCACGGCCACTGTGCACCAGTCACAGACTGGTCTTTACTTTTTCCGTCACAGTGCAGCAAACCAACCTGTTTATCCTGCACTAAACTGCAGAGGAGTTTAATGCAGGCCTTAAATAACACAATTAGTCTGCCTCCGTTTGATTTGCACACACTGTGACATGCACAGAACCAATATCTGATTTTAAAACATGAGGACTTACATGCAAGCTCTGCATTTCCAGTTCATCAAACACCACTGAGCAGTCTTTACCTTCTTCCTCTCTTCTTCCTCTCCTGTCTTTCTTATCTTTCTCCATCTCAGAGTGAAGTTAGCTCTCTTTCTTTTCTCTCGCTGTGAACTACAGCAGCTGGACCTTTAGCTAGCAACACACAGTTTGTGTGTTTGCTGATGTTTGTTGAGCTGACATTTGAAATGAGCTGCCACTTTACGTGGGCTCCTCTGCAGTAGGGCTAACTAGATCCTGAAATAACGCAACTTACCCTGCACACCTGCAGTCGTTCTGGTGTTTGTTTGTTTTTATAAATCCCTGCTGTGTTGATTTTCATATTTACCATCACCCTGACAAGTTTTGGCTCCACAACTAATTTTTGTTTGCGAATACAGAATAAGGAATTTGGCCAGCATGCCTGTTTTTTCCTGATCATAATAATAATTCAATATTGACACACCACATTTTAAAACACAATAAACACAGAGACTGTAAATAGAAAACAATTACTTTATAGTGATAAATAAGTAAAACCACAAACCTACATAACAACAGGAAGCATTTGAGAAAGCAAACAAAAACATTTTTTTTGCTGACACTGCGCAGTACATTTAGATTTTCCAACCAGCCACTGTTAGTCTAACAATCAGCAATGTGTGTGTGGATCCACGTGATGTAAGACACACCACAGCATCTAAATGAATAAACAGCTGTTACCGTATCCTCCTGAGACCCAGCCTGTTCATGTATGTCCTCTGTAGTGGACACACAAACCCCCAAAAAGTCAGACTGAAAGATTTTTCCCCTTTCGTAGAGGATAAGTTAATAATGACCAGATACACAAACTAGTAAAAGCTGGTCAACCTTCCTGCTTGTTATTTTATTTCTGGGAAACGGAGACTTTCACACCTACAGTGGGGCAAAAAAGTATTTAGTCAGCCACCGATTGTGCAAGTTCCCCCACTTAAAATGATGACAGAGGTCAGTAATTTGCACCAGAGGTACACTTCAACTGTGAGAGACAGAATGTGAAAAAAAAAATCCATGAATCCACATGGTAGGATTTGTAAAGAATTTATTGGTAAATCAGGGTGGAAAATAAGTATTTGGTCACCTCAAACAAGGAAAATCTCTGGCTCTCACAGACCTGTAACGTCTTCTGTAAGAAGCTTTTCTGTCCCCCACTCGTTACCTGTATGAATGGCACCTGTTTGAACTCATCATCTGTATAAAAGACACCTGTCCACAGCCACAGTCCACAATCATCAGAAAATGGAAGACATACAAGACCACTGATAATCTCCCTCGATCTGGGGCTCCACGCAAGATCTCATCCCGTGGGGTCAAAATGATCATGAGAACGGTGAGCAAAGATCCCAGAACCACACGGGGGGACCTGGTGAATGACCTGCAGAGAGCTGGGACCAAAGTAACAAAGGTCACCATCAGAAACACACTACAACGGCAGGGAATCAAATCCTGCAGTGCCAGACGTGTTCCGCTGCTGAAGCCAGTGCATGTCCAGGCCCGTCTGAAGTTTGCCAGAGAGCACATGGATGATACAGCAGAGGATTGGGAGAATGTCATGTGGTCAGATGAAACCAAAGTAGAACTTTTTGGTATAAACTCAACTCGTCGTGTTTGGAGGAAGAAGAATACTGAGTTGCATCCCAAGAACACCATACCTACTGTGAAGCATGGGGGTGGAAACATCATGCTATGGGGCTGTTTTTCTGCCAAGGGGACAGGACGACTGATCCGTGTTAAGGACAGAATGAATGGGGCCATGTATCGTGAGATTTTGAGCCAAAACCTCCTTCCATCAGTGAGAACTTTGAAGATGAAACCAGGCTGGGTCTTCCAACATGACAATGATCCAAAACACACCGCCCGGGCAACAAAGGAGTGGCTCCGTAAGAAGCATTTGAAAGTCCTGGAGTGGCCTAGCCAGTCTCCAGACCTCAACCCCATAGAAAATCTGTGGCGGGAGTTGAAAGTCCGTGTTGCTCGGCGACAGCCCCAAAACATCACTGCTCTCGAGAAGATCTGCATGGAGGAATGGGCCAAAATACCAGCTACTGTGTGTGCAAACCTGGTAAAGACCTATAGTAAACGTTTGACCTCTGTTATTGCCAACAAAGGTTATGTTACAAAGTATTGAGTTGTATTTTTGTTATTGACCAAATACTTATTTTCCACCCTGATTTACCAATAAATTCTTTACAAATCCTACCATGTGGATTCATGGATTTTATTTTTCACATTCTGTCTCTCACAGTTGAAGTGTACCTCTGGTGCAAATTACTGACCTCTGTCATCATTTTAGGTGGGGGAACTTGCACAATCGGTGGCTGACTAAATACTTTTTTGCCCCACTGTAGTTCAGCTACGGTATAAGTCTCATGTCCTGGGTCACTTCCTTTACGAGGTCTTAGGAAGCCTGCACTTCCAGGCCGTGGTCACTGAGATTCAAACTCATTCGAGATTTGTAGTAGACACACCTGTGGTGTCAAGATGAAAATTCTACATCACCTTGTTCATAAGTTATCACATACGCAAGATCTTCAGAAAACTTGACCTCTGACCTTGTATCAATTTCAGGATCTGAAGTACCTGCCTTCCCGAGTTGTCACATTCACAAAATTTTCAGAAAACCTGATCTCTGACTTTGACCTTGAGGCCGAGCTCACTGAAATCCGACCCCGTCCTAGATTTTAAGTTGAAGAACCCATAAAATGAATTTGAAATTCCCGCGTCACGTTGATCTAGCCTGACAGTGGGACGACAACACCCCACCGGCTGAGTGGGTAAAAAGGCACCTACTCAGCAATTGTGATTACCAAGATTATTATTTCTGAAATGAGGTTTAAAGAAAGCAGACGTCTAAATGAAGTCATGCAAAAATGATGTATGATGGAAGCCAATGCAAAAAACTCACAGATGACAACTGCTCAACCTTATTGGTCGAAAGTTCAGAAAACAATATTACTAAAAATGCAAATCATTTGATTAAATTTCTGAGCAGGTGAGCAGTAACCAATCCCAAAGTCCCACACTTTAATGCAAATGGATGTAATGTGCCGACCATGGCAACAAATGCCCTTTACAGGTTAACTGAGTGACAAACCGCCACACTGAAAGTAAAGCAACAAAAATCATCCAAAAATAATAATTCTCCCCCGACGAGAACAGTCAGCAGCAGTAACGTGTTTACCTAAAAAAACACCATTTACTAAATGAGCAGGAGACAGCGTTACAGTGTTTGTCATGTCAGATACGATCTTCATGGCCTGACTGCGACTGAAGAAATTATATTACAGTTATCATCTTTGCCACTGTGTAGCTAACTCGTGGTTTATTACTATGCATGTGACAATTCTGCAAAATATATCGTCCGGTTCAACGGCTCCATCATGCCTGTAAAATGTGAGAAGATGGAAGCACAACACAGAATAATCAATACATGTTTCTGTTATGATACATTTCAGATTTAGCAGCTTCACGCGTGTTTCTTCTCTGCGATTGGGGTCATTTACATGTAGCATTTCTTTAGAAAATAGTCACATTTTTCAACATCTTCTGGCATCTCCACTCTGATGATATGGTTTGACATGCGTGTACATGATTTGAAAATAAAACCTATTAAACATCAGTCTGCTAACAGTGATTATCAGCCTTGCCCATCGCTCTTCTTTAACAAGACCCTGAGTGGTTTTAGAGAGAAAAGTCCTGTTTGTTTGCTGCAACAGGCTCCAGAGCCTCAGGCTGTGTTTACTGCTGACAATATCTACATAGCAGAATAAGTATAACGGGTTCCTGAGTGATTTGGAAAAGGCTGCCAGAGAGACAGCCCTTTTTTCTGCGTGGTTGTTTGTCTATCAATTAGAGTGTCAATTAAATAAATGTGTTTGGGCTCCATCTTGCCGCTGGCAAAGAACAGAGCTGTCTAGAGACACACCTACAGGAGGTTCCCAGCCAAAATCACTTTCAACACATTCCCACTCGATAAACACGATCACACAGAGATACTGGGCCTTGTTTGGGACTTACAAATCCAACAGCCAAACCACAGACTGACATTTTGTTCCATGAAATAGGGAGCTTAGCTGAAAATCTGCTGTTGCACAGCCACTGGAGCAACGGTGGGTTTAGCTGCAATGCAACTAAAGACAAAACAAACATTTCAAATGATTGAACTCAGAATAAGACACAAACAGAAAAATAGATAAGTAACAGACAGTGCTGCAGCAGACTCCCATGTGAACTACTACTAATGTGAAATGCCAACAACATCAAAGCAAAATTAGTAACCAGTGAGTCCTCGATGCCACTATATTAGAGACAATTAAAGGAAATGTGAAACACTGCAATTTGTCATTGAGTTTGAAGAACACCTCCATATGACGGTCAGTGGAAACTCTGAGACTCTTTCCAAATGTAAATTCCACCACTTGTTATAAATGCCAAACACAAAATAAAGATGAACAAACACATTAACCCTTTAAGACCTACCATAGAACCAAGTCCACCAGAGCTTATATTATATTTTTACATGCTGTGGAGCCATTTTTGGGAGCATTTCAAGTTGCTATACATCAATACAACCATTATAGCCCAGATTTTAATAATATGTCTGCATTAAGTGCATAGTAATTACATAAATTGCAAAAAAGTGCAATAAACTACAAAAAAATCGTTTTTGTTTTTTTAACATATATTTCTAGTTAGAGAAATTTAAGAGGTTTATCCCTCAAAACTGTAAATACAAAAAAGTTGCACAAAATAGTTTCCACAGGAAATTTATTTTAAGTGTCTTCATAGTTTTATTTTTGAACTACACCAATTTTTATACACTGCAGGAAAAACGAAAATAAATATTATAATGCAAATTTGCAAAAAAGCAGCATATGGATCAAAATAAACTATTTCCAGCAGTGCAATATGAGTCCTCAGCATCCCAGAAACGACACAGAAAGTCATAAAGTCAAAGATAACTTTTAAAAACACCAGTATAAGCTCATGAGGCCCTGATGGTAAAAAAAAAACTACATTTCCACGAAAATGACGTCACGTCCGGTTTCGGGCAGGTAATGGCGGACATGCGATAGTTCACGCTGATGGACGTAGGAAGTGTTATGAACAGCTGATCGGATCGGCAAAGCGTGTTTCTGGAATATTGTGTTTTTGTTGCTGCAAGTGCTTTTTATGCAGTTTTTGCAAAGCTGTATGTGGAAGGAAACTGTGACCGAGGACAAGCTGATGGCATAAGATGTAAGTACAACTCCTCCGGTTTCATATGCAAAAAAAATTATTAGCTTACGTGGTTGCAGTGATACTGGGATTTAAAAGTAGTTGCGCAAAACAGAGCGTGCCCGCTCCGACCGGCTTTAAAGGGTTAATGCTACCAAACCAGAACCTTATCATCTAACGTCTCTGCTGTTTCCGTGACAGCAGAAACTGCTCCTGTTTGTGGACCGTCAGAAACAGTTACCTCCAGAGGAAGAGCTTTCAAGGCCATCGGAACTATGTTGGGGTGTCTAAATTTCTACGTTGGACGCAGAATGTCACGAAGAAAGGAAAACCAGAAACAAACAGACCACAGGCCCTTTAGCTTCTTGTAGCACAGTGTTGACTCTGGTCTTTACTGAGTTTGTTCAGTGGAAGAAAATCTAATACCCCCCATATGATCTTTTCCACATTGTGTGGGAGAAAGTCAAGACTCACATCCCTAACATGCAACCGCTGCTGGACCAGCCACTGTTGCAGCGTACCAGCGTTCATTGTTACAGATGCCATTAACCTGCAGTCATTTACAGCTTTATTGTCTTTGCTGTAACACCGTTCAGCACTAAAGACCAACTACATGGTTAAAACTGAACACAGAGGAAGTGAAGCGGAGAGATCGCCGTGTTGACTGTATGCACAAAGACAAGCTGTGATGTCAGAGCCACACAGGGTCACGGCTGTCAGAGTGGTAGTGCGATGTGGACAGACAGTCAGGTCTTACCTTCTAAGACAGTGAGCTTGGCGCTGGTGTTGATCTCTCCCACGCTGTTGGTGGCGGTGCATTCATAGATGGCCTCATCGCGGTGGGTCCTCAGCGGCTGGATACGCAGCACTGAGCCTGAGCCGTCGTCAAACTCAATCACCTGAATCGGACAAAGAGCGGGTGTGACACAACGCCTGTTAACTTAAAGCTTTTAGGAATGCAAGACAGCTTTGGAAGTATCCTAGTATCGCTAGTCTGAAATAACTGTTCAATCCTTACATATGCAGAGAATTATGAGTTTGGTGCACTACAATCAACAGTCTTTATCAGAAATAACTTAAACTGACAAAACAGTTTAAGCTATCCAGATGATTCGTTACATTATCAGTCTGTCAGGATGCTTTTAAGACGTGTGCAACATATGTAAGAGTGCTAGTTGATTATAAGGAGAAGTTTCTCCTTTTTAAAATGCCAAACATTTACACAACTGCAGGAACCACTTCTGCAAAAGCCGTCATTTTAACTCACAACACTAACACCACTGTGCTCGGAGGAAGGTGGGCTGCATTCATGTCTATGACCTTTGGAGGAACAAAAACACCTCTGCACCACTCCATCCATTACAATGCTGGTATATAATAATCAACCTCCAAATACTGCATGTGACATTCAAACAGGTCACATCCCATTGTGTGATTATTACTACTCAGTTTGTTCAGTGTTTCAAGCTGAATTTTCCTTTTTCATCATTTATAATGTTTCCATACTTTGAAACATTCCCCCTGTTTTGTCCAAACAGGTTTCTGTTGTTGTTTTCCTGCAGAAGACAACTTTATTTAAAAAAACAAAACAAAACGACAAACCGACTTAAATGGCAGCTTTGGAAAATACATATTCAAACAGATTTTATTTTTATCATTTTCTTTTTTTAATAGAAGAAAAAGAAAAACATCACATCTTCATGTAAACACTTTTGAATAGTCATCATGTTTAGGCTCATTCACGCCAAAATTATTTAGGCTAAATCTTTAAAACAGTGCCATTGCACACACTTTTCAATCACACAGATGCAGGATTCATTATTTGCATTACAGTGGGGCAAAAAAGTATTTAGTCAGCCACCGATTGTGCAAGTTCCCCCACTTAAAATGATGACAGAGGTCAGTAATTTGCACCAGAGGTACACTTCAACTGTGAGAGACAGAATGTGAAAAAAAAATCCATGAATCCACATGGTAGGATTTGTAAAGAATTTATTGGTAAATCAGGGTGGAAAATAAGTATTTGGTCACCTCAAACAAGGAAAATCTCTGGCTCTCACAGACCTGTAACGTCTTCTGTAAGAAGCTTTTCTGTCCCCCACTCGTTACCTGTATGAATGGCACCTGTTTGAACTCATCATCTGTGTTTGTCGTTCAATAATGACTCAGGGTTCGTGAATATCATCGAGCATCATTTACTTCGAAACAAAGCAACCATTACACGTTAGTCATTCCATTCCAGGGGGCGGGTCCCCTCCTCTTGCTTCCCGTCTCACTGCGTGCATGCGCAGCATACTAATACGGAACAGGTATATTAAAGCAGCATTAATGAACAACATTGGTCAGATGTTCTACATCCCCTCTCTTTAGCTTATGGCTGTATAAACTGCTAACAACACCTTTAGCAATAACACGTTAATAACATGTCCATATCATAACATTCTAGCCTAAACATTAACAAATTACTTCACACCTTGAACTGTGTCATTGGTAAGGACACGGAGAGCATTTAACTTTGCTGACATCACATCACTTGTACTGTCCACTTTTTTTTTTTTTTTGTTTGTGTTACTGTCCATCTCTTACGCCTTAGTGTTCATACTTGGGGTTTGGTTTGCAGACCCTCCCAGATCGTGTGATGTAAGCATCACGTGCCGGGCGACAGGGGGACTGGACTGGGGCTTGTGTGAAGTGTTGCGTGTGGCTATGTGTTTGTTCGTCGGTTTGTGTCACGGGTTCTTGAATGTGCTGTGGGGAGTCAGTGGTAGGTGGTTGGGCTGCGGTGTAATCATCACGGGAATCTCCATGTGGTGGTGGTGGTTCAGAGACTGGGAGGATATGTCTGCGGTTTCGCCTGTACTCTCCAGCTCCTGACTGGACGATGTACGATCTGGGCTCTTCGCGGGCTTCCTTGATGGTTCCTAAGGAGTCATGTCCTTGACGCGTTTGCATCCGCACAACCTCACCTGGCATGAGGGGGCGGAGGGGTCTGCTGGACTTGTCATAGTATCTCTTTTGTGCCTGGCGCTTGTGAAGTAGGTTTGTTTTAACTGTTCTGTTGCTTTATTACTGGTGTGACTTCTGGGTCTATTTTCATGGAATAGATAACCGGAAGTTTACCAAGTTTATCTTCGAAGAGGTCTGAATACTCTGAGAAGATCTGTTCTGAAAAGGTGCTTTCCACTTCCTTAGTCACATGGTGGACTTCTTTGTTTAGTGTGATTAATTGTAAGTGAAGTGAGTCTGGTAAGCCAAGTAGGGGTTGTACGTCTCGTTTCACTATGAAGAACTGCAGAGGGTAGTCCTTGCCTGCAGAGTGGCATGAGAGTGTTGCTGTGCCAGCTGTTTGAATTTCCTCTCCCCCATATGCCACCAGTTTAGTGTTTCGTGATGGCATGAGTTTTTCATCATGTCTCAGTTGTTCAAAAAGGTTAGCTGGCATGACATTACATTTGGCGCCAGTGTCCACTTTGAGCTCTAAGGGTTTTCCATTAACATGCACCGTGGTGAAAATGTCATTCTTGTATGGAAAGCAGGGATTTATAGTGTCTATGTCAATTCCATTCACATAGAACATTTCTTCATCGCTGCCGTGCGCCTGCATTTCAATGTGGTTTACGGGTCTCTTTTTGAATTGCCGTGTTTGTGATGACTTGCAGCATTTCTGGAAATGATTCCATTTTTGGCACTTATGGCATTGCTGGCCATATGCTGGGCATTTGTCCCTTTTTGCCTCGTGGCTGCCCCCGCAGTTGTTACAGTTTGTGATTGCGTGAGCGAGCCTATGTTCTGGATGCGTTGCACGCCGTTCATTGCCTGTCTTTGTCTTGACTTTGTGTGGATTCTTTTTCTTTATTGTGTGATGCAAAGTGTCGACCTTTGCCGCCATTTGCTTTGGAGCCGCTAGAGCTTTCGTATGTCGATCTGTCTGCTCGAATATCTGGCACATTTCAATTGCTTTACTCAAAGTTAAGTCGCTGTCGCGCAGCAATTGCTTTCTCATGCTGTCGCTGTTTATGCCACAAACGAGTCTATCTCTGATGAGCTCGTCTTTAAGCTGGCCAAATTTACAACTGCCTGCCTTATTTTTTAAGTCACTCACATAAGACTCAACTGTTTCATCTGGCCGTTGGTTTCTGGTGTTAAACTTGTGCCTTTCCATTGTTATGTTTGTTTGGGGATTACAGAGTTCACGAAATTTGCGCTTTAGGCATTCCGGGTCTTCTCTCGATTCTGCTTCGGTCACCAGTCGTCTGTGTTTTCCTTCCCCCGCGTGCACAGCGGTTGCATAAACGAATGCGCGCTCCCGCTCGATGGCTTCAGAGCCGGCTAGGTTTAGCAGGATGAACGCTCTGGTCCGAGGATCCTTATCAGAATGAGCAGCGGCTATAAATATGTCATATTCCTGCTCGAATATACGCCACTTCTCTGCGATGTTTCCACAAAACACCAATGGGTCTGGTCTACGGAATCCGTCCGACATGGTCGCTGACGTTTAATAGCCTCTTGCTACGATAGCCTAGCAACGCTAGCTGGTTACTTGCTTGCTTCGTCCGTAAAGTGCTGGGAAAACTTTAGTCTTACCACTCCGTCGGCAGTGCTGGAGTAGATGACCGAACCACAACTTCTGACACCATGTTTGTCGTTCAATAATGACTCAGGGTTCGTGAATATCATCGAGCGTCATTTACTTCGAAACAAAGCAACCATTACACGTTAGTCATTCCATTCCAGGGGGCGGGTCCCCTCCTCTTGCTTCCCGTCTCACTGCGTGCATGCGCAGCATACTAATACGGAACAGGTATATTAAAGCAGCATTAATGAACAACATTGGTCAGATGTTCTACAATCTGTATAAAAGACACCTGTCCACAGCCTCAAACAGTCAGACTCCAAACTCCGCCATGGCCAAGACCAAAGAGCTTTCGAAGGACACCAGGAAAAGTATTGTAGACCTGCACCAGACTGGGAAGAGTGAATCTACAATAGGCAAGCAGCTTGGTGTGAAAAAATCAACTGTGGGAGCAATCATCAGAAAATGGAAGACATACAAGACCACTGATAATCTCCCTCGATCTGGGGCTCCACGCAAGATCTCGTCCCGTGGGGTCAAAATGATCATGAGAACGGTGAGCAAAGATCCCAGAACCACACGGGGGGACCTGGTGAATGACCTGCAGAGAGCTGGGACCAAAGTAACAAAGGTCACCATCAGTAACACACTACAACGGCAGGGAATCAAATCCCGCAGCGCCAGACGTGTTCCGCTGCTGAAGCCAGTGCATGTCCAGGCCCGTCTGAAGTTTGCCAGAGAGCACATGGATGATACAGCAGAGGATTGGGAGAATGTCATGTGGTCAGATGAAACCAAAGTAGAACTTTTTGGTATAAACTCAACTCGTCGTGTTTGGAGGAAGAAGAATACTGAGTTGCATCCCAAGAACACCATACCTACTGTGAAGCATGGGGGTGGAAACATCATGCTATGGGGCTGTTTTTCTGCCAAGGGGACAGGACGACTGATCCGTGTTAAGGACAGAATGAATGGGGCCATGTATCGTGAGATTTTGAGCCAAAACCTCCTTCCATCAGTGAGAACTTTGAAGATGAAACGAGGCTGGGTCTTCCAACATGACAATGATCCAAAACACACCGCCCGGGCAACAAAGGAGTGGCTCCGTAAGAAGCATTTGAAAGTCCTGGAGTGGCCTAGCCAGTCTCCAGACCTCAACCCCATAGAAAATCTGTGGCGGGAGTTGAAAGTCCGTGTTGCTCGGCGACAGCCCCAAAACATCACTGCTCTCGAGAAGATCTGCATGGAGGAATGGGCCAAAATACCAGCTACTGTGTGTGCAAACCTGGTAAAGACCTATAGTAAACGTTTGACCTCTGTTATTGCCAACAAAGGTTATGTTACAAAGTATTGAGTTGTATTTTTCTTATTGACCAAATACTTATTTTCCACCCTGATTTACCAATAAATTCTTTACAAATCCTACCATGTGGATTCATGGATTTTTTTTTCACATTCTGTCTCTCACAGTTGAAGTGTACCTCTGGTGCAAATTACTGACCTCTGTCATCATTTTAGGTGGGGGAACTTGCACAATCGGTGGCTGACTAAATACTTTTTTGCCCCACTGTATCTTATCTGATTTATTATGAGAATGTCATGCATCAAAAATGAGGGCAAAAGGGAGGAGATGGCGTTTAATCGATTATAACACGAGGTCAGAAATATAAGTGCTGACATGAGTAGTGTCCACAGAAACCTCTGAATCTCAGCTAAAAGCTCATGTAAACCATGTCTACAAACACCAAAGCAAAGACACCAAACAGCTAAAAGAGCAGTTACGTCACCATGAATCTGTGGACAGGTAATATCCATATTTTGATTTATGATTTTCTGGAGTTAAAGGGGAACCAAAGCATATTTTCAAAGGTGTTATATGCTATAAAATACTTTTAAAAATTAGGTGAGGGAAATAAAAAATAAATGTTTCTATGTTTGAGTCACAGTAACTTTGACACAGTAACATGTGCAGTAATATTTACAGCTCTGATGACATCTCACCAGTGTTAGCTGGTCAAGTAAGAAACACTTAAATATTAAGTTAAATTTGAAAACTGTTTAAAAAAAATAGATCCCCATTCCAGATTCCAAAATGTCATGTGACAATCTGATCTTTGATCCTTTGAAGCTTTTCCTTAAGTAAGGGTGAGAAACAGCAATTTTTAGTTCGTTTCCTCGCAGCCTTCAAACGTTCACTACAGAAACATTCGGAAACCTCTCAGAGTCATCGGATACAAACGCCAACAAAACGATTACGCCGCCTCTCCTTCCTTGCGTGGCCGGCCAATTTCTCCAAATGGCCTCTTATCCATCCAAAGGGCATTGCAGGAGAGTAGGAATGAAAACAAGCATCTCCAGAACAAAATTCAACAAATTGAAAAAGAAAAAGTTCACCTGGAGAAGAAGTGCTTACAAATGGAAGCACAAAACAAACACCTGGAAGAAACACTACAGCGCCAGCCCGACATCAACATTATTAATGAGGGCTGGGGGATCAAGTTTGCTCAAGCCAGAGAGCAGATTGTATTCCTCATCAAAGAAAACAAGAAAAAGAGCGCTGAAGTTAAAGAAATGTCCGAGCAGCTTCAAGGCAGGAAAGCCACGATTGATAAGATAGAGTGGGATCTCCAATACATGGACCAACAGAATCAGCTGCTCCAAAGAAAGCTTGATGAAGCTGAAGACAAAAATAAAGAAGTCCTCCAACAGAAGGAAGAACAGGACACAAAGCAAAACGACCTGCAGCGCGAGCTCCAAGGCATGCAGGAAAAGTACAGAATGGTGAAGGGAAGGTTGGACCAAACACTGCGCCAAAATAAAGACCTCCTTCAAGAGAAAGAGCAACAGCAAGAAAGAAGAAACCATCGATGAGTTGAGAAGCCTCATCCTGGACAAAAAGGCGCTCGTGGAAAAGTCCATGAAAAAGAAGAAAAGATTCTTCTGCTTGTTCCGGAAGAGGGACAATACCGCTTCTTCAACTGATGTAGCCTCGTCTTGCTCCACCTCTGTTCACCCCCCAACCAGTCCCGGCAGTTGACTGCCCCCTCCTGAGCCTGGTTCTGCCGGAGGCTTCTGCCCGTTTAAAGGCAGTTTTTCCTCCCCACTGTCGCCTAGTGCTTGCTCAGAGGGAATTGTTGGGGTTTTCTCTGCTCTACCTTCTTTCTTTACTTACTTGTTAACTTTTTGTTCTTACCTCATTTAACCTACTTTCTTTATTTACTTGCTTGTTTAACTCTTTTTTCAACTTATCTAACAAAATAAAACAGTTGAATTTATCCTTTGAGTATTGTTCCTCTAATCTTTACAGAGTTTTTCCAAAACACTTTCAAACATTCAGATCTGTCTTTCATTTTCTTCTTGAAACTTCATGAACGGTGAACTATAAACTCTGGAACATGGTTTGAAACACTGAAATTGTTTCAGCTGAAACTGGCAAAGTCATACGTGTGTGTGTGTCACAGGTGATATGGTGTCACTGGATGGGGACGTTCCCTCTGCGTCCCATTAGCATCGGCCAAACCGAGGTTTCAGTGTCACTACAGTCGATGGAGCGCGTCTAATTTTAGGGAAGATTTGGATGAACTGAAGTGGCAGCTGCCAGATTTCATTCTGATTGCTTTGTTTGCAAGCGGAGCACCAGATCAGCACTTTGCCCCAAAGCTCCTGATGGAAGCAGCACAAGAGTGAGAAATGAGGGAAATCATTTAGACAATAAGGTGGAAATAAAAAAAAATGAAGAGTGCAGCAGCTCAAAGAGCAAAAGAAAGAATGCTTGGAATGAGCTGAAGGACAAATGTGCTAACAGACTTGACTGGATATCAGGTATGTAAGGGCTTTAGAAATGTTCGAGGGGCTGTGGTTAAGAGTCAGGGTCACGGCACTTCCTCCCCTCTGAAATGCGTGCGACCCAAGCAGTGGACTGGCAGAAATCAAATTCCTGCCCCAATGAAGGAAGTGTGGAGCTGCACTTTCTTCCTGCCTCAGTAGGAGGTCGATCCAGCGAGCACACAGGGAAGCCATCAGTTTAACTCTTAGCCCAAAGGAGAATCATTCCCATTGCTCCGCGTGGTACGAGCCAGTTATATATCCATTGTACAGACGTAGAATTATTTCAAACGAATAAGATCAGAGCTCCTGCGTACAGAAAGTGGGGTTTGACACACATGGAGGCTGCAGGAAAGACAACCTTAGAACAAGGAGCCGAGCAACGTCAAGCAGCAGCAGAGAAACAAACAAACAAACAAAACACGGTCCACTGTTGAGGCTCTTCTAAAACAGTGTTGGTTTGTCTGTTCTTGTTCCAAAAGGAGAGTTAGGTTATAAACTCACCCATCACTCAGTGAACCTTTCTGTCTATCACAGGAATACTGACGGATTTACTCACCTAACCTGAAAACCAGATTAGACGCTCTGTTCTCAGCTGTTACTGTTTTCATCACACTGCCATTTCTCTGTTAGCCATTCATATCTAACGCTGCACACTTACACGCTCTCATGTAAACGCTTTTGTTAGCTGAAACAAACTCAGATACTCTACAAACCTCGAAGGACATTTTCTGCATGTTGAAACCAAAACCGAGCCCTGGTTGAAATGTCAACGCCTGCATTCATGTACTGTTTACTTCAAGCTGCCTACAAACACTCGAAGATGTCCAGGAATCATTGTTTATCTTTAATAACTCATCAGTGTGGACACTGGGCTTAAGGACATGCTATGCCTCGCTGCTGCTATCACTGAACTAGATCTTTAACCTTTGTATGTGCTGCTGTTGCCTTTTTCAAGAGAATCATCGTCTGGTTGTGGAAATATAAGTGCTGTGACGTGTTCTGTAGTACAATAGCCGATAGCTCAGGACTCTCCCACCGTGCACATATCTTGTGTCTTCCAAAGAGAGAACTTTACAGCTAACATATCCAGATACTAGGCTACTATAATTTTGAAGTGAAAGACACTCACCGGTCTGCATGCTCAATTTCTAAAACTATAATGAATACAATACAATTCAGGTAAGTTGCAAAATATAGATATATAACGTATCATGAATATATGTGCTGTGACTATGTGAAGAGCAAAGTCTGAACAAATCTGGAGCATCTAATGAAAAACAAAACATTAAACAGGTAGGTGAGCAAATATGACCCCTGTGTGAAAGGATATTTTCATGAGGATTAAAATAGTTGGGCTGTGGCTATTTATAGACCAAGATTAAAGCTTTTTAACTGCAGAAATCAAATAAAACAGAATAACAGACAACGTAAGTGAAAGTACCGAGGGAGTACTGGACTGTCTGTACTGGGAGGTGGTGCATCCACACCACACACAGGGTCGCCATCAGTTTAAATAATGCTGAGCAGACAGGTGGAAGATAATTCCTATTACTCACAACGACAGGAACCAAGTGTCTCCGTCTATGCAGGACTCATGTTGAGTCACTTCAGCTGAAGTCATTTGGGTTGGCTGGCAGCTAATGAGCCTTCCTGCTGCTGCAGAGTCCTGCAGGCAGGCTTGTACAGTCCTATTTATTAAGCTTTTGCTGTGTGTGTTAATGCAGCTGCATGAATAAAAGGTCGACTTTCTGCTCAGTGCTTCTGTTCGTTGTATAGAAGCCATTTTGCAGTAGATGAAAAAATATCCTTCAAAGTTCACTTCATTTAATTTTGTCACAAAGCACATCAATCACAAACGTACAAATCTGTGAATAAATAGAAAAACATAGCATTACATCGTATGCAGCAGTCCTGTTTGACTGGCTTGACTTATAGGTTTGATCACACAAATAATCGGTCATATTATTAGTTCAGTGCTATAAGTCAATCTCGGTCATTAGCTACGCAAATCCTTCCAGTGCCGTAACTCAGCTCGCTTGTTAAATGAAGACACAACATTCCTCTCTCCCCACCAACCATCGACTCTATCGGATGAAGCTCGTGGTGTTTTTTTAATAGACATGAAAAACTATTCAGGTGTCATTCTGGGCCTCTACAACATTTTATTAGCGCTGTTTATGTGCAGCACATATTCAAGCTTGAAGGTACCAGATCAATTCATGTAAACTAGGCCAGCTTCACTCCAACTGTTGCTGGTAGTTCGTTTCCATCTTCATTCAAGTCAGGTCAAATGTTCAAAAGATCAAGGTTATAGCAGGGCTAGTGCTAATTCACCTCTGAGGACAGAAGGATACACTTTGCTTATTATTTGATGACAGTTTTCTTTCTTCACTTATGTTGTGAAAGAATCAGTCCCTGTTTTGCAGCAGGCTGTAAACATACTTTAACAAGGGAGTCGGTGCAGATTGATGCGCTTTTGAAGCCAGCCTCAAGTGGCAATTTAGAAGAATTGTGGTTTTTGTTGCTACCACACAGCACACACTTTTCAGCTGCACGGGTTGGCTGCGTTGTCCTGCCATTGATGTAAATGTTGCTTTAACTGCACAACTAATTACTGCTGCAGACAGAGCACAGACAGCCCATAGGCAAAGGCCTTCCAGACCCCGTCTATCCTCAAACACACTGCAAAAAATGTTAAGGAATTTAAGCTCAACTCCACCCATTAAACCTAAAGGTCCTATCCTGACACTGAGCCTTTACTGGAAATGACTTGTAATCATGTACTTTAAAAAAAAGTGCATGATTACAAAACGTATTTAAAGGTCACACAGCCTAAAGTTACATTAAAAAAACTACAGAGAGACGTTTTAACTCTGCATATTTTATCTTCTGCCAGCGTTTTGTAGCTTGCACATGTATCTAAATTACGCTGATTCAAAATGTCACCATGCATGTATTTTTTAATTATTGTTTTTAGTACTAATGCTGATAGACGAGATAATCAGGGTTCTGTTCACTGAATTTTTCAGAATTATGCAAATAAAGAAAAGACATTTAATATCTAATCAAAAGGTATTTCAACTTGTCATTAAAATGTCGTGTTTGTTCACAGAGAGGTGAAAATACACTTTTTTGCCTTTTACGAATAAAAGAAACACAAATGATCCAGTTGAGATCAGCAGATATGAACTTTGTTGGTACGTCAGTGTTTTTTCTGGGCTCCTATGAGTCAGAGGTCGTCTCAAGGGCAAGAGAGCGCATTCAGAAAGTCTAAAAATGTGCAGAACTCATTCAGTAATAACTGTAATAAAAAGGAAGTGTATTGCCGTCCACAGGGACATTTATTTCCTGCATTTGACCCGGCCTAACGCCTGAAAACTGGCTTCCAAGTGTAATGCAGATATAAACAGTGCCCTGTTTCAGTCGGCTGGAGACGTTGGCGTAAACACGTAACCTCGACACATAAAAGCCATGCTTGAGCCATAGACTGTATATTAAAGATGGACACTGCCACTATAACGTCCACGTTTCACATACAGTCTGTGGTTTAAACTCGGGACCCTCTCACTAAGAAGCCACGATGCTTATTACTGAGCCCATGTGCGGTCTTCATTTGGCTTTAGATATCTCTAAGCTTTGAATAAAAACAGGCCCTCTGAATGTGACGGACATTTTCCCTCTTTTTTCAGATGTTTTAATGAGAAGATCTCCAGTCAAAAATGTAAAAAAGAAATCATTAGTTCCACAGTTTTTCTGTCTGGTTTCAGATCAGTTTCCAGCACACACAGCCTTCACAAAGTCTACAACCTCTTTCCTGCATTTCAAAGTGAGAAATAAAACTTTGGTATTTGAGCTTTAATTGTTTGCTGTTCTGCTGAACAAAATGAAATGCACTCAATTCAAATTTAATTTCACGATGTCAAATTTTAAAAGCTTCACTCATAACATAGACATGTGAGACATGTGAGAGATGCTTTTGAGCGAAATCACACACACTAAATAAACCTGATGTGCTGGCCATAGCAGGTTATTAGAGTTCTGCTCCACCATTGAAGCCACAGACATCAAAATCTGCACCTCCTCCTCTAATTCTGAGCCTCAAGTGTTTTCATTAGAATAACACAACTAACATAATTTGCATTAAGTGGTTTTCAAGCAGGCACTAAATGGAGAAAGCTGCTGTGTCTGATTTTTTGTGCATGGTAGTAATGAATAAATACACCACCAGTCTGCAGTTTGGCCTCTCCTGCTAAATGCACACACATCTTCTTGAGCGGCATGTTGCATATGTTCTATAAAATGACAGCGTGTGACCTGCTGCTCTGTATCACACAAATGCAGACAGGTAATGAGCAGTGAAGGTGTGAGACAAGGAGGTGTTGCACATTCAAACACTTCAGACAGGGAGCTCACGCGTCGTACCTCAAAGCGCTGGGAGCTGACTTTCTTTCCCTTTTTCATCCAGGTAATGCGAGGCTTGGGCTCACCGACCGCCTGGCATACGAACGACGCCACTCCTCCCGAAATCCCCGTTTGATCCTCGGGGGACTTGATGAAGCTGGGCGTGCCTAAGGGAAAGAAACGGAGATGAGGGCAGGAAGAGAGCAAAACCAGAGTCAGATGAAGAGCCCTGACAGAGAAACATCTCTGTACTTGCTTTAAGTCCTGCAATAACAACATGCTCTTTCAAAAGCTGTTTCATGCCTGTAGCCACACCCAGCCGTAAAAACAGCCCAGCACCATCCTTTCCCTGAAAATATGCAACATCCATCAGTCTTATTAGTAGTGGCAGAGCGCAGGCAGATGTGAACGGACAGATGGAAACCTTGAAAAATCTGCTTTGAATGCATGAATAAACATGAATCATAAACCAGCCCTGTGACCATAATACTGTACATCACCAACATGAAAGGCTGAAACAAGTGTTGTGCATGGATAATAGTGCAGCTCAGAAGATCATTTTTAAAATTCATGTCATGGTCTCACATGTTAACCATACACAGTGGTGGTTTGGACCACTAGTGGAGTTATGATGCAATGTTTAAATGAGCACTGGACCTGGTTCTCGACTAGCAACTTCATAAAAATACAATGAGAAATGTAGCAATATATGTATATCCCTCCTCTCGTGTTAGGGTCGGCACCGACCCATTTTAAATTTCAAATGCATAAAAAAACCACATAGATTTGTTTATTGTATCAAGGCTTTTTGACTTTGTCAGGAACCTCTATTTCTACAAAATAAAACCAAAAAAAAATATTTTCACTAAATTATAAAATGCCCTAGTTAAAATTATGACCTTTGTGTTGTTAGGGTCGGTTTCGACCCAGGTATAATATTATGAGTATAAAGCAATAATTAAAGCCAAAACTGAAATCATAAGTGCACTGTCAGCTAAAACACTTACAGCAAGCGCCTCTCCTAATCATATGAGCTTTAGGGGATTCTTATTTTGCATGTTTTTTGCAGTATACCTGCACAAAAACAAAACAAAATAAACACGGGCATGTGAGGTGAATTCACTATTTGAGTGGCCATTTGACTTCCAGAGTGCACATTTACAATTTGCAGCATACAAAAAATGAGAAGAAGATTCACAGTGAGCCAAGTTCAGGATCATATTTTTGGTGAAAATGAAGGAGAGGACACAGAGCAGCATAGCGATTCAGATGGGCAGGTTTCTAAGGAGGAAGACAATGTGGACTATCATCCAGAAGACACGGACACATCTGATCAGAGGTGGAGGTCGCTGGTGCTGAAGCTACTCCTGCTGAAAGATTCAAGTCCAAAAATGGTAAGATCTTTTGGAGCTCAGTACCTCATGATGTACATGGCAGGGCAGCTGCTGCAAATGTCATCAAAATGACCCCTGGAATCACAAGGTTTGCTCTGACCAAAGTCAGTGACATCAAGAGATGTTTTGAGATATTTATGCCATTGTCACTAGAAAGAATCATCATTACTATGATAAACCTTGAAGGAAAAAAAAGTCCATGGCGACATGATGAGGAATACCTGGATGCTTTCATTGGTGTTCTTCTTGCTGGAGTGTACAGATGCTGCAATGAGGCCACTGATCGTCTATGGCAGGGGTGCCCAATCCCAGTCCTCGAGAGCTACTATCCTGCAGCTTTTAGATGCATCCCTACTCCAACACAGCTGAATCAAATGAATGGCTTGTTATCAGGCCTTTGCCAAACATGATGGCATGCTGAAGAGGTAATCAAACCATTTGATTCAGCTGTGTTGGAGTAGGGATGCATCTAAAAGCTGCAGGATAGTAGCTCTCGAGGACTGGGATTGGGCAGCCCTGGTCTATGGGATGCATCGACAGGCAGAAACATTTTCTGGGCAACGATGTCACTTCACACATTTGATATCATTTTGATTCAAGAGTCCTCAGATTTGACAACAGAGAGATCAGACCGAGGTCTGACAAGCTTGCTCCCATCAGGGATGTCTGGGAGAGATGGGTGCAGTTTCTTCCACTGATGTTCATCCCAGGGCCAGTGACAGTGGATGAACGTCTTGTCCACTTTTTGAGGAAAATGCCCCTTCCGGCAATATATACCCAGTAAGCCAGGGAAAAACGGCAGAAAAATCTGGGAAGCCTGTGATGCAAAAACCAACTATGCCTGGAATGTACAGATTTTCACAGTCAAAGCTGCGAGTGGCACTCCTGAGAAGAAACAATGAAAATGTGTGGTCCTCCATATGACCACTGGACTGCAGGATCACAATATCAGCTGTGATATTTTATTTTATTTTTTACCAGATATGACCTTGGACAAGAACTTCACAAAGGAAACTGAGGTGAAGCTGTATCATTGGGAAGTGATAAAAAGCCCACAATTACCCACGGCTATAACCAAAACAAAGGAGGAGAGGACTTTTTCTTTTTTTCAGTTTATATTAAAGGTCTACTGCTGAAAAAAACAACCTTTTTTTGTCTTTTCTTGATGTAAATGTCTATGGGTCGAAATTGACCCGTAACACCATCGATGTCATTTTAGTTATTAATCTTAAAATGAAAAAAATCAATAAAACAGATTTATTTAAGAGATGTGTCCTATACCCCTCAGTAATACTCAGGTAACACAGAAACCTTTTATTTATTAATATGATTCTCTTGAGGTTAATTTTACAATTTTTTTTAAATTGAAATCGAGGGGTACAGTGACAAAAAAAGACCCAGAGGCCCACGCCAAAAGTATTAAAACCAACATTTTCATGGATAAGGAAGCCTAACAAGGTAACCAAGAGATGAGAAACAAATTGGATGATAACTTATTGTTTTTAGTATATTTTATAGCTGATTTAATTCACGGGTCAAAACCGACCCGCTAACATAAGAGATGATAACAGAAAGCTAACACGAGAGGAAGGATATATGTATAAAACCTGGAGAAGAAGGCTTACCAATGTAAGCAAAGCAAGACAATTCTACATGGTGCTGTCCATGAACCACAGAGTGAATATAGATACAGAACTTCAAAGGATATTAGAGGGTAAAACTGCACACTTTCTATCGCATCTGTTAACACGTTGCTGCAAATCGATTCAGAGCATTTAACAGAGCACTTCAGAGGGTCATTAATATGGACAAAAAAAAAATCCCAGGACACCGGGGTTTAAGCTGCTGCCGTCTGGCAGGAGGTTCATGCTGCTGAGGTCCCGGACAAACAGACTCAAGGACAGCTTTTACAACAGGTAACTAATCAGCGCTAACAGCTGACCTGATCGGCTACCTGCCTGGACTTTTGGGGGGGCAACAACAATAACAATAATAATATTTATATTTGCAACAAGGCGCAATAATTATAATAATGTGCAACAATAATAATGTGCAATACACATAAACTTTTTCTTCTTTTTATACTTAATTTAAGTTACTGTGTCGTACGCAGTGCCGACGTCGGACAGTTTTCCAGTTTCATTGCACTATTGTACTCTGTATGACTGCAATGACTATAAAGAGATATCTTATCTGATGACGTCACCACAGCCCTCAGCAGGATAAACATGATTGTGAGACTTTCTGAGAACATCGAGACGACGTGTTCCAAATCGTCTTACTTAAAGTTCTAAAGATATGATAAACTGACACGAACGTCACTGCTTAATTACTATCATCACACAAAAGACATCCTAATACTGCTTCTACTTTGGTTTTATTTTGTTTTATTTTCTCATGTGTTTTACCTTTTTCAAAATTATTCCTCAATCAGAGACCAGATGCATCTCCTGGTAGTTGTGACATATCTGATGGTATTATGACTAAAGAAATATCCCTCCATAGTTACAAATGTTTACTGAACAAATCCGAGTTTTAAACAGTCATTTGATGTGTTTGGGACAGCTGAGCTAGTTATAACTCGTGAAATGAAGCCGGAGTTTTGATTCCATTTGTAGGGGTTTGCTTTATCTTCAAGGTTTAGGGTTTGAAATAAAACAATAAAGCTACATCAGAAACAGACACAATACAGAGAGCCTAACACTTCCAGGAGCTTTGAAGAACATGTTCAGGAATGAATCTTAAACAGAGTGTGTGTGTGGATTAGTCTGTCTTTGAGGAGCAATCATTCACTGTGCAAACTAAAACCATTACAACAATGTTATATGTCTGCGCTGGGGGCTGCTCTCTGGTACCACTAAAGATTATTTTTAAATGATTATTTAAGTAGGGATCTGTCACAGCAGTGTGTATGGTTTGTCTGACTGTGATGTAAAATCAACATTTGTGAGACACAATCAAATCACTGTTTGCGCATATTTGTCATTTGTTGTATGACAACAGAAACTGAGTGATGATTACATGAGAGCAGCCAAACTGTGTGTTTGCATCCGTGTGTGGTCCTAACACATTTAAGCTCAGTCTACAACCGAGATGCTAAAAGGAAATCTTGGTGCCAGAACAGAGTCGCAGAACAGAGCTGCAAATATGGAACCAACGCCTGCGTTAGTTCATGCAGGCCAAGAAGTCGAGCTCAAGCCAAGCATTTCAGTGCCATCCCACACCGGATGATGGGCTTAGCTACAAATCGAATTGGCTAATCTTATGTACGGCTTGCTATTTAAACTGCTTTAGCCTTCCCATAGTTCCTCTGTGTCTGCAAGCCACTTTGCAACCCAACTCCAGCCCAGTTCCTCCTTTTTACACCATATCTGACTTACATCTGTTTACTGTGTGCTCTGTTCTGAACAGAGGTATTGCTGCTGCCTTCCCTGCCTCAGTCTTATGTACATATTTCACAAAGAAGAAGGGGAAGAAACAAAGTTACTCCAGATGGACAAAACCGTCTACTTTTGATTAAAGTGTAGACGGGGGCGATTGTGGCTCAAAGAGTTGGCAGTTCGTCTTGTAAACGGAAGGTTGCCGGCTCGGACAGTCTCGGTCGTTGTGTCCTTGGGCAAGACACTTCACCTGCCGCCTACTGGTGATGGCCAGAGGGGCCGATGGTGCGATATGGTGGCCTCGCTTCTGTCAGTCTGCCCCAGGGCAGCTGTGGCTACAACCGTAGCTGCCTCCACCAGTGTGTGAATGTGAGAGTGAATGAATAGTGGCATTGTAAAGTGCTATATAAATGCAATCCATTATTATTATTATAAAGTGATCCTGACCCAGGGACAGACTGTCTCTTTGAATCAATGCTACTAAAAGTAGATGACTTTCATTGCCCCTGTTGTCATTTGTGCCCATGAAGTTGGAATGCTTTCAGACATGTTTTGTTGGATGCGCTAACAAATTGATTGAGTGATTGATTGTTTGAGTGATATATCAACTAGGTTGTATGTTGAGTGTCTGTATGGGGCCTTAGGCCTGGATTGCTTGGGTGTATCTACGGTATGAGAATACTGTATTTTATATGTATTTCTATCTTTTATATCCTATCATTATAGTTTTTAAGTATTTAATTATAGTTTTTAAGTATTTATCTTTTGTGATGTTGCACTGACCAGAGACATCTTTCAATTTCATTGTACCTGTGACAATGACAATAAAGAATATTCATTCATTCATTCATTCATTCATTCACATGTAATATTTATGCACCAGTGTCAGTGCAGTGATTTGTAGAAAAAGCCTGGTGTTCATATTTCCAGTTTTTCATGTAGAAGTTTTCCTCTAATTTGGTGTGAAACTTGTTTTGGCAATGTGACAGCTTGCTGTTCTCTTACTGCTGCGTTAAGTTACTGCTGACGCAAATCCAGCATGTCCTGCTGCTTCTGCATCACATTAAAAAAACTACAAGTGACAAACCAGTCAAGCCACCGTGAGCTGAAGAAGCCTGCAGGTGACAGGCACTTGACTGTGACCAGCACACCTCCATCACACCATCAAGGTGAGCAGGTTTACCTTGCTGTCCAGGCTAATGCAGTGGAAGAATACACAGTCCACCTGCTGCTTACAACACCTAATTTCTGCATTGCTCAGCTTGACTAATCGCCGTCCGATTAAAGAAAAACTCTAAAGGCTTCCAGGCAATTTAATCATTTAATCATCGTCTTAAACTAATTGCATTTAGTGCAGTTGTGTTACTACATTAACTTTTAGGAAATGCTGATAACATTTATGATAAATTGTTTTACTCTTAAGATAATATCACAGAATCTAAATTCATTTTAACACAAAGCAGCGTCTTGAAAAAAGATAATTGATGTGGTGGAACAAGCTAGTCATGTGTGATGTTATTAATATTTCTAGCATTGGTGTGGCGAGTCTCTGAGCCTCCGCTCATGTGTTGAATTCTTGTTAAAAAGAACACCCAGTCCTGTTAGCGCTCCATGGTAACACTAACAAAGACCGGCTCTCCTCCCGAGACAGACTGCTGTGAATGTGGAGACTTTGACTAATGATTAAATATTCCTTGTTGGAGCTCCTCACCTCAGAGGCCTCACCTTTTTCCCACAGAACGAATCGTAATGTTGCCGTTTTCCTTTGGAGGTAGAAGCGGCTTCTTTATTGCGGGTCAGTGTGTAAAGACGGCTGAGACAGGTGGAAGATACTTGAAGTGTTGGTGTTATAAAGCATCAAAGTCTTGTCATTCTCAGTGGCTTCCTCCCCTGCGTCATCGCTGCTCCCGATTCCCCCCTGTCAGCATGTCTCCTCCAATAACACTTTGTTTCTCTGATGTAACTTTGAAAAGCAGCAGGCTGCTGTCTGCCTGACTTCTACTTGTGTGGTTAGTGGTTCATGGCTCCTTTCCATACAAACCCCTGTGATATATATACTTTCAGATTTTGTGCTACAGCACCCGAACTCACAAATACGTGAGTCCTGTGATTGAGCTACAAACACAAAGAAACATTAGGTACTTTCAGACCTTTTAACCTTTTTTTCTGTCTGCACTGCAAAAAGTGATGACCACTGTATTTCCTGTGCACAGAGATTGGCATCAGTGTCGTCACCAGAGAAAATGAAGAGTTGATTCAGTAATTTACAGCCATGAGAGGCAAATTAACTATTAGTAATGCAAAGGGGGTAGGTTCAACTTTTGCTAATTTTAAGGCAAAGCCGTGTACCAGCTTCGTCTGTGGATGGGCCTTTGGGGCTACAGTGCTCCCTCGCTGTAACGCGGTTCACCTTTCGCTGTTTCGCTGATTTTTTTGGTGCAATTTTGCATGTGTTTATTTTTTTGTTTTTTCCACAGTGCATTGTGTTCTGCGTCTTGATTGGCTATAGACCATTGTCAATCAATCTCATGCCGTGTCTCCCGTACAGTACAAAATGCTTTCAGCTCGTCAACTTTACATAAATCTTTGATGGCTACCAGTGTGACTCTGAAGTGCTGTACAACAAACACAACACTAACTGACAGGCCTGATAGGTCACAGGCATAGATACCAGTGACAAGGCTGGCTAGTTATGCTAACAGCCGCATCTGTCAGATATCTGTCTCCAATACAAAAGATAGATGCATGTAGTATATCAGTCATTTCAGTCATCATGTCTAAAACGTGCACAGCTTACCGTGTTCCATTTCTACCCCATCAAAATTCAACCACTGTGCTACTAATTATGTTATACAGACGTTTATCACGTGGGGCCATATGAACATAGCTGCCTTTCATATTGGACATGATATAAAAGGCAGTCACAAAGAAACAAGTGTATTTTCCAAATGGTTATCAAGCGATTTCTTGGGTGTAGCAGGTTGAAATCAGTCGTGAAGAGTGTTGCACCACAGTCATTCTTCTAATTGCTTTGCTCACTGGGAGATTGCTGTGGTTGCCTGTAGTTGAAGGCAGCCACTCGTGTTAAAACGTTAAAACAACAATTTTGCTAATTGGAAATGGAGACCATTCACCTTCAAAGTGAAAGCTGTGCCTTGGTGTTACAGCACATTTCAAAATTCACAAAGGTTTTTGCAGCTGGTTGAGGAATGCAATTTTTTTCCTAGGAAGCTATGATTGAAGAGCATCACTGAAAGCTCTGTAGGCCTGAGTGACTGGGCTACAGCAATCTACAACTACTCTCCAGTTGGTCAGGGAATACACATGTGATACATAGAAATACACTTTTTAAATGTAAGTAAAAGTAGTGTGTATAGCATACGCAGCATGGAGTGTAGAAGAATCCAAATGAAGTTCTGAGATTATACATTTTGTTGAAATCTGATGCAAAACCCTCATTTGTTCATAACTGTGTGTCATCACCTTCATAAAGGTTGCCGTCTTTTGTTTAAATCCTTTCCTTTGACCCCCTTCTAGGTTTCCACTTTAAAAAATGCAGTACATGTAGCTGCGTTTCATACAGTGTCGGCGCTGACACACAAATGCTGATAAATTTATTAGAAACATCGAGCACGGAATAAAAGCCGTCTATCTTCTCTGGATGCAGCTGTGTGATGGCAGCACAGGCACCTTTATGAATCAAAATGAAATTGTCTTCACACAACATTTCTATGATTTATTTTGAAACTTCAATTCACATGTACAATACACTCTGTAATGTGATGTATGTGCTGCAGCTACGAGTCGGAGCTGCTTCTGCGTGTCCGCTCATGCAACAGCCTCAGCCGAGGAGCCCGTACCATCAATCAGCAGTCAACACACTTCACAGCACCGTGACAGCAACATTTTCAGAGTGGCAGGCTGCAAGGAGAAATGCGAATGTTTCAAGCAGGGGTTAAATCCTTTTTCTTCCCCAGCAGGGAGCCACGAAGAGCCTTTTGCAGGCGAGGCGAGACATTTTAACATCAACTTTTAGCAGCTGATAAGTTTGCTCTTTAAAGTTCAACGTGACTCCAAACCCACTTGTACAGTTGGATCCAACAGTTTGTCCTTAAGAACATTTCTTGTAACAGAAATTGTACATCAGATTGATATAAGGTCCCGATGATGGTCAGTGTTCAGGAGGGAAATACTTTCACTGCATTATGCAAAACGTGTTGGCAGAATGAAAGAATCAAGTCTGCAGAGTTTCATCCGAGGAGCCAGAAGTGGGCGGGGAATAAGTGGGCGGGGAAGAAGTGGGCGGGGAAGAAGTGAGCGGCTCAGACCATTATTAAGATATTTATTTCCCATGGCTGTTGATCATTGACCCAAGGCCTAACACTCCAAATATAAAACATGCTTGTGCCCTCTGCTCTTTTCTCGGGCAGCTGTCGGTTGCCTTGAACTCCCATTATTCTCTGACCCGTGTTTGCAGCTGTTTCTTGGCCTTATTTTCTTAGAAATATAGTAAATGGCCTGCATTTATATAGCACTTTTCTAGTCCCTAAGGACCCCAAAGCACTTTACACATCCAGTCATTCACACACTGGTGATGGCAGTTACATTGTAGCCACAGCCACCCTGGGGCGCACTGACAGAGGCGAGGCTGCCGGACACTGGCACCACTGGGCCCTCTGACCACCACCAGTAGGCAAACATGGTTAGTATCTTGCCCGAGGATATTTGGCATGCAGTCAGGAGGCAGCCTGGGATCGAACCACCGACCTTCTGATTAGTGGCTGACCTGCTCTGCCACCTGAGCTACAGCCACCCATATGGCTGTAGCAATATGCCTGTTTGACATCTTTAACAGGCATCTATGATGACGAGAGAGGAAAACAGTTAAATACTCTGTGTGTGACACATAAGCATGCAGTTATCTGTTCATCATGAACTCTTTTGTTTTCCTATTGTAATTTTTACTGTAGGGAATTAATAGTAAGATACAGATTATTGGGCAGCGCGGTGGTTAGCACTGTTGCCTCACAGCAAGAAGGTCCTGAGTTCAATTCCACCATCAGGCTGGGGTCTTTCTGTGCTTCCTCCCACAGTCCAAAGACATGCACTTAGTGGGGATTTGGTTAATTGGAAACACTAAATTGCCCATAGGTGTGAATGGTTGTCTCAGTCTGTGTGTTAGCCCTGCGACAGACTGGCAACCTGTCCAGGGTGCCCCCCGCCTCTCGCCTTAAGACAGCTGGGATAAGCTCCAGCACCCCCCACAACCCTGAAAAGCGTCTAGTGTCTACTACGCTTGTATGGTATCATTTTGTGCCAAAACATTTACACTTTCCCATTGTGGTAATCGTCAGTGCCATCACCGCCTCAGCTGATGTGTTGGAGCACAAGCCACCAGAGGACAGTTTGTAAAGTCAGTAGCTGAGCTCAGTGAGCTGTTAATAATAATAATGCATACTTTATTGATCCCGTGGGGAAATTACTTTCACTGCATTTGACCCATTCACTCAGTGAAGCCGCTAAGCAGGCGCCCCTGAGCAAGCGACGGTACCTCGCTCAGGGGAACCTCAGGGTTGCCATTCAGTGGATTCGAACCCCCGACCTTCCGATCACAGGGCCACCACTCTACCTACTGAGCTGCGGTGAATTTAAGTGAAAATTTTACTCGTAACATTTAAAATCCTTCTCGGCAAAGCTGTGAGCAGCTGAGTTAGCTGTGAGTTGTTGAAGACTCGTGTTAACACTTTTAAAAATATATGATGCTAATTAAAAAATAAAGCTGTGCCTTAGTCTTACAATGTTTAATTCGATTTTCTATATCAATGTGTTGCTTTTACCAAATCTCATATTTCACAATGCTGCTATAAAAATTCAAGAAGAATCGAGCTGGTGTCTGCTGGCGTGTTTAGGCTCATGATGGTTTTACATATCAGGGGACTGCATATAAATAACATGCCAGTGGGTACGTCTCAAGTGTCATGTCTGTGCATTCAAGCTTTTGGTCTAAAATTACAGCATCAGATTAGACACACCTACGGTAAGGGTGATGTTCATGCAGCAAATGAGATGTGGAGGCCAACACCCTTAATTTTTGCTGCGTTGTTGTTACCAGCATGGAAGGAACATTTAAAGTGGTGTATCATTACACGGGGGGCTTAATTTGAGGGGAGAGTTTTCATTTGTTACAGGTGCAGTCACAGGGCATAGCAGTTACCTGCTTCGTGACTAATTTCTTGTAAAAAATGCTCGTGGATCAAGTTGCCATTAAAAGTTGCTCTATTTTGAGGCACCTCTGCATCAGTGGTGAGGATTTTGCATGTATTTAGTGGGCAGGTAGTTGCTCAGATAGTCAGTTCATGTCATCTGGAGGAGGTAGGAGATATGCTGACACACAAACAATTTACTGACATTTACTGACACATGCAAAGAAGAAAACAACAACAAAAAATCCAGCACCCTTAGAGCAAGCTGTAAGTCTCCAAACAGAAACAGATATAGCCTGACTATAATAGGTTTAGCATGTGCTAAATGCCAACTCCTCCCTGCTCATTTAGCGGCTGATCTTTGAATAAAGCCAATCTCACAGAGGACATGCATGGCTGGAGCCACAGAGGAGAGGCTGCTTTGCAAGAGGGAGGCAGTGTAAAGCAGCAGCCCACAGGAGACACAAGCTGCCTCTCCACACAGGCTTTTTATGGGAATTATTCTGTATAGAAATGCTACAGGGAGAAGAGCTTCTCTCTTTCACAGGAAAAAAAAAAGGTCAGCGAACGCTTTGTGGGATGTGCTCCATGCAACTTTCCTCATGTATTAGACTTTTTATGTTTGAGCATACTGCAACACAATTCTGATTCCTCTAAATCCCCTGGTTGCTCGGTCGATGCTAGCTCCCACATGGTGCGCATGAGCACTGAAGCTTGCTTTACCAATGCAGAAGGCATTTATATCAAGAGTTGTCTGGACAATAAACTGAATTCAAAAACAAATGCTCTACTTTGGCCCCACAATCTAAAACCTATATGTTTGATTAGTGGACGACACCAAATTGTTTGAATGTGAGAGTGAACAGCTGTCCTATTTTCTGCATTAGCCCTGAAACTGTTTGGCAACCTGTCAAGGTGTATCTTGATTCTCACCTAAGGAAACAACTCAATTTGGTTGCCATATTTGTGTCATAGCTGCCTCTGCAAACCACACTCAGTAGATGCTTCTCATTATGCAAACTTATGCTTCCTCACATGCTCCTGTTACTGAGGAATCTGCCATCATGCAGGTTTTCAATCCCTCAGCAGCCCCTTGAGGTGATGAGGAGCGAGGTGGCTTATAGAAGAGGTCTTTGCAACCTTATGTGTCTTGCATCACTTTCTCCCTCTCCAGTATCAGCGCTTTAAGGAGATAAGATGCAAGGAAGAGAAATGTTGAGGGAAGGAACAAGATATGTTAGCATAATGAAGAAGCTCTCCTTTACTCATCTCTGCATTCACTCCTCAAATAGTTGGATTTTTCAAGTGGGGAAGTTGGTTCACTGACTTTGTTGTGTTCGTGTGCTGCCAAGATCGAATGTAAAAGCAAACGTGGACATTACAAACACAATGTGTTGTATGTTACTCCTCAGAGTATTTAAAACACACTTTGCCAACTGCTCTCAGCACACATATAATAGGGCTGCTCGATTATGGCAAAAATGACCATCACGATTATTTTCACTGACATTGAGATCTCGATTATTTGACGATATTTATTTAACAATAACAATGTGTTGAATAATGACTTTAAAAAAATAATATAAAACAGTGCAAATACTGATAACAGTGCAAATGTTTGCAGTATAAAAAAATAAATGAAAAATGTAAACATCTGTGTTTAGTGAGCTTTGCAGTGTTGCTCTGTGGTGCAGCTACACTGTAGCGAAGTTCACACACTGTGTCTACTTGATCCACGTCTGACTGAACCCATAATGTTTCCACACCACTGAAGTTTTTTTTTACCTCTTTTCAATCAACGGCAGTCACTCTCCTCTCCAAATAACTTCTGCTCAGCTTTCCGAGCTTCCCTCGGGTCCTCTTAATCAGCGGTCCCCAACCCCCGGGCCTCGGACCGGTACCGGTCCGTGAGTCGTTTGGTACCGGGCCGCGAGAGTTGAGGCTCAGGTGTGAAATGTCTGGTTTTCAGGGTTTTTATCGGTTTTCAGTGTTATTTTGATATTGTTTTTATCGTTTACTTTTTTTCCTGGGTCTTTTCACGTGTGTTATGAATAAATCTTCTTTTTTTCGGTACCGGTACTAGTTTCATTTTGTTGTATTTATCCGCGACACATTAAAGGCCGGTCCATGAAAATATTGTCGGGCATAAACCGGTCCGTGGCGCAAAAAAGGTTGGAGACCGCTACTCTTAATTGTTGTGACGCGTGTTCGAAACGCAGAGAGGTGCGCTCGATTTGCCACACGGAGCAGCGCGAGAGTAAAGCACGAGGGAGGGGCTAATAATCGGCTCAGTCATTTTTAATGATCGTTGAAAGCCCAGATCGTAATCGTGATTAAAATTCGATTAATCAAGCAGCCCTACATATAATCACTTTACTTGATTTGTTACCAGGATGACGCTACAAACTAATCTGGGTCATTTTGCATGGAGGATAGCTAATGGTTAAAAATTAAGGCCACACTAAATAAATTAGTAATAAATATTATTAAATAAATGTAAACAAATTGCATTTGCAATACAAAAATTCACACCATGAGTCGCAAAGTTCTTCTAATTAAAAAAAAAGTTTTTGCAGTTCATGTATCAAACCTTCGGTTGTTTCTTTTTCTGGCTCGAGCAGCTTTTGTGTGCATTTTACCAATAAGTAATGTATTGCTTCCAAGAACACATGAATGCACAATAACCTGCCGTCTTCTCCGGTGAGTTCTCTCTCCTGTATCTGTGATTGCACTGGAGTCAGAACAGAGCCGTGCCAGGTGCATCGCTGTGCTGTTATCAAGCCCTGAAAAAACAATCAGCTCTTCCACTGCTGCTTCTGCCTCAGCCAGCGTTCGCTTCAAGCTTTTCTGTAAATTGACTTTCATCTTCAGCCTGTTGCCTGCATCCTGACCCTCGCCCCTTTTCCCCATTGTTCAGTCTGCTCTGTCCACACGGCCTCTCAGTGTCCTCCTGGTACTGTGTTCCTGCTCTGCACCAGAAGTCTCTGGCATCTCACCAGTAATCTTGAAAGCCTAGCACAGCACCATCACATCAATATTTTCCCCTATAACCCGACTCCTACATGTCTGCGTGCCACAACAGTTACTGGTTGTGAATCTTTGCAGGGTCCTCAGCACATGAGCGTCTCATTTGAGTTGGACTCACGCTTGTCAACATTGGCTGCATTTGATCCTGTTCAGTGAAATTATATTCTCATCTATTATTATGACTATTCTGCAGATTAAACCAGATGTAACAGTTGAGTTTGTTCCACATCCGTGTGTTTTTTCTCCAGCAGGTCTTCGTTACATGTTTTTCTAAAGAGAGGGAGCCATCTTCTTTGGCTTCCTTGCAGAAATTTCCTCTCACCGTGCCACTGCCAAATCCAGCAAGACATGTCTCTGTGCCCATTACAGACTCTCAGGAACAACTTGAGCCATATGCTGAGAGGCTCGCTGCAGCCAAACTGAAATCACACATGAAAGTGTATTCTGCATACAGAAACACAATTAAGAGGCAATTTTGAGTTGGGAATGAATAAATGGACTGGAGACAGCCCAGTTTGTCCTCATTAATAATGCACTTTAATTCCTTTAAACTTGTTCTACATGTGTTGATTGAGAACGATTGCATTTTGCTACATCCAGACAAACCGTGTAAGTGGTTTCCATTATAATATGTACGAGTGCAGAAATGAAGAAGGCCAGTGTTTGAATCCGTGTAATTCTTCAGGAAATTGTTAATATTAGGCAATATTTCACAATAGGACCCAAGATTCCTTAGAGGGCAGATCCTGAGCTAAAGTAACACTGACAAAACATAAGGGACAATGTTTTCAGTTAGAGGTCAGGTAATGAGCGCCACCTACGTGTGGCAAATCTGGGAAAGGGAAGAGTTGTGGAGTTGCATTGGTGATACTGTGATTTTCAATGGTGACTTCATGGACAGGCAGGAGAGGAATCGTCCAAGAGAAACGTATCACATCTTTTAAGAAGTCTCACCAGGCACTAGCAAGGGAGTCTCACTGTTACGAGGGATCAGAGGACTCCTATAAGGGGCTTCTGTTGTGGACCATGAAAAAGTGGGACTCAAACCAGAAACAAAGAACACTTGCCTTCAAAATAAAAGTTGTGCCTCACCTCCAAATCCAGTACATTTTATACTATTGTCAACTATCACAACTAGCTACTACCAGTCAAACCAGCTGCAAAGAGATTTTCACCAAATGGTTGGGGAATACATACTCTTACATAGCAACAGGCGGTTACCACGAAGCCACTGACCAATCTGCCAGCAGCCAACGCCAACATGCTGGGGAACATACATGTTTCCTTTGCCAGATAGTCATGGGTCGGTTTCTAGGCCTGTGTCCTGAGGCTGTATTCATTTGACCCTGCATCATCCATCCATCCATCCATCCATCCATCCATCCATCCATCCATCCATCCATCCATCCCCTTCTGCTTATCCTTTTTCATCATCTATATCCAAAACGTCACACAAGTTAACATCTAGTAATTAGCAACGTACTGTAATCCTGAGGGCAGGGGTACAGGACGTCCTGCCCACTCTGTCATTATGTCGACTCTTTTGACTATAGTTTCTTGCCTTTTCTGCTGCCTCCCCCTAAATCCTGCCCTTATCTGCCGCTGCTCCTGATTGGACGGGTGTCCCAGTCCCAGCTCCAATCAAGCTCCATCATCAATCACACCTCCTACTTTAAACGGTAGCAAAGCAGTTAGTCGGGGCTGCTTTTGCTGCCATACCTCTCACTACTGTGCTCGTAGCTACTCACAAGTAAGACTGTATCGACATGATCCTGTTTGAGTGGTGCTTTAGTTGTGTGCCTTTAATCATACACACCTGTGTGTTGTTCTTAGTGATTTGCTGTATTGTTTGGGGGTATTAGTGTCTGTTTTAGCTGCTCTACATTTCCTGTGTACCTGGAGACTGGGCCAGGGATTAGTTTTCACATCCACATCAGGCTCATACATGCAGATGTGGTTTTCTTGTTTTGGAAACTCACTTCACTGATGTAATTCCCATGCTTTGCAGAGCATGTGGGCCAAACTGGACCCTGTGGCCCAAGTCTGTGAAGCACCTTTGAGAAATGTTTGTGTTCTTATGAACTTTTCTAAATACGAGGCTTATTTTAAACCCAGACTGGTCACTTAATCATGTATCCAGAGTTTTACACATGTGCATATGTGAATCCCAGCAGGTCATAATCTCTCTCTCAGACAAGCCTTGATATCCAACTTCCTGCAGGCTGGTGAATAATTGGTGGAATAAAGTGCATTGGTTATGAGCTCATCTCTTCATGGGTGGTTTTTGCTCCGAGGAGCAGAGCGTTTTCTCCACTCAATTACTCTGGTAAACGATGCCACTGTAAACAGGAGACGGTGCTTTTAACACATTCTGTTGAGGCCTGTGGCATCACATACCTCCTCCACTCTGACAGGCTCCCTGACACCAGCCAGCAAATCCTTCCACTCAGCAGAGTATGCTGCCTACGTGCCACAGTAACTGCCGTGTACATCTGTGAAAAACCAGTATGGGGTGACAAGGTTTCACCGTGACTGGCATGGAGAGAGACTTTAAACCAAAAAGCCTGTGAAACAACGCTCTCCCTCATGCAGAGTAAAGTGCAGTGAAAATGCTGAAATTTTTTAAGCACAATTTCTACTGCTGCCATTTGACTGAACCACATTAAACACCATCATGACGATTTTGGATCGTCAGAACTAATAAAGCTGAAAATAATTAATGAAAAAAGTCACTCGCAGTTTCTTATGTGAAGTTCTTACGCCATTGACATGTGTTTCTTTAGTACTAGTTATTAGCTACTTAAGATGGTCAGCTGTCTCAGTCGAACTCTCTGTCCTTTACAATTTGTGCGTGTGTTATTGAAAATATATATAATTTGTTACATTGTGCGATCCTAGTTAAAAATAACTATGAATATAAATGTCACCATCGACGCTGTTACACTTACTGTATATGACATCTGAAGTCATAAAGTAAAGCAATAGGATGTAAACAATGGACAGCTGATGCAGGTGTGCCACAGGTCACATGACATTAAAATGACAAGGACATACAGACATGAGATGATGGCAACAACAAGCACGCGTGAAGCACAAAGTAAAAACCCGAGCTTGAGCAAAACAGAAGCACAACTAAAAAAGCTTTGAAACACGTAAAACAGCGACTGCAGACACCGCGGCAGGTCTGTTTCCAAAAACACATAAAACTAGACGTCTGAATGAGACTGAACAGGATCGTTTCACACATCTGTGTCAAAATTCTCTTTGTTTACTCTATTCTCTGTTCTCCTATTGTAAATAGATCCCATCAAAAATGCTCCACACCAGCATCGTGTTAGACTCTCTGTACTTTACTTTTTTTGTCATTTCCAGTCTTTGTGGCTCTCAAATGTGTGTGTGTGTGTGTGTGTGTGTGTGTGTGTGTGTGTGTCTTTTCCTTTTTTATGAACTACAGCAGAGCTCTATATTAAACAAGAGCAAGACATAAATCAGGTTTTGGACTAAATATTATTAGTACACACGTTCATTTTTGGATGGAACACACAGCATTGTTGCCAATATGAAAATTAGAGAATCAAAAAAGTGGTTGCTACTTACACCCTATTGTAACACTAAGTTTCAACATAGTGTTTTGCATATAACCAATGAGTCTGAGTCATAGTTATTAAGAAATCCAGCATTAAACCACCACAACACCACCCACACAAACAATCCCACCAAAGAAGTCATAAGTCTGTGGCCTCATTCCATAAATAGTTCTGACCTTCCTTGTAGCCCTCTCCAGGCAGGCGTTGCCGATTTGCAACAGTTAAAAACTAACAACCTGATTACCCCACATACATATTTTATGAGGTTTTTTTACTCAGAAGCACCACTGCAGGACTTGGTTGTGCATCAGCAACAAAAAGCTTAATTTGAGCCTGAGAGGGTTATAAAACTGGTCAAATAGAGAGTGACACTGCGTATGAAGTGCAGTAACTACAGGCTCACCAGGGCTGGACTGGGCATCGGCACTCTGGACATTTTCCTGGTTGGCAGACGCACATTTGAGCCAATGACACAAACTGAAGGTCCACTGCACACCAATCAAATTTCTCAACATGACCGGCCCTCCCCCTTCACCTCACACACCTAGGTGCAGCTGAAAAGCACAACAGCATATTAGGCACACTAAAGGTAGAAAAAAAGAAAGGTCAGGGCTTGGGATGAATATTTCTGGAAAAAAAAAACTCTGAATTTTTTTACATTTAAGTGGCAAATTTAAGTTTTGAGCTTTTTTCACAGAATTATACCTGCCAAGCCCTTTTTTTGTAACTTTCAGTGGCTCAGTTCAATATGAAAGACATGGCAGTCTGAATGGGCAACATGAGTGGATGTGAAAAGCATCAGTCTACATTTCATCCCACTTTTCTGTGTGTGGTGGAGGGTGACAGCTCTATTCACTGGTAGGTTTGATGTCGTGTATCGTAGATCAGCTGAAGGTTTTGATCTGTATCGTTTAACAGCAACGTAACGATTTTGTAAGATTTCATAACAAACTTTAAAAAGCTTTAAAAACTCAATCACCTGATCATTAACAAACTGTAGTTAATTGTTATCTAATGAATAATTATTTTTATAACCGTTTCGTTATTATTGACGTGAAACTTATATAGCTTTGAGTTAATAATGATTACTGTGAGCCTGATAATCGAACCTTCTCTGCTCTTTGTGGATCTAGACAAGTAAAGTAAAAACATAACTTCTGCCACACATTATGTACAGATCTGACTTCTGAATTAAAGCCACATGAAATGAATCAGGACGTTACAAGAAAGCTTTTCAAATGTCACCTGCCGAGCAGTCTTTACTCCACTTTCTCTCATCTTCATCACCAATATTGTATTAATTTTACTTTGTTTGAATCCTCACGTTTAGACAATCAGTCATTTGTGAACCACATTGTGTGGTTGAATCAATAACTAACATTTTAAAGTTTACATCACTAGTCCACTCTCCCTCTCTTACTTTCTTATGCATATTCAAAGATGGCTTGTTTTGTTTGGAACTGCAACACTGTATCATCACTATTACATCCTGTCCATCAAACCGCCACCCACACAGGCTACAGGCAAGAGTTAAATAAATACACCCTCAACGCTCCAGAAGCTGCTTTCACAGGGTGGAGGAATAAACTCAGACATTATTTAAGAAGAAATATAATTAGCTCCATGCAAATATGCTCCATGTCAGACTTTGAAGACAGAGGCCATTTAGTTTCCAGTGATTGATGGAAGGACAGAGGAGACAGATGTTGACTACGGTGTGCGCTGTAATATGACTGATGCCAAGAGTCCTGATGTGCCCAATGACAAAGCTCCCACTCATCTACTCAACTCCTGTCCTATGGAAATATGTTTTTTGTGTAGGCAAACCTGCAGTTCAGCTCAAGAAAACTGCATCTCAGTTCTGGTCTAGTTTGTGTTTCACGCTAACTTTACCAAAGCCGAGCACCCGAAGGATCATATAGGACACCCTGAAAGGTATCTGATTCATTATAGCTGCAAAAATGGATTTAGATTTTGAAAAATGGTGCAGTGCATTGTTAAAAGTTACATTTATGGCAAAGAATTTATGAGATATTCATATAAAAGTGAAAGTTGCAGCTACAGTGGAAAACATGTTGTTGCTTTTATTATTTTGAAGATTCATTGTTGTTTTGATTTCCTTTCAGACCACAATCACAAGACATCAGACTCTGTTTGGAGGTTCGATTAAGAATGAAAACATTAGTCAAATTTTGATGCCAAAAATCTTTCATCTCTGGGTCACAAGTGGGAAGAAATCTCATTTTTATGTTAGTTTATGTTTTAGTTACCATCGAAAGTTTTGAGTAACTTTTTTATTTGAAAATCTCTGCAGAGAAACTTCCAGATGTTTGTCTTAGACAAAAGTTAAGCAGCTGGAAAATTACCCTGGAGAAGGACAATCTCAAATTCCCAGACTTAATGACTTAATACTGTTCCTAGGTCAGAGCTATTCTTCAGCAAAGCTACTCCTGAACCCCCCCTGAGTTTACAGCCCACTGCTTCGCGTCTCATTGTCACCCACTGCAGCACACTTGTCTTACAGGCCCGTTTCTCATTTGGGCTCCAGAATTTAATGGTGTCTAGGCATGCAGCCAGGCAGTCAAATATTGTGTGAGGCGGAATAAAGCTGTGTTTCAGAGGCAATTCACAATGACAAGTGACAACAGTTTCACAAAAAGTGCCTTCCCCTCACAGAGACTCATTAGGCTGTGGAGTTGAGAGGAAGCAGCCATGCAAATCAACCTCTGATCAGTCAAAGTGACATATAAACAATCTGGCTTCTCCTCAGAAACACTGTAGTTCTCCTGCTAGCCTCCAACTGAGCAGTGGGCAGCTTCTCATGCACAGTTCTGGCAAAAAGCAATCAGTTGAGGTGCAGAGGTCAATGAAGTTTGTCTGAAATAATTGTCAGTACTATTATCAGCAGCATAAATTACAAGAATATTAATGTAAGTGGCATTAAAGCAGAGAACAGAGAGCTACTTTAATTTAATAGGAAGTGACACAAACAAAGGCCAGCACCAAGATACTGCATCATGATTAGAACCATACCTGCTAGGAAGTCTCTATTCAAACAGTACAGTGGTCCCTCGCTATAACGCGGTTCGCCTTTCACGGCCTCGCTGTTTGGTGGATTTTTTTTAACATCAATTTCATGCCGTGTCTCCTGTGCAGTGCAGAATTCAGCTTTTTTAATGTACATAAATCTTCAATCGCTAGCAGAGTGACTCTGAAGTGCTGCACTGCATGTTTGTAAGTTTTCTCCCCAACAAACACAACGGTGTGGATGAAACGCCGTCACCTGCGGGTTCCTTTGGTTTCGTTCTCTAATACTGGACTTCCTACGAAGGTTTGAACTGAGAGTTTAAACAAGAGAGAAACTGTTCGTGCCTGTCTGAGGAAAGTGCATAAGTGTGTAGTGACGGGTTTTACAGCCTTAAAACATTTATAATAATTGTAAAAAATAAATTGGCGACTTCGCAGATTTCACTTATCGCGAGTTATTTTTAGAACGTAACTTCCGCGATAAACGAGCAGCCGCTGTGTTACAAAATCCTTCTGACCATAACTAAATCACAGACCTCTTGGATGAGTTATCAGCATAAAGGTCTTTGTGAGGTTCATGCTTTGCGTTCTTAGTTTTAGGTATCACCCTTAGCATTTCCGTGTCTTCTTGTTTGTCTTCTTGGGTTAACTTTGACGCCTTAAAGTTTACTCTTGTTTTGAATAAAACGTTCTTGTGGCTTTGTAAATGTCTGATTCTTTCCTTTGTCCCTCTCCCTGCTCTTCTTATTATACCCTCAGGTTATTTCTGCCGTACTGTCCCGCTCTGTGGTGAGAATCAATCCTGTGTGTTGCCTCCCAGTCTTTGATAAGTGTAGTTCCGGTGTCCATCTTTCTGTCTCCATTTGGCTCCTTGAGTTGCTTTGGGTTTTATATTTATTCATTTATTTTGTTCAATTCTGACTTTCTGATGTTTGCTTTTCTTATTTATATGACTTTGGAACACATGGGCCACACTTGTGTCTTTGGGACTAAAAGTTATTGGTTTAGTTTTAGTCAGCAGCTGTCCCACAGTACATTTCTACACTGAAAGAAAAAAATCGTCCTGCTGTGCACCCGAGACGTGCTTTTGTACTTTATTATTATTTTTCTTTGAGTGCACCATGTGTGTTTGGTTGCAGTTACCCATACAAGACCATGATGTGGTTTAAAGTAGGTTGTTTCTGCTTGAGGTTGTTGTGTAGTCAGTAAACGTGACCCGGTGTGTGATTATGATTAAACTGGATTGACAGATTGTGGATCTACGTTTTCACTGATTTGAGGATATATAGTGGATGTGACTGCACATGCACGACAGTATGAATGTAGTCTCACCTCCTGTATTTGAAAAACATAATAATTTAAGTTTATTATTTAAACTTTTGACGCTCCGACATTGACCTTCTTCCCATCTTTTACACGGTCTAACAGAGCGCTCCCCAACAGTTTTTGCTCCACGGACGGTGTTGTGGATAAATACAACAAAATAAAACGACGCGACCGAGACAAACACTGTGGTGTTTTGTGAATATAACAATAAACGTGAATTCACTGTGTAATTGCGTGACTTTATTAGCAGCGTCCTCCTGAAAGACTGAGAGTAACAGCCTCCTCTCTGCCCCTTAATGCTCTCTGGTCGCTATGGTAACGCATAAATATTTCTTTCAAAATAAGACGCACAACTACAACACGGGAAAAGTGTTGTTGTATGTTTGCAGCTAGTGTCAGTGATTGAAAGGGTTAAAAACACTGAATACTGGGTACCACTCATAAAAACAAATGACAGCCTGTAAATAATAAAAGGTGTCTAGGTGAATGACTTCTCATGATGTTGTTATCCGATACCACATGAAAAGCAATCATATATCAACAGAAGTAGAATATTTGCTTTGCCTATGAAGTGAACACACGGTGCAGACGATGGAGGGCAGAGCAAACATTTGCTCATTGGCTTTCACAGCACAACCCCGCGCCCTCTAATACAGACAGTTCTGCCAGTTCTGCTGACGGGCCTGTCAGCATGAACTGGCAGCCGTGTACCACCCGTACCTTCCAGCATCCACGGTGCAGCTGAGAGAGCAGGAAGCAGTCTGATCCAGAGCCATGAAGACATAAAGCAAACGTGAAGAGTTCCCTCACAGCTCACACGTACAGTACAACTCCATGCTGAAAAATCTGACTGACACATTTTGGATTTCTTTCTTTTTTTTTTTTAAATCATCAGCCGCGCTTTTAAACCAGGCATGTGAAACTCAGCAAAAAATGCTTTGTTTACACCCAATACGTTGTGACGTTTGCGGGGTCGTTATCGCGGCTGCTGTGCATGTGTTGGTACACTATCCATGTGGCTGAATCAGCAGGATGCCACAGCTGAGTGATGTAACCGAGGGTTCACGCTCAACAGTGGATACAACACTGAATAAAACAAAAAGTCAACAGTTCAGCAAGCAGCTAATGGGTTTGGCTCATTATTAATGTGATCAAATATGTTTAAGAGTGTGGTGCAGGTAGCTCCATGCCCTCCTGGGTTTTAATTGCACCTTAGAACACATATGCATCAACACTACAATGAGCGGGTGGAGGGAGGTTTGGAGTCTTCTCCCACCCCCATTCTCTGCGGCCTGCTGGAGCGGGAGGGCTAGTAGGAGGAGTTGGCCGTCCGACTGCGGTCTGGGGTGTGGGGCCTCCCTGCTGCTGCGGAGTCGGGGTGGTCTGCCTCTCACCACCGCAGGGAAAAGGGTAACACCACCTGGGTCTGGGTGCAATTCCCCCCTCCAGGGGCAAGGGTACCTAGACCCGGTTTGTAGAGTACGCTTGGGGAGTGTGGTTGTGTGTACAGCGTCTCTTTATGTCTGTCTCCACGTTGGTTGAGTGTGGAGTGAGTGCATATGAGAGCATGAGGGTGGGAATGGATGTTTGTGTCTGTGTGTGCCTGTATGTCTGTGTCTATATGTCAGGTTGGGTATCAGACGCCACCTCTCTGGGGACATCTCAGGCCCTCCAAGGTTTGGAGGCCTATCTCCACCCACCACCACTTCCCCTGCCGGTGGCGGACTCCCTCAGGTGTCGGTGTGTTGGTGGTTCTTTGTGTCTGGGGGTGGGCGTCCGGGTACACACCGGCTCACTCCTTGGCGGCCGCTTGTCGGGGCCTGGGGCCTGGGGCTCACTCGGGCCACTTCGGAGGTGGGGTGCCCCCGGCCTCTCGGCCTGGGGCTCGGTCACTCAGGCACAGCTGGGGGCCGGCGGAGCTCACGGGCGCGTCACTGCAACTCCCCCTGACTTCTGCTCCGCGGCTGCTGGGCGAGCCCTCATCTGGGACTCTCCTTAGCTCTTACTGGGACAGTGGCGTGGCTGCCCCTCTGTTGGTCTTCCATGGTCTCTTGTGTTCTGGGGGCCTCTGGATGTCTGGAGTTTTGATCTCCTCCATACCCGCTTCACACCCTGGAGGACGGGGCTGTGGCCCCCCCACACTCCCTAGCAGATCATTACATGGAGAAACCTTTGGAATGCAAGCATGCTGATCCACACAGGTATGCACACATGGGTATTCACAGACGCGGACTAAAGCTTTCTTGGCTGCTGCCTCAAAGCACACTGTGCGCTGTCTATCTTGCGTGCTGCACAATATCGTTTATTATTTAGTAAATATTGATATCTATGACTAGCTAGTTTATTGTGATGGTGCTTTGTTTTCTCTATTATTATGTTGCTCTTTGTTGTTTGCTGTCTCCTCTGTTTGTTTTTTTTGTTTGTTTTTTTTTTTCTCCATACAGGTGACCCAGGAGTTCTTTTTTTTTTTCTCTCTCTTCCCCCCCCTTCTCACTGTCTCTTCTCCCCTTTGGTTTTCTTTCTTTCTCTCCCCCTCTTTCTCTCATTCATTCCCCCTGTCCTATTTATTAAAAAAAAAAAAAAAAAAAAAAAAAAAATGACAAAGGATGAACTGAAGCTCTGCCATCACGTAATGTCGCATACTGCTGTTTCTGATGTCATTTAGAAAGAAAAAAAAAATAAAAATAAAAATAAAAATAAGAGTGCGGTGCATTATGGGACAGAAAAGGCCTTCCTTGTTCTTCTTTATTCATCCTCTCTTTATCCAGTTTTTGTCCTCATTCTAAAACAAGTCAATCTACCTCTAAATTTCCATTTATCAAATCAAATCAAATCACTTTTATTGTCACATCACATGTGCAGGTACATTGGTACAGCACATGTGAGTGAAATTCTTGTGTGCGAGCTTCACAAGCAACAGAGTTGTGCAGTTATTATCATGTTTGTTACAGCCGAATGGCATTTGTCAGTATTGAAACCTATTAGCGACCGTTTGATGGCAGCAGGCAGTATTTTCAGCCACTTTTTATGAATTCTAAGACATTTTAAAATACCATAAGACAACAGCGATGATGACGGGCCACAGTGGTACACTAGTGTAGCACCACACTGGGAGTGAAACCAAACCCATTACATTACTTTGAATGGCACACTATCCATCCAACAGACAGCTGTAATGTTCTGTGTATCTTTAACCTGGTCACACATTCTTCTTAATTAGTTACACTAATCTACACGTGTCTCACATTTACTGTCCAAGTACAGCCATGTATAGTGTAAGTGTATCAGCTAAAGTCATTTGGAGTGAAACACGCATTAGCATCATGTGCAACAACCCCTTTCACCGTATTTAAATAATATTCTTCCTTTTAACGTCCACTAATTTTAAAGGTAATCTGTGATCCTAATGTTGGGCTCATGCAGGTGTTTACTTCAACACTTTTTCAGAGGGCGCAGCTCACTGCGTGTCTGCAGTCTAGACTCCAAGATACATTTTTGTTTTTTAAGGAAAAACAGTCAACATTTGCCCTTCATTACATGGTAATCCATAAGTCAACCCTCTGCCAAAGACAGCTTATCTTAAAAGAGATAAAGCTTTACATTCTCACGGACCAATCAATTTACGCTCTTGTCAATAGCTGTTTGCCAGCACACACCCTGCAAACCCGATAAATTCAACCAGGCTGAGGAGCAGCGTGAATGTAGCAAACAGTTAGAAATATCATCACTCAATAATTAACTGAACAGGTGCAAATGGACTTTTAAGACGTTCTTTCAGGAGGAAGCAGATTCCAAGCTGGACTTTATAAATCTTCTACATTCACATGTGTTGCATGGTCGAGACTAAACTGATCATTTTACTCCACTGTCTAAAATCGAATCCCAGACAGCCTGGCGGAGTCTTAGTAATCTTCCTTTCTGTTTGGAGAGCTGGATGCAGAGACACGGCTGCCACTTGTGTTTGTTCTTATAAATAATACATAGTTCACCACTGCTTCTTGTTCATGACCCGCAAAATTGCCTCCCACACAAGTACGGTAGCAGTACCCACATGCTGCATGAATGCTGGGAGGAGGGAGGCAAAGACACGGGGAATAAACTGATTCTGTTTTTCTAATCATTATGTGTATGCGACCCAGGGGAGTCTCGCATCTGAGCAGAGCTGGGCAGGAAGAAAAGAGAGGTTAGAGCAAGAAACCCTGCGTGGAAAAGACCGAGCAGCTGAATAATGTCAAGTGCACTAACATGTTTAATTGAGTGCCATGAAAAATTATTTTTCATATTCTTTTTCTAATTTGTGTGTGTGATATATATATATACACACATACATACACACATATACACACACACACACACACACACACACACACACACACACACACACATACATACATACATACATACATATTTATATATATTTATATATTTGCATTTTTGTCACACGTTTCAGATTTTATTATTAGGCTTGTAAACACAAGATGAAGTTTTTATATGTGGATTTTGTTTATTTTAAAAAAAAAGGGATAATTCAAACTTACCTGTTCAGGTGTAAAAAGTTTGTTTTTTAAGCCCTACAGAGGTGGAGTTTCCAGATCATTGTGCTGCTACATAGCAAGAGTGTGATTCAAGGGTTGAACCAGGACATTCTCCTGGTTAAGAGCAGAATTCAGGATTTCATCAATGTTGGTAAATCGTGCAGATCCTGAAGCAGAAACAAGCCCAGACCTTTACACGACCACCACCGTGTTGGACTGGTGATGTTCCTTTTATGAAATGCTTTGTTCGTTTTATGCCAGATGTAACGGGACTCAAACAAAAAGTGCACAGAATATTTTCCAAACGTCCCAAATAATCTGAATTGAGCCAAACGAGTCGTGTAGTTCTTTAGATATTGTGCTGGATTCTTTTGTGACCTCATGGATGAGTCATCAATGCCTTCTTGAAGTAACTTTAGTAGGTCAGCCAATCCTAGGAAGGTACGCACCAGTACCAAGGTTTCTCTATATGTGGTTCTCACTGGAGTTCACTGGAGTCCCAAAGCAAATGGTTTTGTACTCCAATTCAGACCCAAAAATGTCAACGACTTTGTTTCTCAGCCGTTTCTTCAGATTGCAGCATAATGTACAATAATAACTTCTTCACAGCACCGTGCATGAGATATAACTCCTCACTGCTGGAGAAGGGAAATGATCAGAATACCTTCCTGATTTAACAGCCTCAAATACACGAGGTAAATATTTATCACTCTAAAATAGGAATGCATTGGTTTTAACCAAACTGCTGGGACACAACTCTCTCTTGAACCTACTACAGAGAAGAACGTTAGTATTGCAATATTTTTTAAAAAAGGAAATGATTTACTACAAGCAAATAAAATTTGTTCCAGAAAAATATATATACATATTTCAGACTGGCTCACTACATTACCAAGTACATTATTGTAACAACTAAAAGTTTTAAAAAATTATAAAATGAGCAATTTTCTAGAAAAACTGTTTTTAATATTTTTAAGAGTTTTTTATTAGAGCTGATTTTTAAAAATATATATTTTCTGAAATAATATCAAATTAGAGAATAAAATTTCCATCTTACAGTCTGATGATGTGTAAAGTATTTGCTCAGTAAGACTTTGCCAGTGTCTCAGCTCTTGTGGTCTTAGTTTCACTGAAGCATGAAGCCTGGGCCCTGTTTCAGGAAGCCGGTTTAGTGGAAAAACTGAGTAAGTATACCCTGAGTTAACGAAAACTCTGGGTTTTCGGTTTCACAAAGCGAGTTCAGCTGCAGCCTGAGTGAGTCACTATGACGACACACGCCGTGAAGCTAACCTGCCCCCTAGCAGGTTTACCACAACTAACCCTGACTGTCTCCGCCCCTTTGTCGGAAACCTGACAGTAGGAAGTCTCAGACATGGCGTGTCCCTTCCTTGAAGAGCCGGTAGATATCGAAGCCCAAATTCTCCGCAGAGCTCTCCGCCGGGAGAGAGTGATTCGAGCGCGTCTGGACATCTTATCATTACCTGATGATTTCCTGTGCGAACGTTACCGTTTCTCAGCACAATCTATAAGTTATTTGGATAACATCCTCAGGCCATATATTACGCATGTGACACATCGCGGACATGCTCTCAGTTCTGTACATATTATTTGTATTGCGCTTCGGTTTTTTGCAAACGGGAGCTTTCTGTATAATATTGGTGATGCTGAGCACGTTTCCAAGGCTACCGTCTGTCGGGCAGTCAGGAATGTTACAGTTGCACTGAAACGTCTCCTGTACTCGTTTGTGGTGTTCCCCGGTCATAGACCCACAAGATTCATCAAAGAGGGATGCCACAAAATTGCAGGTATCAGGATGACCAAAACTTAATTCATGATGTGGTGATACTTGAACTACTACTTAAATTTTACATTTATTTTCAGGGTTCCCAGGCGTGATTGGCTGTATAGATGGTACTCACATTCCAATTATTGCTCCTTCAGTAAATGAAGGAGACTATGTGAACAGGAAGTCTTTCCACAGCATTAATGTACAGGTACATAGTTCCCTGTAGCATTTCAAACTAACAAATTATTTCATCATAGTAATGGATGCTAATTTGTGTTCTCTGCACTGTGAAGATCATATGTGATGCTGCCAACATTATCACAAATGTGGAAGCCAAGTGGCCAGGCTCTGTCCATGACTCACAAATATTCCGTGAATGTACACTGAGCACAAAATTTGGACATGGTGAGTTGAAAATACTTTAAAATATATAAAGACCAATTGCTTCAGGGACATTTGAACTGAAGTGTATCCTTCTGTCTTAGGAGAGTTCACTGGCTACTTGCTTGGTGATAGGGGGTATCCATGTTTACCCTATTTGCTTACCCCTTACCCTGACCCTGAACTGGGCCCACAGCAGCGATATAATCTGGCTAATTGCAGGACAAGAGCCAGAGTTGAAATGACTATCGGAATGCTTAAGGCCCGGTTCCAGTGCCTGCAAAGACTCAGGGTCACCCCAGAAAGGGCATGTGACATTATTGTGGCATGTGTGATTCTTCACAACATTGCCACAATTAGAGGAGAACACTGTCCTTCTGAACCAAACATCAGCAGTGATCCAAACCATGAACATCCTGACCCTCCCACGGACATACAAGATGGAAGAGCAGTCAGAGACACCATATGTCACAATCATTTCCTTTGACCCATCACCTCAACATGTTGAAAGAAGAATAAACAGATTTTTTGTTCAACTGGCTTTATTGGTCACCTGTATTTCCTGTACACAAAGTATTAAAAGATGTAAACCTCAAAGTGTCTCTGTTGCTTCCTCCTCTGTAACAGCTGTCAATGTTTCTTCATTATTTTCCTGTAGTAAAGGAATAAACAACATTGCTGTTCTACTGTAAACTCATATAATCTGTGGAGTATTACTCACAACTGCATGTTGGTCTGGCTCAACAGGAGGCTGCACCAGATGCAGTACACCATCACCATCAACTGATAGAATATGAGGTTTGTACAGGTCACTTATAACTTACAAGGGACCAAATGGCAATTAACAAACATACCAAGCACCTTACACTTCATTGTCATTATGCTCTCAAAGACAACCAAGACTGAGGGAAGGCAAAATCAGTCGGAAAATAACTTCACTACAAAATAATTCATTATGGTAAAGAGTTTATCAAATGAATGAGTCGCACTGCAAAGGTGACTGTGAAGAAAGGATGTATGCACATCATGTATTATTTTGAATTTACCCCTTATGTAGGCACTTGTGTCTTGCGGGGTTATTGACTCAGAGGATGTCCCCGCAGAGATGCCTTCGGCCACAGGGCGCCCACTGTTTTGGCTGAGGGCCAACTGCTCAGCCTCTGTGAGTGGTGGTGGTGGAGGACCCCCACCTGTTTTTCGGGCCTCCGCTTTTTTTCTGTTGGCTATAACGGGCCACATTTGAGCATACAGAGTAAGCAAATATGTACTTGTAATGTGCTCAGATAATTTCAATAAGTGCTTACAGAAAGAAAATTAATGTAGCCTCTAACTGCAATTGATTTACATCGGACAAACAGACCAAGCACTATGGCTCATAATACAATTACACCTTACCTGTTTGGACTATATTTTTATATTTCATTTTTACTTGCTGCCAGGCACGTTTGGGGCCTGTTGGGTTGCACCTGCGCTCACATCACATCACAAAATAAAATGTATATAATAACAAATAAAATAACATATGATAAAATAACGTGTTAAATGGGTGGAAATCCCTCGATCAATGTTTAAATAAACACTCACGCATTGACTCTGTTGGCTATGTTTTGCCATGCATGCTCCCTGTCTTTTGCAGCTGTGGCTGTGTTACTTTTTTCCGCGGAATTTGCATGTTATCGGCATATGCTGCCATCAGAATTTCGGCCTCAAGCGCTGTGAAATACATTGACCGCGCCTTCTTTCCCTCCGTCTCCATGGTGACTCGCTTAATCTGTGCTCCGCTTATCAGGGCTTTATGTGTCCTCGTCCGCGCGCTTCACTTGGGGTTAAAGCAACTCCGCGTTGACTGAACTAATTGTTATCAGCCTTTCTGAAACCGAATATTCCGAGTTGGACAGTTCGGGGTTACTCAACCGTGAGTGTCGTTTTTCACTCTGAGTTTTCCAAACCGGCTTCCTGAAACAGGGCCCTGGTCCATTGCTAATAACCCAGAGTCTGTGCAGTATGTTAACATCATCGTTCACACGTGAGCCTGAACACAAACACTGATTGTTACTTTTCAGAAAACAGGAGTCGTGTTCACTTTGTCTGACGTTTGCGTTTTTTGTGAACTAATCCATTTAAACATCAAAGTCAGAAACGAACCAGTCGAGGGAGCTTTAGACAAGCAATTCCCTTGTTTTGTGGCGTAAAATTACTGTTTTGGTCAATGGAGTCTGGCATGTAATGGCTTCACTTCCTTGACAGAAAGAAGATGAAAATGTTCTAAATATAGCGTCCACTTAAACTGATATTGATTCTTTGTGCATCTACAGCAGTAGTTTTTGTGCTCGCGCCGGCTCGGCTGGTGTACCGTGAGCTACTGCAGGTTACTTATGCCCATTACTGAAACTCAGAACAGTTCAGAACATTTATGCTCCACAAAACTGTTGTTGCAAATTCATACAAGCGTCAAACAAGATTGCAATTGCATCAGAGAATGAGTGCATACTTCTGTGACCCACCGGTATAGTGATCAGACCGTGTCGCTCATTGGCTTAAAACGTTGTATTTCTCTAATAATCTCTGTATTTAAATGTTCGGGAACATTTTAAAGTTTTAAAGCAGATACACTTACGTATCTGCTCTTCAGTAAGTAGTCAAACCTGCACGTCCAGGCTTGGAAATGTGACAATTTGGCAAAAGGTGCAGCTGAAAGAAAAGTTTTTGATACTTCTACATAAATACTTTGGAATAATGCTTTAAAGAAATCAAAATCAAACTAAAACAGAGTTCGCTCTAACGTACGTTGTTTAGAAAGCAAAGGTAATTTTGCACACACGGTGTTATTATGAGTGAGTCATGGAAAGATTCTAAAAACAGACTATGATGAAACTTTTATTGCTTTTAAAAGACTTTGTGTTGAGCTCAGTCTGGGTTACTTTTTACATCAGGTAGTTATTTGTGCGCAATCATTCATTAAGCAGCCTAATGTTTTGGGGGCACTGTTCAAATCTTTTCATTATATGGTGAAAATAAGCCACAGACTCCTTCCATGCGGAGAGCTGACGTTTGACATGCAACCAGCTTACAAAGACATAATATCGCATGGCTTATGTCTTTTCCTTTGAAGGAGGTCGTTCTCATCAGCACATGTGAAGAACATTTCAGTATTTGATGGATTCAACTAATTAAAATGACAATTTCTATTCATCCATCTCATTTACAACCCCTCACACTGCATCAACAGGGAGATCTATTGCATCAAATCAAGTGCTAATGATTCCTCCTCAAACTTAATCAACAAATGATAGGACTGTGTTACACTGAGTAGCCAACTGTGCACAGAAGGAAACAGTCGCACAAAATGCAATATTATGAAGTCATTAAGGTCATGAAAACTGCTGCGCAGCCAACCATGCACAGCACAATACTGCAGTGCATCTGCATTTTTCTTTGAGAATATTGGAATCATAGGCTTCTTTTTCTTTTTCTTCTTCCACGCCCTTAATTTGAAGGCTTATAAAATGTAATGAATGTTCCTTTCACTTGATGACTCCATCCAGAGACATGCAAGTCATAATACATGAAACAAATATGTTTTGGTCATCCACTGTTTAAAGAAGGTGTATGCAACACTTGGTGCCTGCATTCTTTCAACAGCCAGCAGGGGGCGACTCCTCAGAAAGAGGTCTGAGTCTATCAAAGCCGGTGAGAAAACAAGCCTATTATTTATGTCCTTGGTGAACACTTTCCTGATTCGTTTATGGTCTCAATCTTCAGCTTCAAGTCTTACTGACTACAGCATGATGTTCATTTTGTGCATGATGTCCCACTGATACTCAAACAGATGATCTGTGTGTGTGTTTATTATTCTCTGTTTGTTGCAAAAGATGATGATGTCCAAAAATCATTAGTCAAGGTTTAAAATAGGACATTGCAGAAGAATGGCTATTAAAACCATCCTGATGATACACAGAAGTGCACACAGTATGGAATGAAGAGGCCATGGTGCTTTTTGTTTTTACCCTGTAACTTTCCTCATAAAGCTTTGACTGATGCTCCATCAATCACCGTAACGACACCCGTGCCACTCTGTGGCCTACAACTGAACCCTAAAATAAACATATCACATTAATTTTGATGTGAAATAAAATACTGTAAATTTGTTAGCTGGCAAGATCGTGAGTTCCTTCATCGAGAGCGCCGGTTGATTCCAGCAGCATGTAAAATGACTTTTGTGTATTTCAGTGGTAATTTGGGGGAATTAAAGGGTTTCCATTTCTGACACAAACTCCATGAATCAGGTTTAAATGGTTTTAATATGGTTTCATTAAAAATCTGAGAAAATCTCAATTCTTTGTGAGCAATTAATGATTCTCATTTTCTCCGGAGTGCTCACACTGGAAGGTAATTACTGACACAGCTCGCTGATGAATTCCTATCTGCAAATTATAAAGGAAAATTATAAAATGTGCTCATTGCAGCCATAAAGCAAATAGCCTTGATAATGAACCTGTTGTCGAGAAACACTGCCCTCCACGGAGCTCCTCCTCTGCCTCGGAGACCTCCGAAGCATCAGCCTGCCCCTGCCTGGCCTAAATGTAGACCATGTCTCCTGACATACATGAACAGGGTCTTTGTGCTGCTGTAAGAGCTGTGAGTAAATGCGCTGGTTGTTTCACAGAAATATACAGAGAAAGTGACTTGTTAGAGCAGCTTTGATTATAAGATTTGCGAGTTTGATGCACAGAGATCTGCAGATCTGAAAAGACTATTACTGAGCTCAACTTTACGGCCTGGCTGGCCTCACATGCTTGACTCTGTAATACAGTGACTGTAAATTGGCACGTGTAAAAATGTTGTATACTTTCAGAAGAGGGTTCGTGACAGCAGTGTCATGTGACTGGAATAATTCTGTTTCATTTGGTGAGGTGACATGATATGGCATTATAGTCATTTATGTGTGGAAGCATCACCTCCTTTGCACCCCCTGCCTTGTGGGAAACACTGTACAATGTTGCTTATTGTCCCCAAGCATCCAAAAACATACCATGAAACTCTTTAGATTTACAAATAGATCGATGAAGATCTCCAAAGCCATAGTTCGTACAGCATATTGTGCAGTGATGTTTAGTAATTTTTCTGATGCTGTTACTGTAGCTGCCTCATTTCCCTTTATGACTGGACTAATACAGAATTCCAAATGTTCCTACTTAACCTTTCACCTCTACATCCTTTGTCCTTCTCAGATCTAATGCTGTGCTGATTACACATGTATGATTGGGTTCAATAGGATTCTAAAGGAAGAACAACATAACCATTATCAAATTAAGTGGAGTCTGCTCCGTGCATGCAGAACATTTTTTAGTCTCCAAACCCCACTATGACCCCTCTGCAAATGAAATGCTTTTAATGTTGACCTTTTATGTTCTTCCTAGACATTAGTGCAGAGTGGGACAAATATACTGCAGAAAGTACCTGGGGCTAAATATAGGTGTAGACTAAAGACCGCTTTTTACTGGAGGACCTTGTTTAGGGATGTTTTAGTGGGAGACAAAAAGAGAGTTTTTCTGGGGTAGATACATCTAAGTGGCCATGAAAAAGTCCGGAGTCGTTTGTGAGGCTAAGACATGTTCTGGCTAAATTCAGAGCAACATCTTTTTAAATGCCTACAACCTTTAGTCTTCTAATCTCAAATCTAACTTCATCAAGTGAAACGTATGTCAGCTAACCCAAGCAGCAACCATCTCAGTTCCTCCCATAGTTGTTGTTTTTTAATGGCTCGTTTGGAGTTGCTGCTTTGGTCAACCACAAAATCATAACGTCGCCTTTTCAGTTGAAACATGAGGTAGAGTTTGAGCTTGTGCTTCTACAGCACAAGCTTTTATGTCTGTCTTAACCATGATCTCTACGAGCACGCTTCCTTAGCTGTGATCAGAATAATTATACGTTTTTATAAGTGCTTTTACGTAAAGCTCTTTTTACAGGATACTTGTCAGATTATATTGATAGCGACTGAGTTTAGTCTGTTCCTTCCCATTCCATGCAAGGCCACCTGGGTTGGCTGGCAGACTGTTTACTTAGCCTGGCAGGGCGAAGGACACTGTCTCAGCTGAACTCTGGACACGCACACACACATATACACTGATATGCACACACTCATCCCCCCTCCCTTTCCAAACGCCTTCGACGCTTATTCCCTTCCGATGCTGACGGTGGATCAAGGAGACCAGCGCACGCAGGCCCGGATGTGCTGTCTACATCGGCTGTCTCTCACCTTTACCCCCCTGCTGCTTGTCATGTGTTTCTTTGGTGTATTAAGAGTTTTTCATGTGCAGAGGTGTTTTTTCTGTCCTCAAACTGATCTCCCTGTTGGAGCTCAGTCTGGGGGGAGTTATTTTTTTCTCCTTATCTTTCCTCATGTGGTGCATTTTCCATTGTTATCCCTCTCTGACCTGTCTTCCCCATGTGATGTTTGTGTCATGTATGTATGGTCAGAGGGTAAGATGGCGCCGCCATTGCGTGCAATAGGTCAGCAGCCTTATGAAATTTCCCCTTGTGGGACTAATAAAGGTATATCAAATCAAATATGATTATTGCCTTTAAATGCACAACGTAGGGCTGTGCGATACGACCAAAACCTCATGTCCCGATATCAGACATCTATCGTCCGATAACGATGTAAATCACAAAAATGTAACATTTTCTGTAAACTCTGTGAATCTCGGGCAGCTCGACTTGTGTGAAGTGTTTCCAGCTGCGCGTCCTGTAGCTGGAGTCGCGTTTTTTAACCGATGTATGAAACGATACATTTTAGACATAAGTTGTAACGGCGCCGTTTTCTTTGTATTTATTACACGGCGTGCTGCGGGGAGAAGCCTGTTCTAACGTTTGAGTCTACGGTTTATTTTTTAGCACCTGGCGGCTCTTTTTTACTTCTCATCCGTAAATAATCTGCTCTTTCACGTGATTCGGTTTATTTTGAAAAGTCTCAACAGGATCTTGAGCTTTATTGTGAAAGTTTTATGTGGAACATAAACAAGCGGACACGCGATGCTGTTACCGTCGTTGTTGCTAAAGACAACACATAAAAACAGGCGCTTGTTCGTCCATAGTGTGGTTATATAAAATATAAGAGAAAGAGAGAACTTGAATACAGCCACTACAGGGACCATCAGAACAATGAGAAAATAAACAGGTTTATAAACAAAAACAGTTTATTTTGCGACACCATGAAACAAACGATAGCGTAAAATGAAACGATAGATGTTTTTATATCGACATCAGATATATATCGTTATATCGAACAGCCCTAGCACGTCTTTCTATATTTTTGCTCATTGGGTGTCTTTAGATTGTTTGGGTTTATATCTGTGGTAATCCAGGTTTTACCTCAGAAAAAGTGCCTTCAAATGAGTATTGATCTGACTTTGAGCTATATGAATAAAAATGGATTTCTCAAGACACATTTATTATTCACAAATAGGATCATTAAGAAAAAGGTTAGAGTTCTGTTGATGCTGTAACAAATGTCAAACTTTATCACTTCTACTGGATACTTTTATGCAGGCCTTTGATAGTAAATGCACCAGCCAAGCAAAACAGATGTTTGTAAAAGTTTTATAAGGTGTGAATAAGTTCACCAGTCTAAGAGAGACAGAAAGGGCCCAGGCCTTTCCTCTCACACAATCTCTCGATCCCTTTCTCACTTTCTTTCCTTTCCTTTTGTTTTCCTTTGATTTGGCCTCAGGTAGAGTCGAGCTGGTTGACATTCAACACACAATAGTCCTGTGAGGAATGGTGTTTGTTAAAGGCAGCTGAAAAGAGAACGCTGCATGAAACCGCAAGGCAAACTCAAGAGTGAGGTCAGGTTGTAGGGCTGGATTTTTGTTACATGGATGCCAGAGTGATGCTTGCAGTTTGTTTTTCTATTTTTTATTTTACTTTAGCTAGAATACACAAAAAACCCAGAAAGTGGAGATGGAGATTGGGCATGGGAAGAAGTCATTCACTCTTTCTTTTAAATTGCGTCCTCTGCCAACATCACTGCTCTATTTTGCACTTTCTGACCACCATTAAAGTTCATTTTAATGGTACTTGGAAATGAAATGTTGTTTTTCAACTCTCGCTGCAAATAAGGACTTTTAGTTTTACTTATTATAAATTTATTACATGGTATGCAACCAGATTTGTTTTTGCAATCCTTCCTGCTATTAAACAAAATGCATGTTTAAGGAAATTCCCACATTTAAGAGTTAATAAAACCTTTTTCCTTATTTTCTGTTATATATAAACTATTACATGCTCATATTAAACATTGAAGTCAGCGTATGTACAAACAATCCCTCCAACTCAAAATCACAGGCTTCACTGCTCTAATGCTTTTTTTAAATAGTTTTTTATACTCTTGACTTTATGGTTTAATATAAAGAGGAAATCCCTGACATGGGCATCGCAGACAAAGGAGGCCCATCCACCTCCTGTTCAAATCTTCTGTTTACCACAGGCAGTGGATCAGGAGAAAGCTGGTTTAAACAGGTGGACATCAGTAACAACTGGGCCCCATGAAGTTTATTGTATACGGAGCTAAAAAATAACAGAATAGTCCTACTTTAAAAATGCCCTTCAAACGCAGGAAAAGGTACAGGGTGTCAGCTTTCTGTGTGACGCTTTCATAATGTGAAATATGAAATCATGTATCAAAGCTGTTATATCAAAGCTTTTCAAAGGGCTTTTTCAACTGAGCAGTGATGCTGTATGTCAGTCACATAACACATTTCCATTTGAAAGCTGTCTGTGCACGCTTCCTAATGGATATTAGCTGACAGTAAAACTGTGAACATGTAGGCACAGCTATGAGCTATGTGGACTCACTCTCTGTGTGAGAAGGAAGCACCAGTCTGGCCAGCAGCAGGAGATGAAGAGCTGCCCTGGTGAGAGGCGACAGACGTCTAAATCTAAGGTCCATGGTCCCACTGCTGGTAAACTCTCCTCTGGTGCTGATGCTGCTGTTAGATGGCTATGACCTCACAGGTTCATAGATGGACACCTGCGACGAGAGAAGACAAACCGATGTTAAAGTCAGAGGTTCAGTACATCAGTGTACTTGAGTGTGTTGTCGTGCGCTTGTGGCGAAAGTGTTTTATGTTCTTTATAATACAACCCCAGTTAATAGAGTCAGACACACTTGCAGAGCACACACGCAAGTCCTAATGCTAATTAAACATCTGAAGGTAATGAAGTCTGCCAGGTTAACTTGGAAATGTACTAAGAAGCAACATTTTTTCAATCTTCTATTGTGAAATTTTGAGCTTGAGCAAATTGAAGCCTCAGTTTCTTAGTGTTGGCTGACAAGAGTATCGCCTCATTGCGTGTCCGACCGCTGTAGGCATCAAGGTTTGACATGTTGTGTGTTCAAAGATGCTCTTTCGAATGCCTCGGTTGTAATAAACAGTTATTGAGTGACTGTTGCCTTTTTTGGCTCATTATTTTAGTTCATGCTCTCAAACCCCGAGAAAGCTGTGCTGCAAAAATCCCAGTAGATGAGATGTTTCTGATAGACCAGCCTGTCTGGCACCAACAACCATCCAGTGTGCAAAGTTACTTAACTCATCTTGATGCTCGTTTTCAACTTCAGCAGGTCTCCTCCACTATGGCTACGTGCCTAAATGCAAAATGGTGCCGTGTGGTTGGCCGGTGAGAATGTCTTTCCGGTGACTACGCCTGCAGGATGCATTTGGCATGGGACCGTGTGAGTCACAAGTCAGAGAGCTTTGCTTTTACACTTTTGTTATGTCTTCGATTTCTGGGCCCTGCACAGTGATTTTCTTTCTCTTCCAGAGTATCTCATGTGGGTAAGTTAACATTACTGTACAGAGTAATGTATGAAGTTACAAAGCATCAGCATGGTGATGGCAAAGTAATGGCAGATGGTACAGTCATGTCCTGTGTGCTGGTAGTTAAAAACTATGTGAAACACTATTTTATGTCTGTAGGGTAAATCTGCGCATCACCGTACTCTCACACCTGTTGAAGGCACCGTCAGCAGAAGGGTTGTATTGTGTATCTGCACACATGCAACACAGCTGGTGTTGATTTAATTGGTGATATCTGTCTGAGGCTACGTCCACACTAATGCGCTTTCGTTTGAAAACGCATCGTTTTCCCGTCCACACTGAGACGCCGTTTTCCCGAAGGAAAACGCAGCGTTTTGAAAACACTCTTGAAAACACATACATTTGAAGACGGAGCTGTCCCGTCGCAGTGTGGACACTCAAAAACGCAGACTTTCGAAAGCAATGACGCATTTTAGTCATGTGATGCAGTCATGTGACCAAATAAGCAAAGATAGCGGAGGGCATTAAACAGCAGCTGTTTTGTTTGACAGCCCGATTAAAGATTAACATCAGCCTGCACATGCTCCTGAGAACTTTTCTTCAAATTCTTTAATTCTCACTCGCTTTTGGACCTTTGTACTTTTGTGTTACTCGCAGCAACAACTCCGCCTCATTGTTAGTGCATTTAACAAACTCGGTGCTTTTCCTCAACATTTTGCCGCGACGTTTCAAAGAGCCGGAAAGTAAATAAGCGGCAGACAGAAATGAGGCAGGTCGAATCTTCTTGCGCAGGACTGGAACGTAAGTGTTTTCGGCCGTTTCAATGTGGACGCACAACTCGGTGAAAACGAATGAAAACGATAGTGTGGATGCGGAGCGTTTTCAGACGAAAAGGCCGTTTTCAAATCTATCCGGGCTGGTGTGGACGCAGTCTGAGTTTAAGGCTTTGGTTCCAGTGCCAAGTAAGGTGTCTGTGGGACATGCTGAAAACATCAATAAATCACACCTACGACACATCTGTCTCACACACTGGTTGACCAGTTAATCAGAAACTCCAGTTAACAGGAAACACCAGCATCTGCTCTGGATATGGTTCACTGAAAGGTCAGTCACAGAGAAGCTGGTCAGTCATTATATTTCACTCTGTAATCGGGGATGTCAGAGTAAGAACAAGAGAACAAAGAGATGATTCTCATGCTTCCTCGGTTATTTTCCCAAATCTGCTACAATCAACTGGCGAAAACACTAAAAGTCAGCTTTGCTACGAGCTGCCAACACTTCGCCGAGTCACCAGCATACTGGAGGTCATTGCTCTAAGCAGAGATGCCACTAACTCCAGTTCTCCCAGCAAAGACACAAACAAGTTACGAAGCCGCCACAGAGACATCATCTCTCCAGCACATCCTGGTCTGCCCTGATGTCTCTTTCCATTTGGACATGGCAGAAACATATCACCTTGTTTCCATCAGTAAAAATAGTAACATCGATCAATCAGTAAAATCAAAGGTTTAATTCAACTCCTCGTTTTGGAGCAGCAACTTAAAGCTGTGGCCTCAGATTTGGGTGCTAATTCTCGTCCCCACTGTATCAAACTATATCAACTATAAACCACCCCAGTGTGACGTTAAGGTCACTGCTCACATAACCCAGAGGGAGCACATCATTCACAAGCCTGGAAATTCTGTCCATAAAAGTTAGAACTGGTGACAAAGACCAGGCCTGCGGGAGCTCAGCTCCCACTGGAAACAAGTTCATGTAACAACGGAATTTCATATTAATGGCTGTATAAATTTTAACATGTGGCTGCACTCGCCAATCACTTAAGATTAATACATATCAAACTCTCTGTATTTAGAAACTGAACCTGACTCACAGGTGGGACCTGCAGCCCTCGCTTAGACATCTGAGAGATGTCTAACATAAGTGTCTACGGATTCCCTCAGCAAAAGAAATATCTATTTAAAAATGATTCGTTCAACATCATGTTGTCACACTGAAATGTCAGCTTTCATTTTTACAATTCTTGTCCTTCAGCCACCTGAGCAGCCCTTTGTACTGGATGTCTCTGAGCTCTTGTACTATTGCAACATGTAACAATCATCATTACAAGTAAAATAACTCACCTGGAGGATTCAACGTTGTATGTTTCTAATATGGTTCAAGCATATTGCCAAATATAGTGAATGAGGGAAACAGCATTGCAAACTTCCTCCTCCAGGATGTAGACAGAACCACACCTCTCTGAAACAGTTTCAACAGAAACTCGCATGTCACTGCAGGACCGCTGTATTTAAGTGGGTAAACTCAAGCTATTTGTATATTAATAAACTGGCAACTAAATATATTTGTGCACACACGGTCTACTGGCATGGATAGCTTGTCTGCATGATGCACCAGTACACATGCTCTACTGCAAAGATTGTCATTGTGTTGATTTTTGCTTTGTGTTTCCTTTCGTTACTTTTCCCGTTGTATGTTCTACAATAAAAAAACAAAACCAAAAGATAAAGCAACACAACACTGTGGCGCTTGTAGCCTATGAGAGCCATAGCAGCAAGACTGGGACAAATAGTTCTTATAGAAATGACAGTTAAATCAATCAATCAGCTGCACAGCATTCAGCGCAGCTAAAACAATGGGCTGCAGCTGAAACAGGGTTAATATGTCTTTGCTTAACAAGCAGGCAGGAAACAGTGGGGTCCTCGGCCGCATCAAACAGGAAGCTACAGTGATATATGATAAATGTAATGCCAGTAGAATTAACCTACATTATGACAGTATTTGAGATAGACTGATTTATCCAGGCCAGCCTGTGCAATTATAAGTAATTCTCTCCACAGGTGAACCTGCTATTTTAGAGTCTTCCACGAAACACAGTAGCTTGTTTGTTACTGCGTTTCTTGTGGCGTCCACGGATTCCACAAGACTACAGAAATGCATTCATGACAAGTACAGCACAACTCCATTTTTCCACCTTCACCGCACATCAACATCAAACGTGAGCTCCAATAGAACAGCGAGCTCATGCAACCACCGTATGCCCCAGCACACATTAAAATCAGACTGGGAGAGAGAGGAGTGGTCACAGTGTAGCTTCCTTTGAATTTCCTCATTTCTTGAATGATAAAGCGAAACATGAATCCCCATCAGCATCTCTATCCATGCAGATGCACACGGTACTCTGTCAAAACTGCTCGACAGCTGAAAACTTTCTCTTTTGGAGGAAAAGAAACCTCACAAAGCTCTGATTGTTTCCATCAGTTTGACTGAAAAACCCTCTTCCACTGTTTACTGTAAAAGTTGAACAATTACAGAAAGTCTCACAGAAACAATTCAGAGAAAGTTTGGAGACAATTTCAAACATCTTTGACGCATCATTAAGTGTGCTGTGACAGGAAGGCAGGGAGGAGGCTAAGTGCTGGATTTCTAGTGTTTCTGGAGCAGCATTACTACTGTCTGCCAATAGCACTGTAGAGACAGTTGCAACACTTTCATGTGCACTCAGCCGTCTCACAAATCACAACACGCCCATTCTGCAGCAACTCACACCTCAGCTTACCAATCACACTGAGACCTCTTAAGCTCTAGTGTATCTGATTTGTTTACTTTTCAATATTTAAGCATATCTGTGATAGAAGGTCGAAACAAGAAACTTTTTTATTCAAAATCAAATATCAATTATATCACCAATGACATATCTGGAAGCCCCACTGTGCACCTCACAGCTCCTGTTTTACTCTTTTGTGGGGTTTCCACAGCCCCCCTATGCCTGTGTAGATCTTCTTGAGCAGCAGTTTTGTTGTGATGAATGGTGACATGTCCAGGATATAGCCTGTCTCCTGCTCAAAGTCAAATAGGACTGGCCTCAGCTGCCCCACATCCCAGGATTAGATAACCATTTAAGAAAATTATGGATGTGTTGGATGGATCCATCCATTTTGTTGCTGCAAAATAATGCGATGAGTATGTGTCGATTAATGAAAGGCACACAGCCGGGTCCATGGTGACATGAAAAGCACACAGGAACTTGAAGAAGTTTTACAATAACCATCACAAGCAGGGTTTATCATCCAGAGTCTGAGTCCATTTGCATAGTTCTGAGAGTACACAGTAGGACAATGAGAGTTTCACCAATGCAAAGTGATCATAATACACTGGGTTAGCAATAAAATGCATTTAAATGAGATCTATGACTTAAAAATAGAGTGTTTTTTAAAAATAAATTGTACTACTGAAGGATACAAAGCCCTGTTTGTATGTGTGTTTGGTCGTCTGACACCACGTATGTTTAACGAAAGAAAGAGACTTTTTGTTCATTGACGTATGAACACAGAAACATGTGTGTGGCTGAGTGATGACAGAAGTATACTAGTGTCCGTACAAGCTCCATTTCAGCTTAAGATAGAAAGAAGACGAAACAAGAAAAACAGATCTCAAGAAAAGAGCCAATGAAAAATGTCAGATTTAAAGAGTTTGCACTCTGTGTTTGCTGCCGACTGTCTGTGAAGAGACTGCATTTCCTATCCAGCAGAGCCGCCTAAAAGTCTTTACATTATTTATGTGCAGCCTTCTACAATCTAGAATAGCTCATAGCTGAGAAAAACTCTCAGAAATTTGAAACTTTATTCTTGAAAATGATACAGTGACAACAAATCAGAAAAACATAACCTCTCAGGAATCCAGCTTCTCGAAGATTAGAAGAGAACTTTGTAGTGCCTCCTCATGCAGCAGCTGTCAACATAAGCACAGGTGAGTCTTCATGCCAGTGTCCAAAAAATGACTGAGCTAACAAGCTTTCCATGCAAGGAACACTAGCGTGTTGCTATTTTTTGACTGACATAACACTCTGCACACCCTGACCACTTGATTTCATTTATTACTACATGTCTCATTTTGACAGTTATGCTTCATATGATTTCATTAAGGTTTCTCGTTTTTTCCCGTTTAAAATAATCTATTAATCTGGTTATTTTGTGCAACAGAAAAATACGTGTGCTTGCATCTGAGGTTGTGCTCACACTCATAACCTAAAGAGAATTCTCTGCTTAATCTGGAGCATTGCTAAGCTGTTCTGGGTCACTCACACTACCCTCTCTAAAGCCACAACACTCCTCTCCGGTCCTCGTCAGTGACCAGTAGTTGCAAACCAGCTTGTAAATGCAGGGAACTCTTCATCAGGGCAGAGCCTGATTTTTCTCTCATGGCCGGGAGTAACCGCCAAAAACAAAAAAACACAAAAGACAGCAAATATGGGACTTGGATTAATCATGTGGGCACAAACATCACTCCAGATGAATTATTATGTTCTTCTGAATCTGTTTGCTAACAAGTGCAGGATAGTACAGCTTGTTGTAACTCAGGTAAGGGAATTCGAAAGAAATTCATCTTTATGCTGATGACAGCGTCTGGATATGTTGCTCTGCAGAGTTTCTCACTTGTCTGTTTTCTTTTGCCTCACACATGTAGCTAAGGTAAGTCTGTTTAATACCAATAGCAGGGCCTCGGGGGGTTAAAGAAAACATCTGATTTATAAAGCAACACAAAAACAAGCTAAGACATCCCAAAGAATTCAGTGCGATTGTATAACAGCAGAGAGATGATTCACTGTTGTTGAGTGATGCTAAATTCTAGACGACCATTAGCAGAAATATTTGTTTTACAGGGAGTGCCTGGAGGGCTGCATTACTTTCATATTTCTAATTCATTGTGAGCACTGCAGCAGCGCTGAGGTAGGCTATGGTACCAGGCAGACCTTCTGCACACAGCTGGGCTGAATGCGTTTCACCAAATCTGATCGATAACAACACCGGGGTCAGAAAAAAAGCTGAACCAAAGGATTGCAGATACAGAGCCGAGAGATATGGATTTCATGGAAAAGCAAGAAATATAAAGCACAAAAGGTCAAAAATAAGGGCTATGATGAGGAAGAACCTTTCTGATTGAACCAGGATGGGTAAGGTGTGATTGTTTTTCTTTGCACACGTTAAAACAGAAACACCGGAGCCTTAAATAAAGGTAGCAATGCTGAAGTTAATGTAATGCACTGTGTGGGGTGCCTAGATGATGCAGGTGAGAATAATTAGTCCCACTCAAATCTAGCTAGGCAACAGTGCCTGATGATTATTAATGGGTACATGTGGTTATGTACTTGTGTTTTAGAAGGAACAAAGCGAAATGACACAAATGGACTTTAAAGATGCTCGCCATCTATCTTGGCACCTTCACTATGGAACAGCACGCTCAGTTAAATGGCTTAAATTTAATTTGAAAGCCTGTTTTTTAACCTGGTTGATGTTGAAGATATTTTGTTGAGGCATACTCAGCAGATCCTGTGTTTACTTTTTCATTAAATGTAAAATTTAATGCATCCTTTATAATTAACATGTGGGTCAGCACTGCAGAGGTCTTCGTCCAGTGAGGGGTGGGAAGCCCGTCAGTCACTATCTCTGGTTCTCTTACAAGGTCACTTTCCTCTTCAGCTAGTGTGCAGGTCTTTGTCTTACTGTGTAAAAAGCTCTGAGATGATGGTTCATAAATAAAAGAGTTATTGACATGTTTTGACTCCCCGAGAGCCATTGGATCGCTTTCCTTCAGCAACAACAACAGCAAGTCTTGCTATGGTGCTGGTTGAGGAATTAACTGCATTTTTGCCCCGGACTACTTATACGTACCTTTTGGCGGTTTGTATAACAGATTATGCAGATAGTAGTGTACTAGTGTAACACAATGTCTGGCTTCACTGTGGAGATGGTGCATACTGGATACACTATTGGTAGCCATTCAGTAAAAAGGACTGGATGTTACAGTCCCTGATAATGCATTGCTTTAAATGGAGAAATGTTGAGGGATGGCTGTTACGAGGAAAGGCAGCCCAGACACTTTACCAGTTTGGGACACATCGTCAGTAGTGGACCTGTGTCGGGTGTTTCAGCCATTATCACTAGACACCCTCATCCAAGGAGGCCCTGCCAGGGTTGATCAGGGCCTGGAGTGTGTCCTTTCCCCAGATTTTCTCTTTTCCACACTCTCCCAATTCATCCAGCGACCCTGTTTGGCCAGCGCCACGGCTCTGGCATGTCTGGCTGTTTCCTCCTGTCGTCGCACCTCCTCCACCACCATTTTTCAACGTTCAGTTACAGATGCCTGTTGCCACTGATGTTACTGCGCCAAGACCAAATCCTCCTCTTCCCTGTTGGACGTGACCCACCACACCACAATGCCGAAGAGCAGATTTCGCCTGTAGCACAAATGTGGCTGTGGTCCACTTCCTCCTTTGGGTAATAACCCAAACTGGAAGCACCAGAGCTTCAGTTTTCCTGGGAGTGCAGTGTTGTTAATCCGCTTGAGGTCATCAGCCAAGTTCTGCCTTAGTTGTTCTAGTTGCCATGTATCATGGAGGTCTGCATTATACCACCGTCCCAGGCTCTTTATGGGCTTCTGTAATACTGTTGGAATTGGTTCTCCACTGATATAGAATTGCTCGGCTGACAGCTTTCCTTTTACGATGGAGATGTTGCAAGATTTACTTGGCTTAAACTCCATCCTTGCCCATTGTTTTCCAGGAGCTTCTGTAGGAATCGCCTAGTACATGGTTTTGTTGTTGTAATGATGGTCATGTCGTCCATGTAGGCCCTAATGGGAGGAAGACGAAGGCCACTCTTGAGTCACCTCCCACTACCCACCAGGATGCCCTCAGGACCAACTCCATTGCCATGATAAATGCCAGAGCAGAAATCTCCAATTTCCAGGTGCTCCCAGGCTGTGGCGGTATTCTCAGCTGTCACACAAAACTGTAAATCCTGAAAGTACGTCTTGACCAGTCCTGTGATGTGGTTTGGTACGCTGAAATAGTTGAAGGCCATCCACAACATCTCGTGCGGAACTGACCCAAAGGTGTTGGCAAGGTGTAAAAAAACCACCCTTTGTTCTTTCTTGGCAGTTTGAATCTGGTGCCAGATGATGCTGGCATGCTCCAGACATCCCGAGAAGCTCCGCATGCCGGCCTTCTGCACGATGTGTCAATACAGGGTGGGCCATTTATATGGATACACCGTAATAACATGGGAATGGTTGGTGATATTAAAGTCCTGTTTGTGGCACATTAGTATATGTGAGGGGGCAAACTCCTCAAGATGGGTGGTGACCATGGTGACCGTTTAGAAGTCGGCCATCTTGGATACAACTTTTGTTTTTTCAATAGGAAGAGAGCCATGTGACACATCAAACTTATTGGTAATGTCAAAAGAAAAACAATGGTGTGCTTGGTTTCAACGTAACTTTATTCTTTCATGAGTTATTTACAAGTTTCTCTTTGTTCACAGCCATCGACATGTCGAAGAGGTTAACACGTGAGGAGCGGATCGAAATTGTGTTGATATCTGGTGAACGCAGTAACCGGGTCATTGCAGCAGATTTCAATGCAACCTGCCGAGTCAAACCACCGGTTATAACTCGGCAGGTGTTGAGCAGTCGAAGACAGTTTCACGACTGTGCTGGTCAGCCAGGTAAGGTCACGTTCATGACTGCAGAGCATGTGTGAACACACCTTAACTCACTGGACTCTTGAATGTTTTTGGTTTCTACTTATCAGCGTCCTGAGCATCACACTGTACACATTTATTGAAAATATTGATTGGATCGGATCAAGCTGTCACTCAGTGTGTTGACAGTCCAGTTAATTTAACAGAGCGCCATCACTCAAAGCTGCTACGACTCCCACATTTACATAAAACCAGGTTATTTTTTCATTGATTATGTTTACTTGTAAAGGCGTCACGTAGGACAGCTCATAACAGTAACCCATTTAAAATATGCGAGGTTCCTTAAACAACACGTGAACCTTTAACACAACTTTGACTCTCTTACAAAACTTGAAGTTTTAAAGTTATATTGGTGAGTGATCAAATCCTTTGTTTCCACTGCATAAAGCACGTGTTGCTTGGACACCACAAAAACACAAAACACATGACTTACAACCACGTTTGATAACCTGTTTCGCTTGTTATGAACTAATGACATGAGCGCTGATATGAACAGCACATATGGGAGTTATGGAAATATGATTAATTTTGCTCAGGTGTATTGGATTTTTTGAAGCAACCCCAGTGGATCCACAGACCACACTGAGACCAGCACTCCTGGTGAGATCTGACAGAGAAGGTCACGACTTGCTGTACAGGAATGAGGGTGCTCCTCAATCACAATGTGAGCCAGTGGTTTACTGGCAGCCTCATATTCCCCAGACAGGCAGCCACATACAGGGCCATGTATCCCCTTCATCAGGAAGAGAGGAGTGGCATCTATCACCATCAGGCCTGTCAGGGGGAGAGCAGCAGGGTGGCACAGAGTCAGCCTGCCACAGCTATAGGGACCAGTAACCACACACGATCACACTACATCCCGTCATGTTCTTAAAGTGGCCGTATGGCATTCTAGGCATGAGTGCACAACATCATATGTTCATTCATAATTAGAAAAAAGGGAAAATTAAACAGCTCAGCTGTATTAAATCTATTGCAGCTCTATGAAATGGGTTTTTAAGGTTTTTGATATATTTGTAATAGTAAGTCTTAGCTCCAGGAGCTCAGCTTTCAGAAGCCCACAGTGAAAATATGAAAATAAGTTTGCTGCTTAGAGTTCACATCTGCCGAACCCATCGAAGAGGACGGCTGTGTGACAAAAGGAAGAGAGACTGCAACCAGATTTTCTCATGTTTGTAGGCTGCTATAGGTAGCATTTAAAGAAAATATAAGAAGAATGTACATTAATAATTTTGATCAATAGGTGGATCCTAACATATAAAAAGCTAGCAAAAAACTTTCATTATTGTTTGCAAGTAACAACAAGAACAATGGAAATAACTGAGCTCTGCACTGACAGCAGGATAGACCTGACAATGTAGAAAAGTATGCTGGAAGGCATGATAGCAGGGCCCACTACCTGCAACCTTCTAACCTCAAAGGGAATCTAATCCAATTTTAATGCACTTCTAATACTTTCACCAGCAGAGCCAACAGACGCAGGATTCCTTAAAGGCTTACTTTGTGATAAAGAAACAATCCCCTTTCTCCAGGAGAGCTGGAAGTGTCACACAACCAGATGGAGAAAAAACAACAAAAAAGACAAACTCGTTCATTTTATTCATGTGGGGAAGTGAAGATGTCAAGAAAATATCAAGCAAAAATAAATGTGCTGATTAGAAATCTTTCATGGCTTCTCCTGTGAAGAACAAAAGCAAGAGATTTTAGGAAAGCTCTCGAAAAAGCCTCAAGCTTCAATACTTGATTAGACGTTGATACAAAAACCATAATGTCACAAATAGAAAGGCGGTGAGCAGTGAATTGTTTGGGCTCAAAGTTTCCTGTCTGTGGTTTGGATGAAGGTGAATTCAAAATGAAGTTTGAAGTAACTTAATAAAGAGAAACCAAATAAAAGTTCAGGGGCAGTCTAGACTTCCTAAATCTCTTTAGGACCCCTCCTGCCACTGGCCGGGCAGACAAAGTCAAATTAAGACAAAAAGTCTTTAAATGAACTTTACGACTGAGTTTTTGATCTGGGGAGGGGGCAACAGCAGTACTATCATTAATCATAGTTTGGCTGTATTAATGTCAACTAAATCAAGTTACAACATTTTATTAATCAGCCTTGAAGAATACCCCCCCCCCCCCCCCCCCCCCTTTCACTCATCTAACTCTGTATTACAGGGGCACAACATCTGGCTTATGGCCCAAGTTCTCACTTCAGCTGGGGACATTCCTAGAACACCTTCATTAGGGCATCCATCAGCCACCGCAAATAGCATTTCCCCCCCAATGTGGAAGAGCAGGAGATCTGATCTTAGCCTTCAGAGGAAGCTCAATTCCATGAGACAGAAAGAGTAGTGCTGGTACAATCACTGGTACAGTCACCCACAATAAGTCTGACTTATTTCTAGCAAGTGGACCAAGCTCTGTCTGTGGTTGTACAGGACTTACCAAAATAAACTGTATCATTAGGTCCAGTAGCCCATACTCCCAAACCACCGCGCACACGGCCCCACTGATTAAATCCATGAGGGATTTAATCACATGTGGTCTCCACGTACATTTCTGCAAACTGGCTGTGAAAACTTATATACTCACATATATACTCACAGGTGACATTGAGAAGGTAAAAAGCTAGTTCAGTGTTTTATAGCCTGTAAGAAAAGCACATTGTTCATCCTGAGCGACTGATGGGCAGAATCTCCTTTCCAGGAAGCAAATTTAAAATTCACAAATGCAACAAATGAAATGGTCTTAACACAACAAAAATAATAATACTTTAGTAAATAATAATACTTTAGTTTCCAGCTGCCCTTCTCTCTAGGACTGCACACGTTCAGATGGACAAGAATAGACTAATTGACCCATTCAGAAAGATCTGAATGTGCCGTGGTAATGAAACACCACGACAGATCAGAATTACTGCTTCTCCGTTCATTATGTCGTCCTGTCATGTCCCTTTGAACACAAGCACCAGCTAATACGATCTAATCCTGCAGTAAATCCCACCTGCGTGAAGATTAGAGTTTTCACTTTTCAGTGAAGCTCCTACAGCATGGCATGTACTCCTGTTCATAGCAGTAAGTAAAGTTGTTTTGCTTGGTCACAGAACCACCGGAGGTCTTTGGCACAAAGTCTTTTCTTAGTTTATTTAAGAGAAGATCGTGATTAAAGTTCTGAAATGTGGATTTGTCACATTTCCAGTTTCATTTTGCTCCTTCATCCTGCAGTGTGTAAGGGAACAAAGTACAAAAACCCTGCTTTGGTACTGACATTAGAATATAACCATCTAAATTACTGCTGCTTTGATGCTTCCATTGTATCCATCAAGTTATCATAACCGAAAGAAGAGAAGGAAAGGCCAAATCAACCACTAGAGAGAAAAAGAGAGAACAAATGGAGAGTGGCTGCTGAATGGTTTTATTGTGCACTGCTGATAAGCTCATCTCCACAGCCTATAGAAGTGTTCGGCTATTATGTTGCAGACTAAACCCCCTCACCTTAGTTTGCCATTAAAAGCTTTCCTTTACTGTCTCTGAGTCGGGCCTTTCTCAGCTTCAAGTCTAAAGTCCGCGGAGGTAACAGCTGCAGTCAGTCAGGACATGCAGGTGGTAGTGTTGGCTCATCCTGAGCTTCCAACACCAGAAGTTGAAGTCACCAAATGTTAGTGTACCTTGAGTCCCTTTAACACCATTCTTATCAAGTACCCACAGTACTCATATGTAACCATCTAATCTAAAAATGAAGCCATTTACTTCAGATGAATTATGGATCAGATACATCGAGGTGATTTTCTCTGCCCATCAGGTCACTCTGAGATTTTAAAACCTCAACCAAGTTAAAATTTTTACTCCTGCATGAATCTCAGAGTAAAAGGGTGTAAACCATGTTGTTGTTTCTTTATTTTTGTGCGTTGGTTTTGCTGCCCATCTATTTTCTACTTCTTATCTCTGATCAGAGATGCCCAGATATCTTTCCCACCTACTCTAGAAACGACAGCATCTCTCCAGCATGCCTTGGGTCTTCTGCCGGTTGGACATACCTAAAACTTCTCACCTAGAAGGCATCGGTCAGGTATCATATCAGATGCCCAAACCATCTCATCTAGCTCCTTTTGATATGCAGGAGAGGTAATTTACTCTGAGCCCCACACATATATTTCTAAGGCTAAGTCCTGACACTTTGTACCTAAAATCCCTTTTCTTTGAGTCACTACCCACAGCTTAAGGTCACTGCTGAGGGTAGAACACAGATCAACCCTTAAATTGAGGGTTTCACCTTCACACTAACACAGACCTGAAAGCCGTTTGTCAATCTCCTGGTCCAGTTTCACTCGTTAACAACACTCTACGGCTTGAACTTTTCTACTTTGGGCAACGACTAATCCAAAGAACCAAAGCCTTAGATTTAGAAGTAACAATTTCCATAGCGCAAGCTGGAGGTCACCACAAAGCCAGGTTTGTTTTTTATTTTGCAGCTTACATTGTACGCTCCTGTTTTGTTGTTATTTTCTACAAGCTGTATAAAAAGCTATATAGATAATGTATGAAGTAATCCAGGCTGATAGATGGTTAAATAATATTACACAGAAGTAACATATGTGGTGTGTTAGCATAATAAATGTCTGCCTCGGTGCAGCTGTGTGAGGCTTGTCCAGCTGTGGGCTGTCTACAGATCACAGTTACTTTGTTTGTTTTTGTTGTGAGTTTCTAAGTGATGGACATAGCAACTATAGAAACGTACATATAGTATTGCTACTTGAACCTCGTGAATTCACCTGTGTTATCCTCATGTGCATCAACCATTTCATTTCACATCTAACCGAGTTGGAGTTACTTACATGCAACCTCGCTTGGAGAAATGCTGCACAGCCATTGTGGTGTATTTATTCACATAAGACGTACGCGTTGACGTAAGCCTACCGTTAAAACCCAACCTACAGTATCAGCTCTCATCCCTCTCCCCAGCGAGCAGTCCCACCGTGCTCCACTACAGACACTGATTAGTCCACCTCATCCCTCTGGAGACTGTGAGATCCTATACAGGCTATTTGTCGACAGGGTTATTCACTTACTGATGGCCCAGACAGCTGGCAGGAAGAAAGACTGTCTGTCAGCTGGCAGCCGCAGCACACAGATGAGAAGCAACCTTCAGAGAGCTTGGAGACATTAATGCAGTGAGATGAAACGCTGCACTCATCAGTTACCAATCACTTCAATCTTCTCATTAATCTACACGTCTCATCCCAACATCCTAATCAATTATAGTGACAAACAGTCACCTCTACTCACTGATGTGTTTTTGCTGTAATTATACAACATGATCAAAACAGATTAAACATGCAGTATAGTTTTGTAAATACTAATCGCCAAGTATTTTATCTATTTTGAAAATAACTAATGAAACTGAAGTTTCTGCACAAAACCCCCACAGCCTATATGATGATATTTCTTCCTTATTGCCATGAAAGTTTGGATGTCGTGGAGTGCAGCTACACAAAAATTAATTAAGAAGAAGATTTATGGAGCTCTGAAACTCAAGAATACTCAATGAAATCTGCACCCTTGATTCACACATGGGAAGCAATTTCCCTCGAGCAGAATATAATGCAAAATAAAATTCTGAAAAACAAGGCAGTTGGAGTGAAGGAGACAAATTACCACGTTTTAGCAACTGACCGTATTTAACTGACCGTATATAACTGACTGGGCATCACTTAGTGCATTTTGAAGCCTCAAATTTTGTGTTTTGGCCACTGATTTTTTTTCTATTTAGCAAAGACTCATCATGTTTGAGTAAGAAGGGTGAATTTCTACGTTACTGGTTATTTGGTTAGCAAGCTGCAACCATAAACTGCACAGGTACAATGCACAGCATGCACTCTTGCCAACTAGTGCTGAAATCACACTAGAATTTACTTCCTAAAAACTGGGGCGCAGAATTCTTCTCCCCACAGCAGGATATAACAGTTTGTCTGTCAGCAGGGTCCAAAGTTCAATGTCCAAATTCTGTGTGATGATTGAAACCAATAACGGCTTTAGCTGATTTAATTTTGGTGGAAACTGGGTCAAAGTCAGCGTCACATTAAATGTGAAAAGCTGTAAGACCTTTATATTACCCATAATGTTTTATGAATTGTCTTCAAATTCCACGATATAGTAGCCCCTCGGGGACACGAGCAGCTACGTTGGCTAAGCATTTGACCTTGGCCTTCATTATCAGCACCCGAGATCAATCAAAATCAAGAAAACGTATATTATAATATATCATATGAAAGGGCATGGAGAGAGATGTGCAGCACACTTTATTTTCTCAATACAACATCACAATGATGCCATAAAAATTCAAAATCATGCACTACAATAATATATGTTTAAATCTCAAGTTCTACAGCCAAAGATTTCAGACAATTTTGCTTCCGTCATTGGGGTAAACATAACATAACATAACACACCTTTTTAGTCTGTAGTGCTTCAAGGTCAGAGGTGAAATCAGCGCGTTCTTATAAAAGCAGGCTGACGTCAGCATGTTGGAATAAAACCTCATAAAACATTAAATTTTTAATATAGGCCTTGTCCTTCAGGGGATTTGCACTCTGTGAGTGCTCTTGTTTTTCAGATCATATCATTTAAAATGTCATAAAAAGCAACAACACTGCAAACATAGTAAAGAAGTCAAGTTTATTTGCTCATATTAGCTGAGCCTCCCAGGCAAGAACAGGCTCTGGCTGCCGTGTGGCAGCACATCTGTAGTTCATGTTCCTAACTTTACTCTCTTTGGATTTTGCTAAGAATGAAAGTAAACTAACAAAAATTCACTGTACAGGTTTTATGAAGGGAGAAATCAGTCATAGGGGCTAAAAGCATGTTTTGTACAAGCCTGCAGTGACATTTAATTCTGCTAAAAATTTGGACATTTTAACATGCAAGTATTTGGTGAACGTCTTTGGGGATTGATTCAATGTTGAAGCGTCAAGTATCCATCAATGTCACAGCAATTTTTGCAGATAGAGAGATCTATCTATGGATATATAACAATAGCTTCTCTTTGTGCTTGTTCATGTTTGCTTTGTGATCTTAGCTCATGTGTATTCTGATTAGAATAGGGATTTGTGTTGCTCTGCATGTTTGTAACATATAGGTTTATATGGTTGATGGTAATTATGAGACAATGTGTTTAAGGGTTATTTTGTGGAGAAATGTGAAAGCATGAAGGCGATGGTGGTAACTGTCAAAGCAGAGCCAATAATAACCCAATGAGAATCGATAAGGAATCAAATTGATAAGTGATATCAATAATGGGATAAGAATTGCTAAATTCTTTTTCATTTCCATCCCGAGGGACAGGAAGTGACATCCTTTATATCCATAAATCTCTTTTTTTCCTAAAAAATGATCCTGCTGGTATGAGATGGTCACCAACAAATTGTAAGAACACGTCATTCTAAAAAGATTGTGGAAGAACAAACAGTACAACATCAGTCAGTTTCCTGTGTTTCTTGAAGATGGAAAGAGATGGCTTGGGTGAATAATTTATGTCCATCTAAAAGCCATCTCTCAGCCAATTACTGCCAGAGCAGCCTATTTTCCTCAAGGGCCAGCGTGCTGTGGACCCTAAATCTCTACAGTCCTTAGCAAAACCATTGTAACACTTTGACGACACACGGAAACAGAGGTGAGCTATAGGCAGCGAGGCCTGTGATCCCATTTTAAACATGTTAATGACAATTTGAAAGTGTCTGGTTTATCATGTGCCATCACTTGGACTGTGGTTTTTCTGACATTAAACAAACCGTTTGTGCCGCACTATAAAGTGAAGACGTAGCACTGTCTTCGCTTACCCACAACGGGCTATTTGTCTCATTTCCACCTCCATATTTTCATTTGTGGACTCAACTAGTACCTTTGCATGATTAACAGCCTAATTTATAACAGCTGAAGCTAAAAGCTGCCTAATTATCTCCTGCAACTGAGTTCACATGTAAAGGAAAATTAATGACATTTAAAAGGTAAATGCACCGTAATGCCAAGCTAGCAAAGCACAGTGACACAATTAGAGCATCAAGTTCAAAAAGCAATCAAAGAAAATAGTCTAATTCAGATTGCAGGGCTAAGAAGGAATTTATAACTCTAATGTGCATCCATCCTGAAAGTGATTTGGCTGTCGAGCGCTGTTTTGTAGTTAAGAGTTGGCCACTAGCAAATATTCAGAACTCTCACTGACCAAATGAAGCTCTGATGTATTTAACCCTTTCACTCACATTGGCAGTCACTTAGTTAAAAGTTTAATTTAGGACTACCCAAATCTACCAAAATCCGAATTGAATTCAAATTAATTTTATTTGTTTAGCTTCAAATCACAACAACAGTCGCCTCAAGGTGCTTTATTTGTAAGGTAGACCCTGCAGCGGGGTAGGACTAACGTTCCCTACCCCTGCCCTACAGTAAATCCCAACAATCATATGACTCCCTATGAGCCAGTGCTTTGGCGACAGTGGGAAGGAAAAACGGCCTTTTAACAGGAAGTAACCTCCAGCAGGACCAGGCACAGGGAGGGGCGGGGCCAACTGTCGCAACCAGTTGGGGTGAGAGAAGGAAGACAGGATAAAGACATGCTGTGGAAGAGAGACAGAGGTTAATAACAAGTGTGATTCAGTGGAGAGAGGTCTGTTAACACATAGTGAGAAGAACAAACACCCAATGCATCATGGGAATCCCCGGCAGCCTACGTCTATTGCAGCATAACTAAGGGAGGATTCAGGGTCACCTGGTCCAGCCCTAACTATATGCTTTAGCAAAAAGGAAAGTTTGAAGCCTAATCTTGAAAGTAGAGATAGTGTCTGTCTCCTGAATCCAAACTGGAAGCTGGTTCCACAGAAGAGGGGCCTGAAAACTGAAGGCTCTGCCTCCCATTCTACTTTTAAATACTCTAGGAACAACAAGGAAGTTTGCAGTTTTGAATTCAATTCTGGATTTAACAGGGAATTTTTCCAGTAGTTATTTTGCCCTTTGTCACTTTGTGGCACTGAATATAAGTGACTTTCTGTGGGATCGGTTTGAAAGATTGCTGCTAATCATTTGCTTTGTTGATGCCCCTCAAATTCACTGACATGCTGCAGGACAGAATATTATTTAATTACAGATAATCTCTCCTTCAAGGCTGCCTTCTTGTACCCCTCTGGACTACCTTGCGGGTCCTGAATTGTCTGAGGGCACTTATAGGAAGAATAATACTGCAATACTATATAACATACTATCTACCACAGATTGCAGAGGCAGCTCCAGGAAATCATCTAAAATTAGCAGCCAGGCTAGAACAGATCCAGAATGAGCCAGCTTTGAATGAGAGATGTGCCACATGTGCTTGTGATCACAGTCTGCACGGAGAGCATCATTACCTTCTGAATGCTTGCTGTTCTGATCTGTTGGTAATCTTTAAGCTCAGCTGCTAAATTTTTATTTGTGAGCTCAGTACAGTAGCTTCCATCCTTCACAGCTCAAAATCATCCTAATTTATCTTATACTGAGTCTCGGTGGGACGCCTCACTTCTTCCTCCATCAGAAACTAGCTGTTTTAGCTCCTCCAACTTTAAGGCCAGCTATCCTTTAAAGCAACTGTCTTTTGATTGACCCTTCCCAAACAAGTGGTTTGAACACCAGGCAAATGGGAAATCTGTGCTCACAAGCAGAGCTAACTGCCTAAGAGATATAATCTTTCTATAACATAATCCAGATCCAAGAGCAGACATTAGACATTAACCAAACATAGAGGACGCCACTTTACAGAACAAACTAAGCATACTGCCATCCTGCCACCATCTGCATTATCTCCATTTCACCAACACTCAGTGCTGACAAGCTGTTGTTAAAAATGAAATGAAATAAACCGAAATGAAAGGCATTGTGTGTTCACTGTGATAGGATGGTATTACTGTTTGAAAGGCTAAAATCAAAATGTTCCACTGGTAGAAAAGCTGCTGATTACATTTTGCAGTAGGCCTTTTAATTACAGCTCCCTATTTTATGCAATTATGGACTAATTAGGAAGCAACAACACAGTATATTATTGCAAATTACAAGTCAGAGAAGACACCAACACTCTAAGGAGAAAAGTAAACAGTTGTTTTGTTTTTTGTCACTAAATACTATTGTTGACCTAAAACGTCTACTCTAGGCTTCGTGGCTGTAGAACATTTGACGTGTGACGCACAGCACCACCAAGGCAGGAGCTGTGCCTCCACACCATGCTCCCCCGTGCCAAAGGTCACAGACAAACTGCAGCTTTTAAGGCGACGCTTCCTGGCAGAACAGCTGCTCACGTCCGCCTCCATAAACACTGTTAAATATGAATGCTGACGAGCCAGCGCGTCCCCAGGCTGCGTGGCTGCTTCCACTCCCGGTGGCCAAACGGTGTGGGCCGACAGAGACCTGTGCAGTGAAGAGTAGCTGGGTGTGATTCAGGACAGTAATGTTTCCCCCTCATTCCTGTTTACCTGAACATGATTTTGGTCCATGCACGCCAAATAAACAAACATTTTTAACACCTTCTTATAAAAAAAATCACTCGGTTTGTTTAGGATTAAAAACAAAATACATAATTTGAGTAAAAATGTAAGTGTTGCCACTTCTTTCAAAGTTCAAAGCATATGTGAAACACATTCGTTTCTAAGTTGTGTTTAATGTAACAAAAAAGCATCAAGGAGTGAAAAAAACAACAAGCTATGTTTTTATGAAATTATGCCTCTGCATGTTGATCATCCAACCAGAGCTCGTGCACTCCAAAGCTGAGACTGACTCCTCGTTCACGTAATCATTAACAAAACTTGTTAATCTCCCTCAATGTCAGCTTAACCAAACTAGAACTAGCCTTTGATATTTTGAAGCACAAAAGAGAGCTTGTACAGTATGTCCTTCAGCCACTGCCTGCCCTGTTTTGTGAAAGACAAGTTGAACTTTGACTACCGATGCCTGTGGGCACAAGCTTTGAATTGCACAATTAAAACAGACAAAATAACACTGAATAACTTGGAAAACTGACCCCAGATAATTAACTCAAAATAGCTTTTTGAACCCTACTTGGTAAACAAAAAGCTACTCATGTTGAACTATTATTAAGTACAAAGTAAATTGCAGCATAAACACTAAAACGTAAGCGCCTGAAATTGCACTTACTCACGTGCCTAATTCAGTCTCAAAGGGCTAGTTCATTTGAATGTTTCATAAATGAAAAAATTAATTCAGTCTCATCCATTTTTAGAACACTGTGACATCCACATCCAGGTCAAATTCAATACCTGCCGGCACAAAAATTTGCCTGTGCCCAGCAGCATCAGTGAGTCACCCATCATTCCTCTCTGCATCAGCCATCAGCACACTCATGGATCTGTAGGCAGACGGCTGATGACAAATATCCCCCTTCGTGTATAAATGATGACATATATTCAAAGAATCGCAGCCATCCCCTGTTCTCCACTTTATTGTCCCGTTCAGCCCGGCTTAGTGAAATGAAGGAAAAGGGTGGTTGTCTTAGGCCATAACTCCTATCATAACAGCCAGTCAGGTGAGCTGCCGGCTGCATTCAGCAGGCGTGTGCAGACTCATCCTTTTGCTACTGACTTCACACAGACGCGGTTGTGAATGTTTTCAGTGGCTGCTGGAGGCCTACAGGCTGCACTGTGATAACTCCACTGACTGCTTCAACGATGTGACAGCAGAGGAGGCTGTAAAAACAGTCGCATTCATCATTCATTGCTATTGGAGCTTGGTCACACCAGCATTTACAGAAGCACAATTTTCAACCCCCCTGCCAGACGAGACTGTGATACTGGGTGATTCAGTGAAAGTATTTTTGCACGGCAACTACAGTAAGTTTGAAGATGGTGGAAAAACAGCTGTTTTAACAAGCGAACTACATAAACAGGGTTAAGGCTGGGAAAATTAAACCTAATACAATTACACCTCAATGAGATCAATGATATGACCTCCACATCTAAAATGTAAGCAGCAGCCAGCAGTTTATGGTGCATCATAAAGACTGGGACAGTTTCAGTGTGGACTGGTAGGAATAACAGACAGTGGTCAAGTGGTACGTAATGATGAAGTTCAACAACCGACGATATATGTCTATGTATCTGAGCAGAACATGCACAGTATAACAGGTGGGTGTGGCTACTGTGACATCACCCACCTGTGTCTGAAGTCCCGTCACCTCGAGGTGAGCATTCCCAGCAGGCCATCTGGGCTGCAACGAACAAATGAAAGGTGGCGCTGACTAACATCTTGTGATTGATGCACTGTTAGCCAATAAGCATGTGGTTTCATAGTGCAGATCCTTCTTTTGAAACATGGTATCACCAAGATTTTAAGAATAGACATTTTTTTCTATATGTCCTGAAACAAGAGTCCATAAGCTTGGCAGGAAAGGATTTACAGAGGAGAAGCTATGAAACACTTCCCATGCACCTTCCCAGCCTGGAAGTCTTTCTGCAACCACAGTTATCACCATCGGGTGGCCGTCAGAATCCAGCTTTAAGGCACTTCTAACCCTGGCTTAATCTTTCTGACCCAGGAGCTCCGTCCATGTTTTCTTACCATCGATGGTAGCCGACCCAAGTGAAGCAATCGAATGGGTGACGCTTTACAGCCTCTAAACAAAGAGACAGCTATGGGTAAGATTTATCTGACAAAAGTATTAAAGTTACAGACAAAACTTGGCTCTGGTCTTCGTTCTGCTCCATCTCAGCCTATCCCTCCTCTCCTTCTATCACATCCAGCCTTCCTGTCCTTTTTCACAACATCCAGAACCTCCTCTGTGGTATTCCTCTTTTAATTCTGACTGACAGCTCCATATTCAAAATCCTTTCTCCAATATATTCACTATCCCTCCTCTGCACATGTGTGAGCCATCTCAGCCTTGCCTCTCTAACTTTGTCTCCAAACTGAGCCGCCTCTGTGAAATGCTCCTGGACCCTCCCAACAAGAATCTTACATCTTTAACTCTGCTGCCTGTTTATTTAAATTAAGTCAAATACACCCACTAGGTCTCAGATTAAAATGGTAGCCTACACCTTCTTAGTTTAATCTAAGGAGCTTGGAAAAAAGTCATCGTAATCTTAGTTTAATCAAAATAAAAATTAAAATGTTAAAAGAGTCGCACATGAGCTCCTGTGCTCAACAATTTACTGAACAGCTGATTAGCAGCCACTTTGGATACAGGAATGTAAAAAGCAGGCTCAAATACTGTTTACATTAGCGGATTACATCAGTCAATTACAGTATTCACTCAACAAAGCAAATTTGTCCAGACTTCAAATCGACACATCTCTACGGCAGAGACCTGCCATTGTTCTACTTTTGAGGGGAAATGTGTGAAGATTTAATTTGGCAAAATACAGACTGACTCAAGACTGTTTTTTCTCTTTTTTGTCACAGCTGATTGACGTAAGACTAAAAAGAACAAGGGTTCGGCGGCTCCTTTAAAGAAGGAGCTCATTATGAACCCGATAGGCTTTACCAAACCCAGAACAATCCCTTTAAAGATTTCCTTTACATCTGAATCTGAGAGTCTCCTTGATGAGCAACAGACGCTGCCGGGAGTCTGTAACTGGCCTCTAAAGGACGCCTAGACCCATAACCGACTGCTCGACAGTGAAAGAATTCCTTCAGGCTGCCATAATGACAGAAACCTCAAAGCAGAATATTTGCATCTCTTATTTATAACCAGTTTGGGATCATTTCCCATTGCAAGTCATACATTTCTCGAATATTTTCTCTTTACATCCCAAAAATTAACTAAGCAACAAATTATATTTAAATTGTTGCTCCACAAAAGCAAAAGCGAGAGAGATTAAGTCCCACACAGGCCCTGCTATAGATGAAACCCTAAATAACTGAGGCGGGAAAATGAAATGATAATAAATTCTGCCTATTTTGATGTGAGCCTCAGAAGCCTGTGGTAGAGGGAAGGGACTTAAAGTCCTTCATCAAAGACGCAAAGAGTGCAGCGAAATAGTTCAATACATGCTGTTAACTGTAACTGGTATAAGGTTTCAGATCAAGCTCACACAGGTGAACGGACATGTGTGCATGCATATCGTTTCGTTGGCATCTTTAGTTGTTGTTTCATGTTTGACCAACATCTCCCGGAGCTCCAAATGAAGGATTCATCACAAAGACAAGAGCACACAGAGCTTTGACACTAATCAATTAATACAACCTCACACAATAACCCTGCTAACAAGCTCAAAAGCGGAGCACAAGCTACACAAAAGTAGGATTAGTTCTATTAGCACAGGAATCTCAGAGGCAATTAACCTGCCGCAAGCAAAGCCCCGTCTCAGATTCCAGCGTGAGGCACCAAACGGCAGAGCGGGAGGAGGATGATAGTGAGGCCAAGTGACGAAGGACGAGGGGTGGGGGTGCTTTTAGAAAGCTCACCATGCCGGGGTAGAAAGAAAAAGGCGATTGGTTGTAGAAAGCAGTGATGAGATAGTGACCTATACCAACGACTACCACTGAACATACAAGCCAGAATGGACGACAGAAATGGAAGTTTACTTTTCCTCTGCTGCACCTTTCATTTCCCACGATTTCTGCTTTTCTCTCAACACCGCTGCCACTGGGAGAATGACCACAACTCACAAAGCCAACACACAAAGTTCTCATTCACACTTTTAAGAGCCTCACTGATGTTCCAGGAAACAGTATAAGGCTGCGTCCTCACAAATAATGTGCTAAGGAACAGCATAGGAAGGAATAATAAAGGGAGGTGGGGGGAGGGCATGTACCCAAAGCTGGACGTGGAGTACACTTACTCAAATAATTTACTGAAGAACTTTATGTAACATGATTCAAGTGAAAACTGTCAAAGGGTACAAAACAGAACAAACCCAGGATCATGGCAGTGATGTCATCTTATCCTGCGATACTTTAAACGTAAATATGATGCTTTATATTCACTATGACTTAGTGTAGTACAACTCTGCATAATAACTGTTTTCCTCAAGTATCTTTTAATTATTTAAGCAGTCTTTCACTTAAATACTTGACATTCAGTCAAGAGTTTATATATTACTTTTTTTGTTTCACACTGTGTTTACTTCTGATAAATATTCTAATTTCTTAAACCCTTGAAACATGAGAGATTATCTAGATCTTTGAACAAAGGAGCAAAATGTTTCTCACATAACAGAAGTGTTTAGTTTAATGTTAAGTATTGAAAATTAACAATTATTTTGGAGCAGATTAGGATGTTTAGTTTAAAAAAAAGAGTTGCATTAATATGTAGCACAGCTAGTCTTAAGCAAATCATGGTCTCGTTAAACTAACGACAGGGGCTGCATAAGACGCTGGGATTAGCGCCTGGGACGGTGTGGTGGAAAGTCAAAATATGAAATTTCAGCATTCCCTAAAGGTCGGTCGGCTCTCTGGTGGATATTAGACAACCTGTTGGTAGGGATTTGTTCATGTCGCTCCAGGGAAGCTGCCTTATTTCTCACCTTGTTTGATGTTTTTTTTCTTAATAAGATGCATGAAAATGAAGAAAACATGTTGCAACTGTTCAGAAACTAAATAATTCATAAGCAAAATGATGGCTAAGCTTTATTTATTTTTTTATTTCATATAAAGTAAGCTGAACAATGAAAATCCACCTCGTCACCGTATTAGTAGTGACATATATACACCTACGTGGGTCGTCTGAATCACTAAAGCGTACACATCGTGGTGGTGATGGCGTCTTTTGGAGCAATTTCAATGCAATTTTCTGGTAATTTTAATTAATTAATTAATTAATTAACAGACAAAGAAAAAGCAGTCTATGCATTATTTTTGGTAAGTGACAGTCTGTTATTTTATTTGCATGGTACATAGCACTGAGTATTTGAAAAAGCTATGTTTAGATTTGTTCACTAAAAACCAAGAAAAGTCTATTTAAAAAATGCAAACACTAAAGAAAATACTGAGCAGCTGACTGAATAAAGTCAAATATGAGAAGCAATATAATTATGAGGAAAACATTTTCTGTGTCAGGTGCAAGGTGTGTGAGCTGCTGTGAGCTTGTAAGGTACAACTTCAAATATCAAGTCTATCAAAATAAAACGGATTCAACATGAATATAAAACATGGAAAGGTCTGCTTTGTTGGCTTTACATGAATACAGTTTGGACAGGGTAAGCCTAACAGACATGAATCCTTATTCTCAGACTTTTGGAGATCAAAACTGGCAAAAATGAGTTTGTCGTGACTCATTTTTAATGTTTTTTTTACCACTCAGGTCTTGGAACTGGTTTACCTGCAATGCCTTGTTAAATCTCTTGGATGCAACGTGAATCTGTGGATTGTTAATTTTCTCTAAGAAACTTTGACTTTGTGTGAGAAATTACTTAGAAACTACTAAATAAGCCGAATCTTAAATTCATTATTGGAAGGCTTTAATGATGTGTTACTCGTGGAGTGAAACAAGAAGGAAGAATTCATCAAACAGCAGTAAACAGACCTCTTTAGGTCTCTGCACTAAATCACAGCCCAATCTTAAGTTTCACTTCTGCAGGCAAAGTGAAGTCTTCGATATAGACTCTCTGTTTGTTCATTCTTCCCTCTTTGTCCTCCTTCTTTGCCATTTGTGTGAGTGTGCACAAGTGTGTGTACGAGCGCAGACCCTTGTGTGAGGTAAACTCATCAGGGTCTTTTGTTGTTAAGTGCAATCCATGAATGCTGCAATTCAGCCAGTGAGAAGATGATGTTCCAAAAGACTCTAAATAGATATCTGAGAGGCACTTTTGAAGTTATAATGATGAAAAGAAGTCTCCAAAGACACGAGAGCAGGTGGCCTCGTTCAGCATTAAAACTTCACAACTTGCTGAACAGCAAGTGCTTACCTGCATTAGGCTCCATGGAGAAAACAAAGAGTATCCTGGGCTGAATTAGTGTTGGCAGTCTTCAGCGATGTGCCTCAGAAGTGACAGAACAATTCCCCTACAAAGCCCATAAAGGATTTCTCCTCCAAGCTGCTGGAGCAATGAGCCCGGGCTGCAGCAGCGTGATTGATCTGATCGCAGATTACCTCCTTGTGGCTGGTAGCGCGGGTTCAGAGCTGTGGATCTCTCCTGGGAGGGAGAGCTAGTGAACAGCCTGCAGCTCTGTGCGCAGAACTAGTCAGCCAGCAGCCTGTGTGTGGAGCATGATGTCACAGGTGTTAGGTTTCAGGGGAGGTTTGTGGAGGCCGAGAGGCGGGCTCTGTTCTGCTGGGAAGCTGTGCTTTGGGTTTAACCCAAGGAAGGTGAGACAGGCTCCTCCCTCTTACTTTACCTGTTGTTAGCGGAGAAGAGCAACAGAAAACAGAGCTCCAATCTGCAAACCCCATTTCTGATATACTTGTATCATAATACAACAATATGCTAAATCACATTATGTAATGTCATTGCAAGGACAGTTAAATTAAACTTCAGCAACACTATCAGTAGATATAATGTCTCATTCCATTCTTAAAATATTCAGATATGTCAAATATCTTCTGTTCAGCCAACTCTGATACTATGAAACTTTGAATCATATGTATGCAAAAGAAGCTGTTGTAAAAATTAGTTTGAGAAATCATATTGGAAACACAGATTTTTGGGTTCAGGTCTTCCTCGTTTTGTTGTTGCTACTTTGTTGTGTTTGCTGACTGAGCTTGTGTGATCACACCTTGCAGTCTTTTGGGGTTTTTCTTGTTTGCTGTATTCTGCATTTCTCTCCTCTCCTTCATACAAAAAGCAAAAACTTTTGTGATTATATTTCATCAGCTCATTGTGCTGCACAGCCAGAGCAGCAGCTGGTCCTGGGAACATTTTTACTCATTACATATTCCCATTTCAGATCTTTGGGGTTTTGCTACATCGTTTCACTTTTGTTTCTGACTAAAACATTTCTCCATGACTTTCAGAAAAAAGTCTTTATTTGCTGCAGGGTCTGTAGTCTTTGGTCACAGTGATCACTTGTCAGAAACTTGACTCCTTTTCACAAAATAAAACAGGTTGTTTTGCACTCGCTTATCAAACAAAGCTTTATATCAATCAGAAACCACCAACTATGAGTCATCTAACACTTCTCTGAAAATATTTCTATAAATGCCCAAATAAGCTTCCAAACTTTTGTTAGTGAACACATTGGACATCAAATACACACTGAGGCGATCGCTGAATGAAAATTAATTTAAAAAAAGTTTTTGTCTTCCAAATAACTCCACGCTCCACTGCATGTGAGCAGCTTCAAGTTCCTGGGAGTCCACATCTCCGAGGATCTCACCTGGACGACCAGCTGCTCCAAGCTGGTCAAGAAGGCTCACCAGCGCCTCTTCTTCTTGAGGACTCTGAGGAAGAACCACCTGTCCTCAGACATCCTGGTGAACTTCTATCGTTGCACCATCGAGAGCATCCTGACCAACTGTATAACAGTCTGGTACGGGAACTGCTCTGCCTCGGACCGGAAGGCGTTGCAGAGGGTCGTGAAAACTGCCCAGCGCATCGCCGGAGCACCACTTCCTGCCATAAAAGACATCTACAGGAAGCGGTGTCTGAAAAGGGCTGGGAAAATCATCAAAGACCCCAGTCACCCATCACATGGACTCTTCACCCTCCTGCCCTCTGGGAGGCGCCACAGGAGCCTCCGGACTAAGACCACCAGGTACCGGAACAGCTTCTTCCCCACAGCTGTCAGACTCCTGAACTCTGCCTCCTGACATCTGACCCACGTTAAACTCATGGACTGAACATACACACACCCACAATGGACAACTGTACCCTCAAACACACAATAATAACATGGACTGAACCACCACTCACAACCACTAGCACTTTATATAGCCTCTGTAGAAACTATCTACACCCTCACTTATCTTAACTGCACTACTGTATAGCTCTGTGTAAATAATCATTCTGTACATTCAATAATCTTTAATCCTACAACTGTTTACAACTTGCATAGTTCCCATTTCTGTATAGCTGTATATCTCAGATTCTGTAAAGTTATTTATTTCATATTCTGTATAGTTTTTCATATTTATATCCTGTTCATATCCTGTACATAGCTTGTACTCACTACAGCCTGTACATACTTATAGTTATAGAATATTCACAACATACTTCATACCGTGTACATTATAACATACCATAATAGACCCATTTCTGTAATATACTTACATATCTATATATATTGTAATATATCTATATCACGGCTAAAGCACTTCTGGATGGATGCAAACTGCATTCCGTTGCCCTGTACCTGTGCATGTGCAATGACAATAAAGTTGAATTCTATTCTATTCTATTCAATAATCATCCAACAAAATTTTCTTCAAACTGCTTCATTATTTCTCGAGTCTCATGTAAACAAAGAAAACGAGCACAGTCCTTCCTCTGCAGTTATACACAGAAACCTGTTTAGCTGACAGCTCAGGTCAATGAACGTGTGAAACCCTGAGAAATCCAAAGTAACTGCAGTCAATACAAATCTTATGTAGGTCCATAGTGTGGTAAGACTTGGCCTAAGCGGCTAAAGAAGGGCAGGAGACTGATGCTGTAGCGAGTGATTTATTCAGCATTTTTGTGACCAAACAATATTTACAAAAATAAATAAGAAACTCAACTCCATAGTTAACTCGGTTCAAATAAACACAACTGAACTTAGATCAACAGAAGTTACAGTCACATGCACACAGCTACACTGACCTGGTCCTTCAAACACCTGCGTTCTTCTGCTTAAACAGTCCAAACCAAACTCCCTGGACTGCTCCATTAGGTAGGTAAGGCAAACATTTCCCTACTTACTGAAACTCTTTCCTAGCAATAAAACTCTACAGTGTCATCAATACATATTACAGCAATAACTCTATTTCTCTATAAACACACTTTAAAATCAACTTTATTAAATTACAAGGATTCTCCCCCTTCTTCACCTGTGACCTCAGACTAACTAGGAAACTCTAAATACAGGAAGTGAAGCTACGTTTCCTCCTTTTGTTCCTGGGACACAGGTAGGTAAGGTGAGTTCAAACTAGACAATTAACAGTTGAAATAAATAGCATGCTTGATTTAAACCAAGATTATGTTACATAATCTGTAAAAGTGCAAAGCATAAACAAACCCAGTACATGCTTGCTTGCTACAGAATGAGATATGTCTAACTCAAAATAAGAATGTTAATGTGGACAAATGGTGTTTCCACCCACTTTGTCACACTTTTGGACAACAACTAATCTTTTGTATTTTTGCCACATCGTTTCATTGTTTGATAAAAATGTCAAACTTTTGCTTTGATTTTAGGGTTTTAACAAACGCACATTTACATCTGATCCTCTGAAAATGGGGCACTATGTATAAATGTGTCTGTAATTCCTAAACAGGTAATGAAATGCTTTTGTGAAAGCCTCTGAATAAAGACAAAAGCATGCAGTCCAATCACATGTTGACTGATTTAAAACTCGTAGTGTTGGTGTAGAAAACATGCCATTGTCCAAAAACTTATGGACATAACTGTAGATAAAGACTCAATTCTACTGTGACAAAACCAGCTGTTTTAAGCAAATATGACCAACACAAGTTCAGCCCTGTGAAGTAGATTGATATCAATCAGAAATATAATAACAAAATTCAGAAGTGATCAAGAGGCAAAGTTTCTACCAAGAGTAGAAATAGTAGAAAATCCATAATCTGGTGTGGAAAAGAAATTCGACACATAAAGGCAGAGAGACGGAGACAAGTCGCTACAGCCAACATACTGTACAAGTTTCCGCTTGATTCACAAACCCTCAGATGGTATCACCTGTCGGTCCGTTTTCCCCACAGTTTGATGTGTTTAAGCCTCACCAAAGAACCACTGGTTCAATGTTTTTTAAAGGGACTTAAAACTTTTGATTACAGAAGAGTGATTTATCACAGCAGGACCTGGTTCAATGCAAGAAAGTCAATGGCATTAAATCCATGAACAAAGAACATCTCTCTTTACCTGTGCTGCTGCTCTGATGGGGGTATCCATTTTGACTTAACATCACAGAGCAGATTTTCAGAAGCCTGCAGGCTCATGTTTCTCGTAAAGATTTATCATTTCAGCAAAATGAACTCCAGTAATTTCACAAGGTCAAAAGCCACATCAAACAAGCTGTAGTTCCCCTTAAAAGTGAGTGGCCACCTGGTAGAGTTCCTTTCCCTTATTTGAGTTACAACAAAGTCACCCGGCATCTGTGATTACTGACGTGAGCTGCCTCTTAATGACCCTCTGAAATCATAGATTCAGAAGCAGGATGTGTCAGGCTGAAATACAATAATACAATAATCCTCAAACTTTAAAATGTTGGTTTGCAAAAGTCTGGAGGAAATGTTGAGGCTTACTCAGCTACTGAGCAGCAGGGTGCAATGCATCACTTTTCTCCTTCGGGAAAAAGCTCCAACACCAACTTTAGGGGTGGGCTGTTCATATGAAACCTCTGACTGAATGCCCAAAACACACATGCACCACCTCTGCAGTCAGCAGGTGGGGTCAGTTCAGAAAGCAATCATTGTGGACTTCCAGTGGGATCATTGGTGGGAGAAAAAGTGTTTGCTGGGTTGAAAGGTGCATCCAGAGACTGTATGGGTGCTTGACACAGACAACAATACCTACAAGTTTTTCATAACACTATGTACTACAGTGAAAAACAGGACTACACCTTTATTTACTTTTTTATTTATCACGCTGAATTAAAAGGCTCGAGTACTGTGTGACATAGTAAACTGTCAATATCTAGATGGATATTAAAGATAACAGAGAAAAATGGTAGACTGCTGACAAAACAGCTGGTTAGACTTAACATCATCATAAAAATGTTTGTTGAGCCTGCACCTCTTAAACGTCCCTGTTTTATTAAAACAGATGTGGGAGAAGCTGATGTTCCCGCCACATCATCAAGGCTTTCCTTACAAATGTGCTGAAGGAGTTAATAAAGATTTCTTACATCACACATATTGAGTAAAGTGGTTAATCAGAGAAAACGTATATGCTACAATGAAATCACCATCAGACTGCTTGTTAACTTGCTAGTGCTGGCTTTGTTTACACACATCACTCAGATGTCAACAGATCCCAGAGTGGAAAAGGACCGACAGCAGCAGCTTGTCTTACATGCTGGTCTCCTATCAGTGTCATCACAGAGCAGAGGTTTATCCACAATGTGCAAATAATCAGAAAAAGCTGTTGGCCTCATAGCTCGACAAGATCAAGCCATTGTTAGTGAGACAGACAAGCCAACGACACTGAGGGACACAACAGCTTTCACTGGAACTGAAGGCATGTATAATTAAGCCTGCTTCCTGAGACAACAGCTAACTGCAGCTGCAAGATGGGAGTAATTGAAAGGATGGCACAAAGAGAAACTTATGACACAGATCACTCTTTGAAATAAGAGTAGACAGATTTGTTGCTATGATGCCAGGTCTCTCTTGGAAATGAGATTTTTAATCTCAATGAGATTTTTTACCTGGATAAATAAAGGACTAATAAAATTACTTTCTCTTTGTTTGAGTATTATGGCTATTTATAGATTTAACTGATCAAGCAGGGCCTGCCTTGCTTGCCCTGACAGGCTGCCACTGGTAGTAAGTAACATGTGTGATAGTTTGCATCTGGTTCAATACTGCTGCATGCGGGTGAAGCAGGCCGCCAGCTCAGGTCAGCTGCAGGTTTGCTGCATGAGAAGAATCTGTCATAATCTCATTTGAAAATGCTGCAAACACCAGCACAGCGAGCATGGCCAGGAATGGTGCGCTCATGAACGATGAGAGATCAAAACCAACATCAAATGGCCATTTCAGGAATTTTAGCCCTTCTGTCTTGGCTCAACAAGCTTTGCCATTTCAAAAAGGCTCTGGCTCACTTGTCTACAATATTGGCTATATTATAATTATCTCATTCTCGTCCAATCAAAATCAAATGAAGTATCATAATTGAGAAAAAAGCAGCAATGATGCAGCCGTCTTGGTCACACTGTCTGCATCTTTGAACTGTATCCCCTTTATTTCACAGGATAACAGATCTGTTGAATGTGTGCTTGTCAGAATGAGGACGTATTTAAAACAACCTGAATAAACACAACATATACTGATGAAGGATGCTCAAACCTTCAGACTCTGATCACTGAATGATGTTTTTGTAATTGAGCATGAACTTCAATTATCTTCTAATATGTTCTCATCACATCTTTCAAATCATTATTAAAGAGCTGTAATCTATGGCTATTAGATTTTCATTTGGCTCTGCTGCTCTCTATTTTTAGCCTGAGCGCTGTCATTGTGACATGATGGTGCTTAATATAGCCCGTAATATGAATACTATCACACAGGCATCAATGAGATACAGTATAGATCGACTGTCTCCAGGAAGAACGTGACATGGGTATGACATCAAAGCATTTAGGCCTCGGCAAAAACATCAATACACGGACCAATCAATAAGAGTTTTGAAAATCCTGATGCAGGCAACCTGCAGGGCTCCATTAAGTGATCCACAGGCTCTGAAAATAAAAGTCAAATGTAATTTTGATTCAAAGGTTTTTAATTCACTAAACACCATGCCATAAAAGTAATGCAGCAAGGCTATCTATCTATCTATATATATATACATATATATATCTATATATTAGGGGTGCAACGATACTCGTATCGATATTGAACCGTTCGATACAGTGCTTTCGGTTCGGTACGCATATGTATCGAACAATACAAATTTTGTAATTTATTTTATCAACTTTTCTTCTGATGATGCTGTCTGTGTTGAGAGCTCAGTGGATCTGTGTTCGACTACTCCGCCTAGGCTGCACTGTCGAGCGCAGATCCACTGACCCTGAAGGTAAGCGCGTCATGGACTAAAGTAAAACAGTATGTCAGATGTGCCACACAATGCTCAATTGGTGGGAGCTAGTGCGTTAGCGCAGTTAGCTCATTAACGTGTTGGCCGTCCAGCCCCATGCACGGGGTGATCCGCGGTAGCTTGTTAACGGAGATTTGCCGTTATGGCGTTAATGTCATTTCAACAAGATTAAGGCTGACAGCACTAGTGGGAACACAACGAATATGACTGCACATTTACACCGACATCATCCTAGTGCAAAGACAAGTGGAAGCAGACAAAAACGACAAGCATGCTACAAACTTTACCCGAGTCATTTAGACAGCCGTTAGCACATGATCCTCCTTATGGGGACCTGATATGTTTAATATGCTGCTGAGAATATAGCCCAGAAGAAGTGGATAGTATAGCTTTTATTTTGAAAGAGCCATTTCTCTGTAATAAACTCTCTTTTCCAAAGATGAGGGATTCCTCAATCAGATAGATTTATTATTTTATTACTTTGTTGTTTCAGCAACATTACATTTAAAAACTGTTCTTTTGAGTGAAAATATATATTTATCATTTTAATAAATGACAAATTAAAAAAGCATGAACATTTTTTGTATCGAAAAAATATCGAACTGTGACACCAAAGTATCGAACCGAACCGTGGATTTTGTGTATCGTTGCACCCCTAATATATATATATACATATATATTAGGGGTGCAAAATATATATATATATATATATACATATACATATATATATATATATCCCTACAGAGTAGGGACCATGGTGTGTTTAAGAACTCTTTAAGGCATGGCTACAAATTACCATCATAGCCGTAGCGTCCTCATTTTGCAATCTGGCACTTGGGATATCTTACTTCACAAAAGCAACACAAAGCTTTGTAGTTTAAGGACTAAACTGGAGTTCACCAAACTGATGGGGATCATCTAACATTCCCTGAACCCATGTCCTTTAGACGCCATGTAAAATTATGTGAGAAATCACCATACCTCACTTTTATGAGTCATTAGAATTTCCCATCATAAGCTGTTTTCACATTCGCAGTGCACTCTGAACTTTTCTATACGTTTGTGTTTCACGTGCACCATTGCCCAGTGGTGCATGTGAAACACGAATATCCAACGCAGTCAATAAAAGGTCTTTAACTTCTCCATTCCCAAAACCATGTGATTGCATTTGTGCAGATGTGAGAACTGTGCTGGAAATAATTTGATTTGATTTGAGAGCTTGACCCATGTCCTGGCTCCTGTACGCTCCACTCACCTACACCAATGCGCTACAGGTGAGAGAGGATATGTTGGGGCAATGCCCCACCTTGATTTAACAAAGGCTGCATTTTCTCTTGAGTTTCTGAGAGCACTTTAGCAGTGGAAAACATCACCCTGTCATTTTTTACTATCAACCTGTCGTCATATTTCTGTGACAGAGCCACTAAAATATCTGTATTAATACAAACAGCAGCAGAGAAATTGCCACAATACTGACAGGCATGGATGAAATGGACACACTTGCACACTGACATATTGTTTGGCATGAGAAATGTTAACTGCTTCTAGCAACCATGACTTCACCAGAAACTGAAAACGACACTGGCTGCAGAGATACTTCACTCAATACTACTGCTTTGATAAATGGAAAATAACACCCCATTGAAACCTGATGTCAGGCTACATTAATGTGAAACAGAAACACCATCATAATTCAGTCTATGAGAGCAGCTCCAGTGATAAACACAATGTAACAGTTTTCCTGTTTGATATTAAAGGTTTTCTACAGAATGCAGCGGTCTCTCTGCGTGGATGAGTGCAGCATCATTTTCTGCTTTCTGTTGGTGACAGTTAATGCCGGGAAGGTATTCTGCAGTGTGGACACACTAACGGTAATCAGTGTGGTTGTGTTGCCTCGTGAGATTAGCAAAGTCACAGAGTGGAGATTTATGCCTGGGCAGCGTGATGCCATTATCCTCCACAGAATGCATTAACATTTTCTTTCTCTAATTACAAATACAGCCTCTGTTCATCAGCGGATAATTAAAGGTCTGTCTAAAGGTTTCCTGCTGGCTCTGACAGTCACACACAATGCTCTGTGAGCTGTTGCTCAATCTGAGAAGACTTCACAATCTGTCCAATCAAACCTTCCTTCACTTTGAAACAGTTTGCTTCCCACGGTTCCACAAGAGCTGGAGAACACACAATGAACAGAAATGAAATACTAAAAACGAGCACTCATTTCTTTTTTACTCCCTCACACAGGAAGATAGTAGCAGATAGCACACAGGATCTACTTTGGTCTTTGTCTTAAGACAAGCACTGGTAATATGCAGCCATGCATATGCCTTCACTTGGTATTGAAGTCCAAAGTCATCCTACAGACTACCATCCATGCAGACACACTCTCCCCTGCCACCACCTTGCAGACTCTTCTCGTTCAGGTTCAACTTTGTGCATAAGATAACTGTTTGCACCTTTGTCCACACTTATACTCTACGTTCCTTACTCTTCTTAAACAATGTGTCCACCACATAATTTAAGATGAAGTATGTGATCAATACATGCTTCCATGCTTTTGCCTTCCTTTAGAGCAAATCCACTAACATCTGTCCATCCGCATTTCTCTCCTTAACTTCATACCTATGTAACACCTCCTCTTCATCACCTCTGTTCTCTTAACCTACATGTGCACTGAAGCTTGTTCTCTCCACCCCCCGGGAACACTCTCTACCACTTCACCCAACAAACGTCAACATTTCTTGGACATCCAACCTGTGAGGCATGTGCACTTACATCATTCAACATCGCACCCTTGATTTCCTTCGCATCTTCTTAATAATAAAGAACTTTACATGTAATACACTAAACCTTTGTATCATGTTTACTGTGTCATATCTATGGTGTGGTTTCATAATCAAGACTGTTCGTGAAACGAAGAGCATAAGGTTTAGATAAGTGTTCAACCCTGTAAAATGATTTTTCTTCTTTGTTTTCTTTTAATTAACATTTAATATGCGCAAACAGCGTAAAGGTTTTAATTCTACAGCTGGACTGCATCTCTTCTATATCACTGCAGGATCATCTTTTAGTTTTGCTCAGGTTCACACATCATACCAGTCAGCTATTGGACCAGGATTAGCATCAAAAATAGTTAAGATATCACAAATCTTCGGGTATGTTCAATTTGAAAACAGCATGTTTCCAGGTTGAATTACACATTTTCTAGAAACATATTGGTGGGTGTGTCACAGATGTTACACAATCAGCAGAAATGTGTGTATAAACCCAGCTACATTAAAAGGCAGAGCACAGCTGCCATAGCATGAATCTTCATTTCACGTCTTTCAACTCAAATAAACGTTTTGCTCCTTTTTGTCATGGCTGAACATCCTGCCAGGCAAAATGGCTTTAACCGAAATTCAAGTTAAGCGCTGCGAAACTTTCTTCTTTCAGCAGATGAACTGAAGTGTCACACTCTGAATGTATTCGGCACAGTGAAGCTCCAACATCTAACAGAAGCAAAAACGATCAAAACACATTGTTGAGTGCCGAGCATTTAAAGGCTTAAATTACAGCAACTGCACGTTTGAGAAGAGTTGTAAATTCTTGTCTCTTGCATGAAAGTTAGACGTGCAACACGTTCAACCTGAACTCTACCGAATTACCTCCAGCTTTGGTTTATAGAAGAATGCACTTGCATTACTTCTAGATATAAACAAAGGGTGTTGAGTTATTTTGGTAGTATCAGGCTTCAGTCAGAGTTCCAACCAGTGTTGCCAACTCCTCAGTAAGGAAAATCGCTATTGGTTGTCCTAAAAGTCGCTAGAAGTCGCTAAATGATGCCATCGCCTAATTTGCATAATTGGTCATGCTAATCTAATTGTAAGCTATGTTGTTGGAGAGAGAAATAACATCGTGGAAGAGACATAACGTGAGTAAAAAACGTCCTAAATGCATTTAGAGTTTATTTAGAGCTACAAATTAAATTTATTTTAGCAATTATTGTTTTTTTTAATGTCACAATTCCAACCCTGCTCCTTTACCCGGGCTTGGACCGGCAAAAGTGACCCGAAATAGGCGCTCTGGTGGAGTTACTTTGTGTGTGTGTTTATAAGTAGTTTTAAACCTTGTGATCCACAAAACAGCATAAGAGTAAAAGAGTAAAAGAAGAACTGACTGCGTTACAGCACCCGCTGCTTGTTGAGAGTAAAAGCAATACGCGCTTTCACGTCTTTTTTTAGAAAAAAAGTCACTAAGGGGTCTGAAAACTCGCTAAATATAGCGACAAAGTCGCTAAGTTGGCAACACTGGTTCCAACAGATCTTTCATCATAAATAAAACAAAAACAAACTTGAAATTTGTGGTTTAGCTGTGTCAATAATCTCTACGTGTCAAACAAGTCGTTTCATCAGTATGAAACTTTCTGTCCAGTGATTGGTTCCAACTGGACCCAGTTACATTTATTTTCAAAAACTGATTTAATCCTGCAAGCTAATCATTCCCTTCCAGCATGACACAAACAGGTACTTAACATCTCTGTGCTCCACGTCTGTGCATTTTGGGTATTAAAACTTGGAAATCGACATGTCAGCACATGTGAGGGATGATGGAAACCTTGATGTGCAGGGAAGAAGCAGCAGCAGTGTGCTCCAGCGCTAATACTCGCAATCTGAGCCACATGACTGCCACAACAGGCTCCCGTATAATTCTTCTCATGCAGTCAAAAGCACTCCTAATATCCACAGGAATCTAAATGTGTTCATCAGTAGCAATCACCAGCCCCCTCTACAAAACACGCCTGATGATCTATGCTGATGATGTTTTCTAGTGCTTCATAACGCCCACATAGCCCATGGATGTGCCATGCCAGGGGGCCATAATAATGAGGTGATAACAACCCACATGTTTGTTAGAGCTGATGCTGCAGGTTGGCAAAGTCACAGCGAGCTCCACATCTACTCACACCTGTCTAGGCTCTCTGTCCCGACATGAGGGACACGAGGAGCAGCTGCTACAGGAAAGCGTATTCTTTACTGACGTTACTGTACTGATGCTGAAAGCACATCACTGCTTTCAGAGCTGTAACCTATGTGAAGTTATACCTTTAAATAAAATAGGTGTTGTTTTGTTAGCTTGGGATTGATAAGGAAGTCTTTTATTCATGCAAAGGGAGTGTCTGTCAACCAAGTCACTAGCAGAACCGTGACGATTACGATTGGGTTTTCTTTTAGCCATGTATACAGTCTAATACATTTTTGCATTAGTTTTCTGCTATGAGATGGCTAGTAGCCAAACCCTAACCCTACACGGGCCACCACCAGGGGGCAAGAAGCTGAAACATGATGCCAAAGTGGAAGTGGCAAAAACTATAATTAAGGCTGCTTCCAAAGTCAAACTCTGTAGACTCCAGTGTTAAAAAAAATGTCTATAGCACTCAAAAGTGTATTTACAAAAAATAGTCTCAACCGCCATAAAAAACCTGAGTGGGCTTGTTGTTTTACCCATTTTTGTGGCTCACATTGACAGTTATCAGGACACTGATAAAATCAAGACTTCTACACACACACACACACACACACACACACACACACACACACATATATATGACTCAGGACAACAGAAAGCGTTTATAGTTTTCTTTTTGAGTCCATTTTAGAATCAGTCTACAGTCGAGCAGGAACGAATTAAGCACCAATCATGAAACAACTAGAGCACAGTCCCACGAGGCTGTTGTCTGCATCAAAGTAAAAGTGCTAGTTTTGCAGCTGATGATCTCAGATTATTGTTCCAAGTGTCTGACAACATTATAGAAGAGATCCCTAGAGAGATACATCTCACATCAAACAGTGTCTCACTCTGATATCTCGCTGGAGGAGCGTTGTTGCAGGAAGACAACAGGGTAAACATGACAGAGAGGAGAACAGGGAGTGGATCTTACTGGGACCTGAATGATTTAAGAAACAAATAATAGCACATTGTTTAATTGTGGCTACAAAATGATGCATCACAGTGGGGGGAAGTTGCACTGACTACCTTTAGGAGATGCACTGAAGTTGGGGGTAGTGACAGTCCTCACCGTGCTGCATAAACTGTGGAGTTTGGAACAACTTTGAATGAGAGGATTCTGAAAACAAACAGAAAAAATCCAACTTTAGATTCAGTTTCCCTCGGGAGAAATGCCTAATTAAAAGCAAAGTGCTCTCAGGAAGGCCAAATAAAGCCTGTGTTTGAGTTCTTTCATGATTTTGTTGAACTTCCTGCTAAACATGAAGGTATAACAGGATGAAATCACAAACAATCGCTCAGAAAATAAAACCCTGAACATGTTTGTGTAGATTTTATTTAAGAACTGCTGCACATACAAACTGTATTTCATAAAGAAACAGCTCCACATATTTTTGCTAAATAGTAATCACTCAAAGCCCAAAAGAGGGAATTTAGGATCCAGGTTGAACAAAAAAGAACTTTAATCCTCTGTTTAAACCCCTTTAAATCTTTCCATTCCTTTAAAATAACACGTCGCTGTTACCAAGACAAAAAACTCCTGCCTTCCTTTATTCTTTATCATCCACTTCACTTAAGCTTCACAAGACAACAAATATATTCAGACTTTTCCACTGATGAATACTGAGGTGCATCTTCCATTGCAGAGGACAGAATAAAATAGTCAGAATGTCAGAAACTGATCTGAGAATGCCGAGGTGTTTAAAAAGGAGAATTTCATAGTTTTCAAGTAACATAATTTAGAAATGTGTCTGCTGTGTGAGGTTTGCGCAGCCAAAATATGAGGTAGTTGTTATAGTGGATGCTAATGAGCCACTCAGCTGTTTCACAGCTGATCAGCTTGTTAAGTCTTGAAAAAACGACCCTGTTTCCAGGTCCAAGCGTCTGCTGCACTGGATCAGGCACTCATCCTTTTAACGTGTTGCATTGCTTCATCGCATGTTTTGCTAGACATGAGACCCCAAAAACTATTCAGCTGTCATGTTAGGCTTCTGTTGGTCTTTCATGTCTATCATAGTTTGTATGAACTCATCGTATGACCCACACACCAAATATTTAATGCTTACTCTCAGGTTAGTTAGGATCAGGACTTTTTCACAGCAAGTAATCCACAAACCGCACTGCAACATACTGATAGCTGTCCTTGTGTTGAGACTGGGGTTATCTCTCCCACGACTGCTCGGCTGAGGTTTTGTGCATCGTCTCCTGCTGTCATGTGATGGCATTTGTCTCTGCTGATACGGGAATCTCAGAATGTACTTTTATCGAGAGCAATTAAACTCTCCTCCAACATCATGCCTGCAATAATATATTTATGTTAGCCTGCTGATAGCTCTGTAAGTAACATGTCATCAAAACGTTGCTCTTTGATAAAGCTTAGGACTGGATCAGGTGACCCTGAACCTTTTCTGCATAAAAGCCTCGGCTGCTGGGTTTCCATGATGCACTGAGTGTTTCTTAGTGTTTCTTAGTGTGTTTATACACACTTTAAACATTTATAATTAAACTTGTTTTTACCTGTTGAAAGGGAGTTTTTCCTCCCCACTGTCACCAAAAGCTTCCTGATAGGAGGGCGTGTGATCGTTGGGCTTTTCTCTTAGTTATTGTAGGGTCTTTACCTTACAGTATAAGTGCCTTGACGCAAAAGTCTTTGTTACCATTTAAATAAAACTGAATTCATTTAGTGGCGATCGTGGCTCAAGAGTTGGGAGTTCGCCTTGTAATCGGAAGGTTGCCGGTTCGAGCCCCGGCTCGGACAGTCTCGGTCGTTGTGTCCTTGGGCAAGACACTTCACCCGTTGCCTACTGGTGGTGGTCAGAGGGCCCGGTGGCGCCAGTGTCCGGCAGCCTCGCCTCTGTCAGTGCGGTGTAGTGTAGCTGCCATCACCAGTGTGTGGATGTGTTCGTGAATGGGTGGATAACTGGATATGTAAAGCGCTTTGGGGTCCTTAGGGACTAGTAAAAGCGCTATACAAATACAGGCCATTTACCATTTAAAGTATGTGTGCTTAATATGTCTGGACATTAAACTACCATAGTACCTGAGAGAACAGCTGACTGATCGCTGAAGGTTGAATTGTCCCTTCTGCTTTTGCAAACTGAGCATTTGGACCCAGAAATGGTAAACAGTCACTCTTGAAAATGAGATTTAACTGCATTAATAAA